>NC_080640.1:35808545-36125330 GCF_027579445.1 Ammospiza nelsoni
GACAACTTTTGTTTCCTTCATGCCAAACACTTGGCAGACGTCCGTGCAACGTCCAGAACACGATGGGAGATGTTTTCTGTGCTCCCGCAGGTTTTCCTTGCCAGACAGAGTGGAAAAGCTTTCTGCTAGGATGTAGACCACAAAAGACGCTAAAGACGAAGGTACGATGCTCTCCGGAGCTAAGAGCCGCTCCCGGGCTTCTTTCGGCAGAAGCGGCGCTAAGAGAGCACTGTGAGCGGTACAATCGTCTTTGCGCGAAGAAGCCGCTTCTTCGGCTCCGGGAGCCGGAGAGAGCGGCAGCATCGGAAAGGTGAAGAAGGAAGCTGTACAACACTGGGATTGTGTGCGCAGCTTGCCAACTGATAGAAAACAGTACCTTACACTTTCCTGACGTTTCCAATCACATGAATCTTCGATTGGAAGCTGTTTTGGACAACTTTTCTTTCCTTCATGCCAAACACTTGGCAGACCTCCGTGCAACGTCCAGAAGACGATGGGAGATGTTTTCTGTGCTCCCGCAGGTTTTCCTTGCCAGACAGAGTGGAAAAGCTTTCTGCTAGGATGTAGACCACAAAAGACGCTAAAGACGAAGGTACGATGCTCTCCGGAGCTAAGAGCCGCTCCCGGGCTTCTTTCAGCAGAAGCGGCGCTAAGAGAGCACTGTGAGCGGTACAATCGTCTTTGCGCGAAGAAGCCGCTTCTTCGGCTCCGGGAGCCGGAGAGAGCGGCAGCATCGCAAAGGTGAAGAAGGAAGCTGTACAACACTGGGATTGTGTGCGCAGCTTGCCAACTGATAGAAAACAGTACCTTACACTTTCCTGATGTTTCCAATCACATGAATCTTCGAGTGGAAGCTGTTTTGGACAACTTTTCTTTCCTTCATGCCAAATACTTGGCAGACCTCCGTGCAACGTCCAGAAGACGATGGGAGATGTTTTCTGTGCTCCCGCAGGTTTTCCTTGCCAGACAGAGTGGAAAAGCTTTCTGCTAGGATGTAGACCACAAAAGACGCTAAAGACGAAGGTACGATGCTCTCCGGAGCTAAGAGCCGCTGCCGTGGCTTCTTTCGGCAGAAGCGGCGCTAAGAGAGCACTGTGAGCGGTACAATCGTCTTTGCGCGAAGAAGCCGCTTCTTCGGCTCCGGGAGCCGGAGAGAGCGGCAGCATCGGAAAGGTGAAGAAGGAAGCTGTACAACACTGGGATTGTGTGCGCAGCTTGCCAACTGATAGAAAACAGTACCTCACACTTTCCTGACGTTTCCAATCACATGAATCTTCGATTGGAAGCTGTTTTGGACAACTTTTCTTTCCTTCATGCCAAACACTTGGCAGACCTCCGTGCAACGTCCAGAACACGATGGGAGATGTTTTCTGTGCTCCTGCAGGTTTTCCTTGCCAGACAGAGTTGAAAAGCTTTCTGCTAGGATGTAGACCACAAAAGACGCTAAAGACGAAGGTACGAAGCTCTCCGGAGCTAAGAGCCGCTCCCGGGCTTCTTTCGGCAGAAGCGGCTCTAAGTGAGCACTGTGAGCGGTACAATCGTCTTTGCGCGAAGAAGCCGCTTCTTCGGCTCCGGGAGCCGGAGAGAGCGGCAGCATCGCAAAGGTGAAGAAGGAAGCTGTACAGCACTGGGATTGTGTGCGCAGCTTGCCAACTGATAGAAAACAGTACCTTACACTTTCCTGATGTTTCCAATCACATGAATCTTCGATTGGAAGCTGTTTTGGACAACTTTTCTTTCCTTCATGCCAAACACTTGGCAGACCTCCGTGCAACGTCCAGAAGACGATGGGAGATGTTTTCTGTGCTCCCGCAGGTTTTCCTTGCCAGACAGAGTGGAAAAGCTTTCTGCTAGGATGTAGACCACAAAAGACGCTAAAGACGAAGGTACGATGCTCTCCAGAGCTAAGAGCCGCTCCGGGCTTCTTTCGGCAGAAGCGGCGCTAAGAGAGCACTGTGAGCGGTACAATCGTCTTTGCGCGAAGAAGCCGCTTCTTCGGCTCCGGGAGCCGGAGAGAGCGGCAGCATCGGAAAACTGAAGAAGGAAGCTGTACAACACTGGGATTGTGTGCGCAGCTTGCCAACTGATAGAAAACAGTACCTTACACTTTCCTGATGTTTCCAATCACATGAATCTTCGATTGGAAGCTGTTTTGGACAACTTTTCTTTCCTTCATGCCAAACACTTGGCAGACGTCCGTGCAACGTCCAGAACACGATGGGAGATGTTTTCTGTGCTCCCGCAGGTTTTCCTTGCCAGACAGAGTTGAAAAGCTTTCAGCTAGGATGTAGACCACAAAAGACGCTAAAGACGAAGGTACGATGCTCTCCGGAGCTAAGAGCCGCTCCCGGGCTTCTTTCGGCAGAAGCGGCGCTAAGAGAGCACTGTGAGCGGTACAATCGTCTTTGCGCGAAGAAGCCGCTTCTTCGGCTCCAGGAGCCGGAGAGAGCGGCAGCATCGCAAAGGTGAAGAAGGAAGCTGTACAACACTGGGATTGTGTGCGCAGCTTGCCAACTGATAGAAAACAGTACCTCAAACTTTCCTGACGTTTCCAATCACATGAATCTTCGATTGGAAGTTGTTTTGGACAACTTTTCTTTCCTTCATGCCAAACACTTGGCAGACCTCCGTGCAACGTCCAGAAGACGATGGGAGATGTTTTCTGTGCTCCCGCAGGTTTTCCTTGCCAGACAGAGTGGAAAAGCTTTCTGCTAGGATGTAGACCACAAAAGACGCTAAAGACGAAGGTACGATGCTCTCCGGAGCTAAGAGCCGCTCCCGGGCTTCTTTCGGCAGAAGCCGCGCTAAGAGAGCACTGTGAGCGGTACAATCGTCTTTGCGCGAAGAAGCCGCTTCTTCGGCTCCGGGAGCCGGAGAGAGCGCAGCATCGGAAAGGTGAAGAAGGAAGCTGTACAACACTGGGATTGTGTGCGCAGCTTGCCAACTGATAGAAAACAGTACCTTACACTTTCCTGACGTTTCCAATCACATGAATCTTCGATTGGAAGCTGTTTTTGGACAACTTTTCTTTCCTTCTTGTCAAACACTTGGCAGACGGTCCGTGCAACGTCCAGAAGACGATGGGAGATGTTTTCTGTGCTCCCGCAGGTTTTCCTTGCCAGACAGAGTGGAAAAGCTTTCTGCTAGGATGTAGACCACAAAAGACGCTAAAGACGAAGGTACGATGCTCTCCGGAGCTAAGAGCCGCTCCCGGCCTTCTTTCGGCAGAAGCGGCGCTAAGAGATCACTGTGAGCGGTACAATCGTCTTTGCGCGAAGAAGCCGCTTCTTCGGCTCCGGGAGCCGGAGAGAGCGGCAGCATCGGAAAGGTGAAGAAGGAAGCTGTACAACACTGGGATTGTGTGCGCAGCTTGCCAACTGATAGAAAACAGTACCTCACACTTTCCTGACGTTTCCAATCACATGAATCTTCGATTGGAAGCTGTTTTGGACAACTTTTGTTTCCTTCATGCCAAACACTTGGCAGACGTCCGTGCAACGTCCAGAACACGATGGGAGATGTTTTCTGTGCTCCCGCAGGTTTTCCTTGCCAGACAGAGTGGAAAAGCTTTCTGCTAGGATGTAGACCACAAAAGACGCTAAAGACGAAGGTACGATGCTCTCCGGAGCTAAGAGCCGCTCCCGGGCTTCTTTCGGCAGAAGCGGCGCTAAGAGAGCACTGTGAGCGGTACAATCGTCTTTGCGCGAAGAAGCCGCTTCTTCGGCTCCGGGAGCCGGAGAGAGCGGCAGCATCGGAAAGGTGAAGAAGGAAGCTGTACAACACTGGGATTGTGTGCGCAGCTTGCCAACTGATAGAAAACAGTACCTTACACTTTCCTGACGTTTCCAATCACATGAATCTTCGATTGGAAGTTGTTTTGGACAACTTTTCTTTCCTTCATGCCAAACACTTGGCAGACCTCCGTGCAACGTCCAGAGACGATGGGAGATGTTTTCTGTGCTCCTGCAGGTTTTCCTTGTCAGACAGAGTGGAAAAGCTTTCTGCTAGGATGTAGACCACAAAAGACGCTAAAGACGAAGGTACGATGCTCTCCGGAGCTAAGAGCCGCTCCCGGCCTTCTTTCGGCAGAAGCGGCGCTAAGAGAGCACTGTGAGCGGTACAATCGTCTTTGCGCGAAGAAGCCGCTTCTTCGGCTCCGGGAGCCGGAGAGAGCGGCAGCATCGGAAAACTGAAGAAGGAAGCTGTACAACACTGGGATTGTGTGCGCAGCTTGCCAACTGATAGAAAACAGTACCTTTCACTTTCCTGATGTTTCCAATCACATGAATAGTCGATTGGATGCTGTTTTGGACAACTTTTCTTTCCTTCATGCCAAACACCTGGCAGACCTCCGTGCAACGTCCAGAACACGATGGGAGATGTTTTCTGTGCTCCCGCAGGTTTTCCTTGCCAGACAGAGTGGAAAAGCTTTCTGCTAGGATGTAGACCACAAAAGACGCTAAAGACGAAGGTAGGATGCTCTCCGGAGCTAAGCGCCGCTCCCGGGCTTCTTTCGGCAGAAGCGGCGCTAAGAGAGCACTGTGAGCGGTACAATCGTCTGTGCGCGAAGAAGCCGCTTCTTCGGCTCCGGGAGCCGGAGAGAGCGGCAGCATCGCAAAGGTGAAGAAGGAAGCTGTACAACACTGGGATTGTGTGCGCAGCTTGCCAACTGATAGAAAACAGTACCTTACACTTTCCTGACGTTTCCAATCACATGAATCTTCGATTGGAAGCTGTTTTGGACAACTTTTCTTTCCTTCATGCCAAACACTTGGCAGACGTCCGTGCAACGTCCAGAAGACGATGGGAGATGTTTTCTGTGCTCCCGCAGGTTTTCCTTGCCAGACAGAGTGGAAAAGCTTTCTGCTAGGATGTAGACCACAAAAGACGCTAAAGACGAAGGTACGATGCTCTCCGGAGCTAAGAGCCGCTCCCGGGCTTCTTTCGGCAGAAGCGGCGCTAAGAGAGCACTGTGAGCGATACAATCGTCTGTGCGCGAAGAAGCCGCTTCTTCGGCTCCGGGAGCCGGAGAGAGCGGCAGAATCGCAAAGGTGAAGAAGGAAGCTGTACAACACTGGGATTGTGTGCGCAGCTTGCCAACTGATAGAAAACAGTACCTTACACTTTCCTGACGTTTCCAATCACATGAATCTTCGATTGGAAGCTGTTTTGGACAACTTTTCTTTCCTTCATGCCAAACACTTGGCAGACCTCCGTGCAACGTCCAGAACACGATGGGAGATGTTTTCTGTGCTCCCGCAGGTTTTCCTTGCCAGACAGAGTGGAAAAGCTTTCTGCTAGGATGTAGACCACAAAAGACGCTAAAGACGAAGGTACGATGCTCTCCGGAGCTAAGAGCCGCTGCCGGGCTTCTTTCGGCAGAAGCGGCGCTAAGAGAGCACTGTGAGCGGTACAATCGTCTTTGCGCGAAGAAGCCGCTTCTTCGGCTCCGGGAGCCGGAGAGAGCGGCAGCATCGCAAAGGTGAAGAAGGAAGCTGTACAACACTGGGATTGTGTGCGCAGCTTGCCAACTGATAGAAAACAGTACCTCACACTTTCCTGACGTTTCCAATCACATGAATCTTCGATTGGAAGCTGTTTTGGACAACTTTTCTTTCCTTCATGCCAAACACTTGGCAGACCTCCGTGCAACGTCCAGAACACGATGGGAGATGTTTTCTGTGCTCCTGCAGGTTTTCCTTGCCAGACAGAGTTGAAAAGCTTTCTGCTAGGATGTAGACCACAAAAGACGCTAAAGACGAAGGTACGAAGCTCTCCGGAGCTAAGAGCCGCTCCCGGGCTTCTTTCGGCAGAAGCGGCTCTAAGTGAGCACTGTGAGCGGTACAATCGTCTTTGCGCGAAGAAGCCGCTTCTTCGGCTCCGGGAGCCGGAGAGAGCGGCAGCATCGCAAAGGTGAAGAAGGAAGCTGTACAGCACTGGGATTGTGTGCGCAGCTTGCCAACTGATAGAAAACAGTACCTTACACTTTCCTGATGTTTCCAATCACATGAATCTTCGATTGGAAGCTGTTTTGGACAACTTTTCTTTCCTTCATGCCAAACACTTGGCAGACCTCCGTGCAACGTCCAGAAGACGATGGGAGATGTTTTCTGTGCTCCCGCAGGTTTTCCTTGCCAGACAGAGTGGAAAAGCTTTCTGCTAGGATGTAGACCACAAAAGACGCTAAAGACGAAGGTACGATGCTCTCCGGAGCTAAGAGCCGCTGCCGGGCTTCTTTCGGCAGAAGCGGCGCTAAGAGAGCACTGTGAGCGGTACAATCGTCTTTGCGCGAAGAAGCCGCTTCTTCGGCTCCGGGAGCCGGAGAGAGCGGCAGCATCGGAAAGGTGAAGAAGGAAGCTGTACAACACTGGGATTGTGTGCGCAGCTTGCCAACTGATAGAAAACAGTACCTCACACTTTCCTGACGTTTCCAATCACATGAATCTTCGATTGGAAGTTGTTTTGGACCACTTTTCTTTCCTTCATGCCAAACACTTGGCAGACCTCCGTGCAACGTCCAGAATACGATGGGAGATGTTTTCTGTGCTCCCGCAGGTTTTCCTTGCCAGACAGAGTGGAAAAGCTTTCTGCTAGGATGTAGACCACAAAAGACGCTAAAGACGAAGGTACGATGCTCTCCAGAGCTAAGAGCCGCTGCCGGGCTTCTTTCGGCAGAAGCGGCGCTAAGAGAGCACTGTGAGCGGTACAATCGTCTTTGCGCGAAGAAGCCGCTTCTTCGGCTCCGGGAGCCGGAGAGACCGGCAGCATCGGAAAACTGAAGAAGGAAGCTGTACAACACTGGGATTGTGTGCGCAGCTTGCTAACTGATAGAAAACAGTACCTTTCACTTTCCTGATGTTTCCAATCACATGAATCTTCGATTGGAATCTGTTTTGGACAACTTTTCTTTCCTTCATGCCAAACACTTGGCAGACCTCCGTGCAACGTCCAGAAGACGATGGGAGATGTTTTCTGTGCTCCCGCAGGTTTTCCTTGCCAGACAGAGTGGAAAAGCTTTCTGCTAGGATGTAGACCACAAAAGACGCTAAAGACGAAGGTACGATGCTCTCCGGAGCTAAGAGCCGCTCCCGGGCTTCTTTCGGCAGAAGCCGCGCTAAGAGAGCACTGTGAGCGGTACAATCGTCTTTGCGCGAAGAAGCCGCTTCTTCGGCTCCGGGAGCCGGAGAGAGCGGCAGCATCGGAAAGGTGAAGAAGGAAGCTGTACAACACTGGGATTGTGTGCGCAGCTTGCCAACTGATAGAAAACAGTACCTTACACTTTCCTGACGTTTCCAATCACATGAATCTTCGATTGGAAGCTGTTTTGGACAACTTTTCTTTCCTTCTTGTCAAACACTTGGCAGACGTCCGTGCAACGTCCAGAAGACGATGGGAGATGTTTTCTGTGCTCCCGCAGGTTTTCCTTGCCAGACAGAGTGGAAAAGCTTTCTGCTAGGATGTAGACCACAAAAGACGCTAAAGACGAAGGTACGATGCTCTCCGGAGCTAAGAGCCGCTCCCGGCCTTCTTTCGGCAGAAGCGGCGCTAAGAGATCACTGTGAGCGGTACAATCGTCTTTGCGCGAAGAAGCCGCTTCTTCGGCTCCGGGAGCCGGAGAGAGCGGCAGCATCGGAAAGGTGAAGAAGGAAGCTGTACAACACTGGGATTGTGTGCGCAGCTTGCCAACTGATAGAAAACAGTACCTCACACTTTCCTGACGTTTCCAATCACATGAATCTTCGATTGGAAGCTGTTTTGGACAACTTTTGTTTCCTTCATGCCAAACACTTGGCAGACGTCCGTGCAACGTCCAGAACACGATGGGAGATGTTTTCTGTGCTCCCGCAGGTTTTCCTTGCCAGACAGAGTGGAAAAGCTTTCTGCTAGGATGTAGACCACAAAAGACGCTAAAGACGAAGGTACGATGCTCTCCGGAGCTAAGAGCCGCTCCCGGGCTTCTTTCGGCAGAAGCGGCGCTAAGAGAGCACTGTGAGCGGTACAATCGTCTTTGCGCGAAGAAGCCGCTTCTTCGGCTCCGGGAGCCGGAGAGAGCGGCAGCATCGGAAAGGTGAAGAAGGAAGCTGTACAACACTGGGATTGTGTGCGCAGCTTGCCAACTGATAGAAAACAGTACCTTACACGTTCCTGATGTTTCCAATCACATGAATCTTCGATTGGAAGCTGTTTTGGACAACTTTTCTTTCCTTCATGCCAAACACTTGGCAGACCTCCGTGCAACGTCCAGAAGACGATGGGAGATGTTTTCTGTGCTCCCGCAGGTTTTCCTTGCCAGACAGAGTGGAAAAGCTTTCTGCTAGGATGTAGACCACAAAAGACGCTAAAGACGAAGGTACGATGCTCTCCAGAGCTAAGAGCCGCTGCCGGGCTTCTTTCAGCAGAAGCGGCGCTAAGAGAGCACTGTGAGCGGTACAATCGTCTTTGCGCGAAGAAGCCGCTTCTTCGGCTCCGGGAGCCGGAGAGAGCGGCAGCATCGGAAAGGTGAAGAAGGAAGCTGTACAACACTGGGATTGTGTGCGCAGCTTGCCAACTGATAGAAAACAGTACCTTACACTTTCCTGACGTTTCCAATCACATGAATCTTCGATTGGAAGTTGTTTTGGACAACTTTTCTTTCCTTCATGCCAAACACTTGGCAGACCTCCGTGCAACGTCCAGAAGACGATGGGAGATGTTTTCTGTGCTCCTGCAGGTTTTCCTTGTCAGACAGAGTGGAAAAGCTTTCTGCTAGGATGTAGACCACAAAAGACGCTAAAGACGAAGGTACGATGCTCTCCGGAGCTAAGAGCCGCTCCCGGCCTTCTTTCGGCAGAAGCGGCGCTAAGAGAGCACTGTGAGCGGTACAATCGTCTTTGCGCGAAGAAGCCGCTTCTTCGGCTCCGGGAGCCGGAGAGAGCGGCAGCATCGGAAAACTGAAGAAGGAAGCTGTACAACACTGGGATTGTGTGCGCAGCTTGCCAACTGATAGAAAACAGTACCTTTCACTTTCCTGATGTTTCCAATCACATGAATAGTCGATTGGAAGCTGTTTTGGACAACTTTTCTTTCCTTCATGCCAAACACCTGGCAGACCTCCGTGCAACGTCCAGAACACGATGGGAGATGTTTTCTGTGCTCCCGCAGGTTTTCCTTGCCAGACAGAGTGGAAAAGCTTTCTGCTAGGATGTAGACCACAAAAGACGCTAAAGACGAAGGTAGGATGCTCTCCGGAGCTAAGCGCCGCTCCCGGGCTTCTTTCGGCAGAAGCGGCGCTAAGAGAGCACTGTGAGCGGTACAATCGTCTGTGCGCGAAGAAGCCGCTTCTTCGGCTCCGGGAGCCGGAGAGAGCGGCAGCATCGCAAAGGTGAAGAAGGAAGCTGTACAACACTGGGATTGTGTGCGCAGCTTGCCAACTGATAGAAAACAGTACCTTACACTTTCCTGACGTTTCCAATCACATGAATCTTCGATTGGAAGCTGTTTTGGACAACTTTTCTTTCCTTCATGCCAAACACTTGGCAGACGTCCGTGCAACGTCCAGAAGACGATGGGAGATGTTTTCTGTGCTCCCGCAGGTTTTCCTTGCCAGACAGAGTGGAAAAGCTTTCTGCTAGGATGTAGACCACAAAAGACGCTAAAGACGAAGGTACGATGCTCTCCGGAGCTAAGAGCCGCTCCCGGGCTTCTTTCGGCAGAAGCGGCGCTAAGAGAGCACTGTGAGCGATACAATCGTCTGTGCGCGAAGAAGCCGCTTCTTCGGCTCCGGGAGCCGGAGAGAGCGGCAGAATCGCAAAGGTGAAGAAGGAAGCTGTACAACACTGGGATTGTGTGCGCAGCTTGCCAACTGATAGAAAACAGTACCTTACACTTTCCTGACGTTTCCAATCACATGAATCTTCGATTGGAAGCTGTTTTGGACAACTTTTCTTTCCTTCATGCCAAACACTTGGCAGACCTCCGTGCAACGTCCAGAACACGATGGGAGATGTTTTCTGTGCTCCCGCAGGTTTTCCTTGCCAGACAGAGTGGAAAAGCTTTCTGCTAGGATGTAGACCACAAAAGACGCTAAAGACGAAGGTACGATGCTCTCCAGAGCTAAGAGCCGCTGCCGGGCTTCTTTCGGCAGAAGCGGCGCTAAGAGAGCACTGTGAGCGGTACAATCGTCTTTGCGCGAAGAAGCCGCTTCTTCGGCTCCGGGAGCCGGAGAGAGCGGCAGCATCGCAAAGGTGAAGAAGGAAGCTGTACAACACTGGGATTGTGTGCGCAGCTTGCCAACTGATAGAAAACAGTACCTCACACTTTCCTGACGTTTCCAATCACATGAATCTTCGATTGGAAGCTGTTTTGGACAACTTTTCTTTCCTTCATGCCAAACACTTGGCAGACCTCCGTGCAACGTCCAGAACACGATGGGAGATGTTTTCTGTGCTCCTGCAGGTTTTCCTTGCCAGACAGAGTTGAAAAGCTTTCTGCTAGGATGTAGACCACAAAAGACGCTAAAGACGAAGGTACGAAGCTCTCCGGAGCTAAGAGCCGCTCCCGGGCTTCTTTCGGCAGAAGCGGCTCTAAGTGAGCACTGTGAGCGGTACAATCGTCTTTGCGCGAAGAAGCCGCTTCTTCGGCTCCGGGAGCCGGAGAGAGCGGCAGCATCGCAAAGGTGAAGAAGGAAGCTGTACAGCACTGGGATTGTGTGCGCAGCTTGCCAACTGATAGAAAACAGTACCTTACACTTTCCTGATGTTTCCAATCACATGAATCTTCGATTGGAAGCTGTTTTGGACAACTTTTCTTTCCTTCATGCCAAACACTTGGCAGACCTCCGTGCAACGTCCAGAAGACGATGGGAGATGTTTTCTGTGCTCCCGCAGGTTTTCCTTGCCAGACAGAGTGGAAAAGCTTTCTGCTAGGATGTAGACCACAAAAGACGCTAAAGACGAAGGTACGATGCTCTCCGGAGCTAAGAGCCGCTGCCGGGCTTCTTTCGGCAGAAGCGGCGCTAAGAGAGCACTGTGAGCGGTACAATCGTCTTTGCGCGAAGAAGCCGCTTCTTCGGCTCCGGGAGCCGGAGAGAGCGGCAGCATCGGAAAGGTGAAGAAGGAAGCTGTACAACACTGGGATTGTGTGCGCAGCTTGCCAACTGATAGAAAACAGTACCTCACACTTTCCTGACGTTTCCAATCACATGAATCTTCGATTGGAAGTTGTTTTGGACCACTTTTCTTTCCTTCATGCCAAACACTTGGCAGACCTCCGTGCAACGTCCAGAATACGATGGGAGATGTTTTCTGTGCTCCCGCAGGTTTTCCTTGCCAGACAGAGTGGAAAAGCTTTCTGCTAGGATGTAGACCACAAAAGACGCTAAAGACGAAGGTACGATGCTCTCCGGAGCTAAGAGCCGCTGCCGGGCTTCTTTCGGCAGAAGCGGCGCTAAGAGAGCACTGTGAGCGGTACAATCGTCTTTGCGCGAAGAAGCCGCTTCTTCGGCTCCGGGAGCCGGAGAGAGCGGCAGCATCGGAAAACTGAAGAAGGAAGCTGTACAACAGTGGGATTGTGTGCGCAGCTTGCTAACTGATAGAAAACAGTACCTTTCACTTTCCTGATGTTTCCAATCACATGAATCTTCTATTGGAATCTGTTTTGGACAACTTTTCTTTCCTTCATGCCAAACACTTGGCAGACGTCCGTGCAATGTCCAGAACACGATGGGAGATGTTTTCTGTGCTCCCGCAGGTTTTCCTTGCCAGACAGAGTGGAAAAGCTTTCTGCTAGGATGTAGACCACAAAAGACACTAAAGACGAAGGTACGATGCTCTCCGGAGCTAAGAGCCGCTCCCGGGCTTCTTTCGGCAGAAGCGGCGCTAAGAGAGCACTGTGAGCGGTACAATCGTCTTTGCGCGAAGAAGCCGCTTCTTCGGCTCCAGGAGCCGGAGAGAGCGGCAGCATCGCAAAGGTGAAGAAGGAAGCTGTACAACACTGGGATTGTGTGCGCAGCTTGCCAACTGATAGAAAACAGTACCTTACACTTTCCTGACGTTTCCAATCACATGAATAGTCGATTGGAAGCTGTTTTGGACAACTTTTCTTTCCTTCATGCCAAACACCTGGCAGACCTCCGTGCAACGTCCAGAACACGATGGGAGATGTTTTCTGTGCTCCCGCAGGTTTTCCTTGCCAGACAGAGTGGAAAAGCTTTCTGCTAGGATGTAGACCACAAAAGATGCTAAAGACGAAGGTACGATGCTCTCCGGAGCTAAGAGCCGCTCCCAGGCTTCTTTCGGCAGAAGCCGCGCTAAGAGAGCACTGTGAGCGGTACAATCGTCTTTGCGCGAAGAAGCCGCTTCTTCGGCTCCGGGAGCCGGAGAGTGCGGCAGCATCGCAAAGGTGAAGAAGGAAGCTGTACAGCACTGGGATTGTGTGCGCAGCTTGCCAACTGATAGAAAACAGTACCTCAAACTTTCCTGACGTTTCCAATCACATGAATCTTCGATTGGAAGTTGTTTTGGACAACTTTTCTTTCCTTCATGCCAAACACTTGGCAGACCTCCGTGCAACGTCCAGAAGACGATGGGAGATGTTTTCTGTGCTCCCGCAGGTTTTCCTTGCCAGACAGAGTGGAAAAGCTTTCTGCTAGGATGTAGACCACAAAAGACGCTAAAGACGAAGGTACGATGCTCTCCGGAGCTAAGAGCCGCTCCCGGGCTTCTTTCGGCAGAAGCCGCACTAAGAGAGCACTGTGAGCGGTACAATCGTCTTTGCGCGAAGAAGCCGCTTCTTCGGCTCCGGGAGCTGGAGAGAGCGGCAGCATCGGAAAGGTGAAGAAGGAAGCTGTACAACACTGGGATTGTGTGCGCAGCTTGCCAACTGATAGAAAACAGTACCTTACACTTTCCTGACGTTTCCAATCACATGAATATTCGATTGGAAGCTGTTTTGGACAACTTTCCTTTCCTTCTTGTCAAACACTTGGCAGACGTCCGTGCAACGTCCAGAAGACGATGGGAGATGTTTTCTGTGCTCCCGCAGGTTTTCCTTGCCAGACAGAGTGGAAAAGCTTTCTGCTAGGATGTAGACCACAAAAGACGCTAAAGACGAAGGTACGATGCTCTCCGGAGCTAAGAGCCGCTGCCGGGCTTCTTTCGGCAGAAGCGGCGCTAAGAGAGCACTGTGAGCGGTACAATCGTCTTTGCGCGAAGAAGCCGCTTCTTCGGCTCCGGGAGCCGGAGAGAGCGGCAGCATCGCAAAGGTGAAGAAGGAAGCTGTACAACACTGGGATTGTGTGCGCAGCTTGCCAACTGATAGAAAACAGTACCTTACACTTTCCTGATGTTTCCAATCACATGAATCTTCGATTGGAAGCTGTTTTGGACAACTTTTCTTTCCTTCATGCCAAACACTTGGCAGACCTCCGTGCAACGTCCAGAAGACGATGGGAGATGTTTTCTGTGCTCCCGCAGGTTTTCCTTGCCAGACAGAGTGGAAAAGCTTTCTGCTAGGATGTAGACCACAAAAGACGCTAAAGACGAAGGTACGATGCTCTCCGGAGCTAAGAGCCGCTGCCGGGCTTCTTTCGGCAGAAGCGGCGCTAAGAGAGCACTGTGAGCGGTACAATCGTCTTTGCGCGAAGAAGCCGCTTCTTCGGCTCCGGGAGCCGGAGAGAGCGGCAGCATCGCAAAGGTGAAGAAGGAAGCTGTACAACACTGGGATTGTGTGCGCAGCTTGCCAACTGATAGAAAACAGTACCTTACACTTTCCTGACGTTTCCAATCACATGAATCTTCGATTGGAAGTTGTTTTGGACAACTTTTCTTTCCTTCATGCCAAACACTTGGCAGACCTCCGTGCAACGTCCAGAAGACGATGGGAGATGTTTTCTGTGCTCCTGCAGGTTTTCCTTGTCAGACAGAGTGGAAAAGCTTTCTGCTAGGATGTAGACCACAAAAGACGCTAAAGACGAAGGTACGATGCTCTCCGGAGCTAAGAGCCGCTCCCGGGCTTCTTTCAGCAGAAGCGGCGCTAAGAGAGCACTGTGAGCGGTACAATCGTCTTTGCGCGAAGAAGCCGCTTCTTCGGCTCCGGGAGCCGGAGAGAGCGGCAGCATCGCCAAGGTGAAGAAGGAATCTGTACAACACTGGGATTGTGTGCGCAGCTTGCCAACTGATAGAAAACAGTACCTTACACTTTCCTGATGTTTCCAATCACATGAATCTTCGAGTGGAAGCTGTTTTGGACAACTTTTCTTTCCTTCATGCCAAATACTTGGCGGACCTCCGTGCAACGTCCAGAAGACGATGGGAGATGTTTTCTGTGCTCCCGCAGGTTTTCCTTGCCAGACAGAGTGGAAAAGCTTTCTGCTAGGATGTAGACCACAAAAGACGCTAAAGACGAAGGTACGATGCTCTCCGGAGCTAAGAGCCGCTGCCGGGCTTCTTTCGGCAGAAGCGGCGCTAAGAGAGCACTGTGAGCGGTACAATCGTCTTTGCGCAAAGAAGCCGCTTCTTCGGCTCCGGGAGCCGGAGAGAGCGGCAGCATCGGAAAGGTGAAGAAGGAAGCTGTACAACACTGGGATTGTGTGCGCAGCTTGCCAACTGATAGAAAACAGTACCTCACACTTTCCTGACGTTTCCAATCACATGAATCTTCGATTGGAAGCTGTTTTGGACAACTTTTCTTTCCTTCATGCCAAACACTTGGCAGACCTCCGTGCAACGTCCAGAACACGATGGGAGATGTTTTCTGTGCTCCTGCAGGTTTTCCTTGCCAGACAGAGTTGAAAAGCTTTCTGCTAGGATGTAGACCACAAAAGACGCTAAAGACGAAGGTACGAAGCTCTCCGGAGCTAAGAGCCGCTCCCGGGCTTCTTTCGGCAGAAGCGGCTCTAAGTGAGCACTGTGAGCGGTACAATCGTCTTTGCGCGAAGAAGCCGCTTCTTCGGCTCCGGGAGCCGGAGAGAGCGGCAGCATCGCAAAGGTGAAGAAGGAAGCTGTACAGCACTGGGATTGTGTGCGCAGCTTGCCAACTGATAGAAAACAGTACCTTACACTTTCCTGATGTTTCCAATCACATGAATCTTCGATTGGAAGCTGTTTTGGACAACTTTTCTTTCCTTCATGCCAAACACTTGGCAGACCTCCGTGCAACGTCCAGAAGACGATGGGAGATGTTTTCTGTGCTCCCGCAGGTTTTCCTTGCCAGACAGAGTGGAAAAGCTTTCTGCTAGGATGTAGACCACAAAAGACGCTAAAGACGAAGGTACGATGCTCTCCGGAGCTAAGAGCCGCTGCCGGGCTTCTTTCGGCAGAAGCGGCGCTAAGAGAGCACTGTGAGCGGTACAATCGTCTTTGCGCGAAGAAGCCGCTTCTTCGGCTCCGGGAGCCGGAGAGAGCGGCAGCATCAGAAAGGTGAAGAAGGAAGCTGTACAACACTGGGATTGTGTGCGCAGCTTGCCAACTGATAGAAAACAGTACCTTACACTTTCCTGACGTTTCCAATCACATGAATCTTCGATTGGAAGCTGTTTTGGACAACTTTTCTTTCCTTCTTGTCAAACACTTGGCAGACCTCCGTGAAACGTCCAGAACACGATGGGAGATGTTTTCTGTGCTCCCGCAGGTTTTCCTTGCCAGACAGAGTGGAAAAGCTTTCTGCTAGGATGTAGACCACAAAAGACGCTAAAGACGAAGGTACGATGCTCTCCGGAGCTAAGAGCCGCTCCCGAGCTTCTTTCGGCAGAAGCGGCGCTAAGAGAGCACTGTGAGCGGTACAATCGTCTTTGCGCGAAGAAGCCGCTTCTTCGGCTCCGGGAGCCGGAGAGAGCAGCAGCATCAGAAAGGTGAAGAAGGAAGCTGTACAACACTGGGATTGTGTGCGCAGCTTGCCAACTGATAGAAAACAGCACCTTACACTTTCCTGACGTTTCCAATCACATGAATATTCGATTGGAAGCTGTTTTGGACAACTTTTCTTTCCTTCATGCCAAACACTTGGCAGACCTCCGTGCAACGTCCAGAAGACGATGGGAGATGTTTTCTGTGCTCCCGCAGGTTTTCCTTGCCAGACAGAGTGGAAAAGCTTTCTGCTAGGATGTAGACCACAAAAGACGCTAAAGACGAAGGTACGATGCTCTCCAGAGCTAAGAGCCGCTGCCGGGCTTCTTTCGGCAGAAGCGGCGCTAAGAGAGCACTGTGAGCGGTACAATCGTCTTTGCGTGAAGAAGCCGCTTCTTCGGCTCCGGGAGCCGGAGAGAGCGGCAGCATCGGAAAGGTGAAGAAGGAAGCTGTACAACACTGGGATTGTGTGCGCAGCTTGCCAACTGATAGAAAACAGTACCTCACACTTTCCTGACGTTTCCAATCACATGAATCTTCGATTGGAAGCTGTTTTGGACAACTTTTGTTTCCTTCATGCCAAACACTTGGCAGACGTCCGTGCAACGTCCAGAACACGATGGGAGATGTTTTCTGTGCTCCCGCAGGTTTTCCTTGCCAGACAGAGTGGAAAAGCTTTCTGCTAGGATGTAGACCACAAAAGACGCTAAAGACGAAGGTACGATGCTCTCCGGAGCTAAGAGCCGCTCCCGGGCTTCTTTCGGCAGAAGCGGCGCTAAGAGAGCACTGTGAGCGGTACAATCGTCTTTGCGCGAAGAAGCCGCTTCTTCGGCTCCGGGAGCCGGAGAGAGCGGCAGCATCGCAAAGGTGAAGAAGGAAGCTGTACAACACTGGGATTGTGTGCGCAGCTTGCCAACTGATAGAAAACAGTACCTTACACTTTCCTGATGTTTCCAATCACATGAATCTTCGAGTGGAAGCTGTTTTGGACAACTTTTCTTTCCTTCATGCCAAACACTTGGCAGACCTCCGTGCAACGTCCAGAAGACGATGGGAGATGTTTTCTGTGCTCCCGCAGGTTTTCCTTGCCAGACAGAGTGGAAAAGCTTTCTGCTAGGATGTAGACCACAAAAGACGCTAAAGACGAAGGTACGATGCTCTCCGGAGCTAAGAGCCGCTGCCGGGCTTCTTTCAGCAGAAGCGGCGCTAAGAGAGCACTGTGAGCGGTACAATCGTCTTTGCGCGAAGAAGCCGCTTCTTCAGCTCCGGGAGCCAGGGAGAGGCAGCATCGCAAAGGTGAAGAAGGAAGCTGTACAACACTGGGATTGTGTGCGCAGCTTGCCAACTGATAGAAAACAGTACCTCACACTTTCCTGACGTTTCCAATCACATGAATCTTCGATTGGAAGCTGTTTTGGACAACTTTTCTTTCCTTCATGCCAAACACTTGGCAGACGTCCGTGCAACGTCCAGAACACGATGGGAGATGTTTTCTGTGCTCCCGCAGGTTTTCCTTGCCAGACAGAGTGGAAAAGCTTTCTGCTAGGATGTAGACCACAAAAGACGCTAAAGACGAAGGTACGATGCTCTCCGGAGCTAAGAGCCGCTGCCGGGCTTCTTTCAGCAGAAGCGGCTCTAAGTGAGCACTGTGAGCGGTACAATCGTCTTTGCGCGAAGAAGCCGCTTCTTCGGCTCCGGGAGCCGGAGAGAGCGGCAGCATCGCAAAGGTGAAGAAGGAAGCTGTACAACACTGGGATTGTGTGCGCAGCTTGCCAACTGATAGAAAACAGTACCTTACACTTTCCTGATGTTTCCAATCACATGAATCTTCGAGTGGAAGCTGTTTTGGACAACTTTTCTTTCCTTCATGCCAAACACTTGGCAGACCTCCGTGCAACGTCCAGAAGACGATGGGAGATGTTTTCTGTGCTCCCACAGGTTTTCCTTGCCAGACAGAGTGGAAAAGCTTTCTGCTAGGATGTAGACCACAAAAGACGCTAAAGACGAAGGTACGATGCTCTCCGGAGCTAAGAGCCGCTCCCGGGCTTCTTTCGGCAGAAGCGGCGCTAAGAGAGCACTGTGAGCGGTACAATCGTCTTTGCGCGAAGAAGCCGCTTCTTCGGCTCCGGGAGCCGGAGAGAGCGGCAGCATCGGAAAGGTGAAGAAGGAAGCTGTACAACACTGGGATTGTGTGCGCAGCTTGCCAACTGATAGAAAACAGTACCTCACACTTTCCTGACGTTTCCAATCACATGAATCTTCGATTGGAAGCTGTTTTGGACAACTTTTCTTTCCTTCATGCCAAACACTTGGCAGACCTCCGTGCAACGTCCAGAACACGATGGGAGATGTTTTCTGTGCTCCTGCAGGTTTTCCTTGCCAGACAGAGTTGAAAAGCTTTCTGCTAGGATGTAGACCACAAAAGACGCTAAAGACGAAGGTACGAAGCTCTCCGGAGCTAAGAGCCGCTCCCGGGCTTCTTTCGGCAGAAGCGGCTCTAAGTGAGCACTGTGAGCGGTACAATCGTCTTTGCGCGAAGAAGCCGCTTCTTCGGCTCCGGGAGCCGGAGAGAGCGGCAGCATCGCAAAGGTGAAGAAGGAAGCTGTACAGCACTGGGATTGAGTGCGCAGCTTGCCAACTGATAGAAAACAGTACCTTACACTTTCCTGATGTTTCCAATGACATGAATCTTCGATTGGAAGCTGTTTTGGACAACTTTTCTTTCCTTCATGCCAAACACTTGGCAGACGTCCGTGCAACGTCCAGAACACGATGGGAGATGTTTTCTGTGCTCCCGCAGGTTTTCCTTGCCAGACAGAGTGGAAAAGCTTTCTGCTAGGATGTAGACCACAAAAGACGCTAAAGACGAAGGTACGATGCTCTCCGGAGCTAAGAGCTGCTGCCGGGCTTCTTTCAGCAGAAGCGGCTCTAAGTGAGCACTGTGAGCGGTACAATCGTCTTTGCGCGAAGAAGCCGCTTCTTCGGCTCCGGGAGCCGGAGAGAGCGGCAGCATCGCAAAGGTGAAGAAGGAAGCTGTACAACACTGGGATTGTGTGCGCAGCTTGCCAACTGATAGAAAACAGTACCTTACACTTTCCTGATGTTTCCAATCACATGAATCTTCGATTGGAAGCTGTTTTGGACAACTTTTCTTTCCTTCATGCCAAACACTTGGCAGACCTCCGTGCAACGTCCAGAAGACGATGGGAGATGTTTTCTGTGCTCCCGCAGGTTTTCCTTGCCAGACAGAGTGGAAAAGCTTTCTGCTAGGATGTAGACCACAAAAGACGCTAAAGACGAAGGTACGATGCTCTCCGGAGCTAAGAGCCGCTGCCGGGCTTCTTTCGGCAGAAGCGGCGCTAAGAGAGCACTGTGAGCGGTACAATCGTCTTTGCGCGAAGAAGCCGCTTCTTCGGCTCCGGGAGCCGGAGAGAGCGGCAGCATCGGAAAGGTGAAGAAGGAAGCTGTACAACACTGGGATTGTGTGCGCAGCTTGCCAACTGATAGAAAACAGTACCTCACACTTTCCTGACGTTTCCAATCACATGAATCTTCGATTGGAAGCTGTTTTGGACAACTTTTCTTTCCTTCATGCCAAACACTTGGCAGACCTCCGTGCAACGTCCAGAACACGATGGGAGATGTTTTCTGTGCTCCTGCAGGTTTTCCTTGCCAGACAGAGTTGAAAAGCTTTCTGCTAGGATGTAGACCACAAAAGACGCTAAAGACGAAGGTACGAAGCTCTCCGGAGCTAAGAGCCGCTCCCGGGCTTCTTTCGGCAGAAGCGGCTCTAAGTGAGCACTGTGAGCGGTACAATCGTCTTTGCGCGAAGAAGCCGCTTCTTCGGCTCCGGGAGCCGGAGAGAGCGGCAGCATCGCAAAGGTGAAGAAGGAAGCTGTACAGCACTGGGATTGTGTGCGCAGCTTGCCAACTGATAGAAAACAGTACCTTACACTTTCCTGATGTTTCCAATCACATGAATCTTCGATTGGAAGCTGTTTTGGACAACTTTTCTTTCCTTCATGCCAAACACTTGGCAGACCTCCGTGCAACGTCCAGAAGACGATGGGAGATGTTTTCTGTGCTCCCGCAGGTTTTCCTTGCCAGACAGAGTGGAAAAGCTTTCTGCTAGGATGTAGACCACAAAAGACGCTAAAGACGAAGGTACGATGCTCTCCAGAGCTAAGAGCCGCTGCCGGGCTTCTTTCAGCAGAAGCGGCGCTAAGAGAGCACTGTGAGCGGTACAATCGTCTTTGCGCGAAGAAGCCGCTTCTTCGGCTCCGGGAGCCGGAGAGAGCGGCAGCATCGGAAAACTGAAGAAGGAAGCTGTACAACACTGGGATTGTGTGCGCAGCTTGCCAACTGATAGAAAACAGTACCTTTCACTTTCCTGATGTTTCCAATCACATGAATCTTCGATTGGAAGCTGTTTTGGACAACTTTTCTTTCCTTCATGCCAAACACTTGGCAGACGTCCGTGCAACGTCCAGAACACGATGGGAGATGTTTTCTGTGCTCCCGCAGGTTTTCCTTGCCAGACAGAGTTGAAAAGCTTTCTGCTAGGATGTAGACCACAAAAGACGCTAAAGACGAAGGTACGATGCTCTCCGGAGCTAAGAGCCGCTCCCGGCCTTCTTTCGGCAGAAGCGGCGCTAAGAGAGCACTGTGAGCGGTACAATCGTCTTTGCGCGAAGAAGCCGCTTCTTCGGCTCCAGGAGCCGGAGAGAGCGGCAGCATCGCAAAGGTGAAGAAGGAAGCTGTACAACACTGGGATTGTGTGCGCAGCTTGCCAACTGATAGAAAACAGTACCTCAAACTTTCCTGACGTTTCCAATCACATGAATCTTCGATTGGAAGTTGTTTTGGACAACTTTTCTTTCCTTCATGCCAAACACTTGGCAGACCTCCGTGCAACGTCCAGAAGACGATGGGAGATGTTTTCTGTGCTCCCGCAGGTTTTCCTTGCCAGACAGAGTGGAAAAGCTTTCTGCTAGGATGTAGACCACAAAAGACGCTAAAGACGAAGGTACGATGCTCTCCGGAGCTAAGAGCCGCTCCCGGGCTTCTTTCGGCAGAAGCCGCGCTAAGAGAGCACTGTGAGCGGTACAATCGTCTTTGCGCGAAGAAGCCGCTTCTTCGGCTCCGGGAGCCGGAGAGAGCGGCAGCATCGGAAAGGTGAAGAAGGAAGCTGTACAACACTGGGATTGTGTGCGCAGCTTGCCAACTGATAGAAAACAGTACCTTACACTTTCCTGACGTTTCCAATCACATGAATCTTCGATTGGAAGCTGTTTTGGACAACTTTTCTTTCCTTCTTGTCAAACACTTGGCAGACGTCCGTGCAACGTCCAGAAGACGATGGGAGATGTTTTCTGTGCTCCCGCAGGTTTTCCTTGCCAGACAGAGTGGAAAAGCTTTCTGCTAGGATGTAGACCACAAAAGACGCTAAAGACGAAGGTACGATGCTCTCCGGAGCTAAGAGCCGCTCCCGGGCTTCTTTCGGCAGAAGCGGCGCTAAGAGAGCACTGTGAGCGGTACAATCGTCTTTGCGCGAAGAAGCCGCTTCTTCGGCTCCGGGAGCCGGAGAGAGCGGCAGCATCGCAAAGGTGAAGAAGGAAGCTGTACAACACTGGGATTGTGTGCGCAGCTTGCCAACTGATAGAAAACAGTACCTTACACTTTCCTGATGTTTCCAATCACATGAATCTTCGATTGGAAGCTGTTTTGGACAACTTTTCTTTCCTTCATGCCAAACACTTGGCAGACCTCCGTGCAACGTCCAGAAGACGATGGGAGATGTTTTCTGTGCTCCCGCAGGTTTTCCTTGCCAGACAGAGTGGAAAAGCTTTCTGCTAGGATGTAGACCACAAAAGACGCTAAAGACGAAGGTACGATGCTCTCCAGAGCTAAGAGCCGCTGCCGGGCTTCTTTCAGCAGAAGCGGCGCTAAGAGAGCACTGTGAGCGGTACAATCGTCTTTGCGCGAAGAAGCCGCTTCTTCGGCTCCGGGAGCCGGAGAGAGCGGCAGCATCGGAAAGGTGAAGAAGGAAGCTGTACAACACTGGGATTGTGTGCGCAGCTTGCCAACTGATAGAAAACAGTACCTTACACTTTCCTGACGTTTCCAATCACATGAATCTTCGATTGGAAGTTGTTTTGGACAACTTTTCTTTCCTTCATGCCAAACACTTGGCAGACCTCCGTGCAACGTCCAGAAGACGATGGGAGATGTTTTCTGTGCTCCTGCAGGTTTTCCTTGTCAGACAGAGTGGAAAAGCTTTCTGCTAGGATGTAGACCACAAAAGACGCTAAAGACGAAGGTACGATGCTCTCCGGAGCTAAGAGCCGCTCCCGGGCTTCTTTCGGCAGAAGCGGCGCTAAGAGAGCACTGTGAGCGGTACAATCGTCTTTGCGCGAAGAAGCCGCTTCTTCGGCTCCGGGAGCCGGAGAGAGCGGCAGCATCGGAAAACTGAAGAAGGAAGCTGTACAACACTGGGATTGTGTGCGCAGCTTGCCAACTGATAGAAAACAGTACCTTTCACTTTCCTGATGTTTCCAATCACATGAATAGTCGATTGGAAGCTGTTTTGGACAACTTTTCTTTCCTTCATGCCAAACACCTGGCAGACCTCCGTGCAACGTCCAGAACACGATGGGAGATGTTTTCTGTGCTCCCGCAGGTTTTCCTTGCCAGACAGAGTGGAAAAGCTTTCTGCTAGGATGTAGACCACAAAAGACGCTAAAGACGAAGGTAGGATGCTCTCCGGAGCTAAGCGCCGCTCCCGGGCTTCTTTCGGCAGAAGCGGCGCTAAGAGAGCACTGTGAGCGGTACAATCGTCTGTGCGCGAAGAAGCCGCTTCTTCGGCTCCGGGAGCCGGAGAGAGCGGCAGCATCGCAAAGGTGAAGAAGGAAGCTGTACAACACTGGGATTGTGTGCGCAGCTTGCCAACTGATAGAAAACAGTACCTTACACTTTCCTGACGTTTCCAATCACATGAATCTTCGATTGGAAGCTGTTTTGGACAACTTTTCTTTCCTTCATGCCAAACACTTGGCAGACGTCCGTGCAACGTCCAGAACACGATGGGAGATGTTTTCTGTGCTCCCGCAGGTTTTCCTTGCCAGACAGAGTGGAAAAGCTTTCTGCTAGGATGTAGACCACAAAAGACGCTAAAGATGAAGGTACGATGCTCTCCGGAGCTAAGAGCCGCTCCCGGGCTTCTTTCGGCAGAAGCGGCGCTAAGAGAGCACTGTGAGCGATACAATTGTCTGTGCGCGAAGAAGCCGCTTCTTCGGCTCCGGGAGCCGGAGAGAGCGGCAGAATCGCAAAGGTGAAGAAGGAAGCTGTACAACACTGGGATTGTGTGCGCAGCTTGCCAACTGATAGAAAACAGTACCTTACACTTTCCTGACGTTTCCAATCACATGAATCTTCGATTGGAAGCTGTTTTGGACAACTTTTCTTTCCTTCATGCCAAACACTTGGCAGACCTCCGTGCAACGTCCAGAAGACGATGGGAGATGTTTTCTGTGCTCCCGCAGGTTTTCCTTGCCAGACAGAGTGGAAAAGCTTTCTGCTAGGATGTAGACCACAAAAGACGCTAAAGACGAAGGTACGATGCTCTCCGGAGCTAAGAGCCGCTGCCGGGCTTCTTTCGGCAGAAGCGGCGCTAAGAGAGCACTGTGAGCGGTACAATCGTCTTTGCGCGAAGAAGCCGCTTCTTCGGCTCCGGGAGCCGGAGAGAGCGGCAGCATCGGAAAGGTGAAGAAGGAAGCTGTACAACACTGGGATTGTGTGCGCAGCTTGCCAACTGATAGAAAACAGTACCTCACACTTTCCTGACGTTTCCAATCACATGAATCTTCGATTGGAAGCTGTTTTGGACAACTTTTCTTTCCTTCATGCCAAACACTTGGCAGACCTCCGTGCAACGTCCAGAACACGATGGGAGATGTTTTCTGTGCTCCTGCAGGTTTTCCTTGCCAGACAGAGTTGAAAAGCTTTCTGCTAGGATGTAGACCACAAAAGACGCTAAAGACGAAGGTACGAAGCTCTCCGGAGCTAAGAGCCGCTCCCGGGCTTCTTTCGGCAGAAGCGGCTCTAAGTGAGCACTGTGAGCGGTACAATCGTCTTTGCGCGAAGAAGCCGCTTCTTCGGCTCCGGGAGCCGGAGAGAGCGGCAGCATCGCAAAGGTGAAGAAGGAAGCTGTACAGCACTGGGATTGTGTGCGCAGCTTGCCAACTGATAGAAAACAGTACCTTACACTTTCCTGATGTTTCCAATCACATGAATCTTCGATTGGAAGCTGTTTTGGACAACTTTTCTTTCCTTCATGCCAAACACTTGGCAGACCTCCGTGCAACGTCCAGAAGACGATGGGAGATGTTTTCTGTGCTCCCGCAGGTTTTCCTTGCCAGACAGAGTGGAAAAGCTTTCTGCTAGGATGTAGACCACAAAAGACGCTAAAGACGAAGGTACGATGCTCTCCGGAGCTAAGAGCCGCTGCCGGGCTTCTTTCGGCAGAAGCGGCGCTAAGAGAGCACTGTGAGCGGTACAATCGTCTTTGCGCGAAGAAGCCGCTTCTTCGGCTCCGGGAGCCGGAGAGAGCGGCAGCATCGCAAAGGTGAAGAAGGAAGCTGTACAACACTGGGATTGTGTGCGCAGCTTGCCAACTGATAGAAAACAGTACCTCACACTTTCCTGACATTTCCAATCACATGAATATTCGATTGGAAGTTGTTTTGGACCACTTTTCTTTCCTTCATGCCAAACACTTGGCAGACCTCCGTGCAACGTCCAGAATACGATGGGAGGTGTTTTCTGTGCTCCCGCAGGTTTTCCTTGCCAGACAGAGTGGAAAAGCTTTCTGCTAGGATGTAGACCACAAAAGACGCTAAAGACGAAGGTACGATGCTCTCCAGAGCTAAGAGCCGCTGCCGGGCTTCTTTCGGCAGAAGCGGCGCTAAGAGAGCACTGTGAGCGGTACAATCGTCTTTGCGCGAAGAAGCCGCTTCTTCGGCTCCGGGAGCCGGAGAGAGCGGCAGCATCGGAAAACTGAACAAGGAAGCTGTACAACACTGGGATTGTGTGCGCAGCTTGCTAACTGATAGAAAACAGTACCTTTAACTTTCCTGATGTTTCCAATCACATGAATCTTCGATTGGAATCTGTTTTGGACAACTTTTCTTTCCTTCATGCCAAACACTTGGCAGACGTCCGTGCAATGTCCAGAACACGATGGGAGATGTTTTCTGTGCTCCCGCAGGTTTTCCTTGCCAGACAGAGTGGAAAAGCTTTCTGCTAGGATGTAGACCACAAAAGACACTAAAGACGAAGGTACGATGCTCTCCGGAGCTAAGAGCCGCTCCCGGGCTTCTTTCGGCAGAAGCGGCGCTAAGAGAGCACTGTGAGCGGTACAATCGTCTTTGCGCGAAGAAGCCGCTTCTTCGGCTCCAGGAGCCGGAGAGAGCGGCAGCATCGCAAAGGTGAAGAAGGAAGCTGTACAACACTGGGATTTTGTGCGCAGCTTGCCAACTGATAGAAAACAGTACCTTACACTTTCCTGACGTTTCCAATCACATGAATAGTCGATTGGAAGCTGTTTTGGACAACTTTTCTTTCCTTCATGCCAAACACCTGGCAGACCTCCGTGCAACGTCCAGAACACGATGGGAGATGTTTTCTGTGCTCCTGCAGGTTTTCCTTGCCAGACAGAGTGGAAAAGCTTTCTGCTAGGATGTAGACCACAAAAGATGCTAAAGACGAAGGTACGATGCTCTCCGGAGCTAAGAGCCGCTCCCAGGCTTCTTTCGGCAGAAGCCGCGCTAAGAGAGCACTGTGAGCGGTACAATCGTCTTTGCGCGAAGAAGCCGCTTCTTCGGCTCCGGGAGCCGGAGAGTGCGGCAGCATCGCAAAGGTGAAGAAGGAAGCTGTACAGCACTGGGATTGTGTGCGCAGCTTGCCAACTGATAGAAAACAGTACCTTACACTTTCCTGACGTTTCCAATCACATGAATCTTCGATTGGAAGCTGTTTTGGACAACTTTTCTTTCCTTCATGCCAAACACTTGGCAGACGTCCGTGCAACGTCCAGAACACGATGGGAGATGTTTTCTGTGCTCCCGCAGGTTTTCCTTGCCAGACAGAGTGGAAAAGCTTTCTGCTAGGATGTAGACCACAAAAGACGCTAAAGACGAAGGTACGATGCTCTCCGGAGCTAAGAGCCGCTCCCGGGCTTCTTTCGGCAGAAGCGGCGCTAAGAGAGCACTGTGAGCGGTACAATCGTCTTTGCGCGAAGAAGCCGCTTCTTCGGCTCCAGGAGCCGGAGAGAGCGGCAGCATCGCAAAGGTGAAGAAGGAAGCTGTACAACACTGGGATTGTGTGCGCAGCTTGCCAACTGATAGAAAACAGTACCTCAAACTTTCCTGACGTTTCCAATCACATGAATCTTCGATTGGAAGTTGTTTTGGACAACTTTTCTTTCCTTCATGCCAAACACTTGGCAGACCTCCGTGCAACGTCCAGAAGACGATGGGAGATGTTTTCTGTGCTCCCGCAGGTTTTCCTTGCCAGACAGAGTGGAAAAGCTTTCTGCTAGGATGTAGACCACAAAAGACGCTAAAGACGAAGGTACGATGCTCTCCGGAGCTAAGAGCCGCTCCCGGGCTTCTTTCGGCAGAAGCCGCACTAAGAGAGCACTGTGAGCGGTACAATCGTCTTTGCGCGAAGAAGCCGCTTCTTCGGCTCCGGGAGCCAGAGAGAGCGGCAGCATCGGAAAGGTGAAGAAGGAAGCTGTACAACACTGGGATTGTGTGCGCAGCTTGCCAACTGATAGAAAACAGTACCTTACACTTTCCTGACGTTTCCAATCACATGAATATTCGATTGGAAGCTGTTTTGGACAACTTTCCTTTCCTTCTTGTCAAACACTTGGCAGACGTCCGTGCAACGTCCAGAACACGATGGGAGATGTTTTCTGTGCTCCCGCAGGTTTTCCATGCCAGACAGAGTGGAAAAGCTTTCTGCTAGGATGTAGACCACAAAAGACGCTAAAGACGAAGGTACGATGCTCTCCGGAGCTAAGAGCCGCTGCCGGGCTTCTTTCGGCAGAAGCGGCGCTAAGAGAGCACTGTGAGCGGTACAATCGTCTTTGCGCGAAGAAGCCGCTTCTTCGGCTCCGGGAGCCGGAGAGAGCGGCAGCATCGCAAAGGTGAAGAAGGAAGCTGTACAGCACTGGGATTGTGTGCGCAGCTTGCCAACTGATAGAAAACAGTACCTTACACTTTCCTGATGTTTCCAATCACATGAATCTTCGATTGGAAGCTGTTTTGGACAACTTTTCTTTCCTTCATGCCAAACACTTGGCAGACCTCCGTGCAACGTCCAGAAGACGATGGGAGATGTTTTCTGTGCTCCCGCAGGTTTTCCTTGCCAGACAGAGTGGAAAAGCTTTCTGCTAGGATGTAGACCACAAAAGACGCTAAAGACGAAGGTACGATGCTCTCCGGAGCTAAGAGCCGCTGCCGGGCTTCTTTCGGCAGAAGCGGCGCTAAGAGAGCACTGTGAGCGGTACAATCGTCTTTGCGCGAAGAAGCCGCTTCTTCGGCTCCGGGAGCCGGAGAGAGCGGCAGCATCGCAAAGGTGAAGAAGGAAGCTGTACAACACTGGGATTGTGTGCGCAGCTTGCCAACTGATAGAAAACAGTACCTCACACTTTCCTGACATTTCCAATCACATGAATCTTCGATTGGAAGTTGTTTTGGACCACTTTTCTTTCCTTCATGCCAAACACTTGGCAGACCTCCGTGCAACGTCCAGAATACGATGGGAGGTGTTTTCTGTGCTCCCGCAGGTTTTCCTTGCCAGACAGAGTGGAAAAGCTTTCTGCTAGGATGTAGACCACAAAAGACGCTAAAGACGAAGGTACGATGCTCTCCAGAGCTAAGAGCCGCTGCCGGGCTTCTTTCGGCAGAAGCGGCGCTAAGAGAGCACTGTGAGCGGTACAATCGTCTTTGCGCGAAGAAGCCGCTTCTTCGGCTCCGGGAGCCGGAGAGAGCGGCAGCATCGGAAAACTGAACAAGGAAGCTGTACAACACTGGGATTGTGTGCGCAGCTTGCTAACTGATAGAAAACAGTACCTTTAACTTTCCTGATGTTTCCAATCACATGAATCTTCGATTGGAATCTGTTTTGGACAACTTTTCTTTCCTTCATGCCAAACACTTGGCAGACGTCCGTGCAATGTCCAGAACACGATGGGAGATGTTTTCTGTGCTCCCGCAGGTTTTCCTTGCCAGACAGAGTGGAAAAGCTTTCTGCTAGGATGTAGACCACAAAAGACACTAAAGACGAAGGTACGATGCTCTCCGGAGCTAAGAGCCGCTCCCGGGCTTCTTTCGGCAGAAGCGGCGCTAAGAGAGCACTGTGAGCGGTACAATCGTCTTTGCGCGAAGAAGCCGCTTCTTCGGCTCCAGGAGCCGGAGAGAGCGGCAGCATCGCAAAGGTGAAGAAGGAAGCTGTACAACACTGGGATTGTGTGCGCAGCTTGCCAACTGATAGAAAACAGTACCTTACACTTTCCTGACGTTTCCAATCACATGAATAGTCGATTGGAAGCTGTTTTGGACAACTTTTCTTTCCTTCATGCCAAACACCTGGCAGACCTCCGTGCAACGTCCAGAACACGATGGGAGATGTTTTCTGTGCTCCCGCAGGTTTTCCTTGCCAGACAGAGTGGAAAAGCTTTCTGCTAGGATGTAGACCACAAAAGATGCTAAAGACGAAGGTACGATGCTCTCCGGAGCTAAGAGCCGCTCCCAGGCTTCTTTCGGCAGAAGCCGCGCTAAGAGAGCACTGTGAGCGGTACAATCGTCTTTGCGCGAAGAAGCCGCTTCTTCGGCTCCGGGAGCCGGAGAGTGCGGCAGCATCGCAAAGGTGAAGAAGGAAGCTGTACAGCACTGGGATTGTGTGCGCAGCTTGCCAACTGATAGAAAACAGTACCTTACACTTTCCTGACGTTTCCAATCACATGAATCTTCGATTGGAAGCTGTTTTGGACAACTTTTCTTTCCTTCATGCCAAACACTTGGCAGACGTCCGTGCAACGTCCAGAACACGATGGGAGATGTTTTCTGTGCTCCCGCAGGTTTTCCTTGCCAGACAGAGTGGAAAAGCTTTCTGCTAGGATGTAGACCACAAAAGACGCTAAAGACGAAGGTACGATGCTCTCCGGAGCTAAGAGCCTCTCCCGGGCTTCTTTCGGCAGAAGCCGCACTAAGAGAGCACTGTGAGCGGTACAATCGTCTTTGCGCGAAGAAGCCGCTTCTTCGGCTCCGGGAGCCGGAGAGAGCGGCAGCATCGGAAAGGTGAAGAAGGAAGCTGTACAACACTGGGATTGTGTGCGCAGCTTGCCAACTGATAGAAAACAGTACCTTACACTTTCCTGACGTTTCCAATCACATGAATATTCGATTGGAAGCTGTTTTGGACAACTTTCCTTTCCTTCTTGTCAAACACTTGGCAGACGTCCGTGCAACGTCCAGAACACGATGGGAGATGTTTTCTGTGCTCCCGCAGGTTTTCCTTGCCAGACAGAGTGGAAAAGCTTTCTGCTAGGATGTAGACCACAAAAGACGCTAAAGACGAAGGTACGATGCTCTCCGGAGCTAAGAGCCGCTGCCGGGCTTCTTTCGGCAGAAGCGGCGCTAAGAGAGCACTGTGAGCGGTACAATCGTCTTTGCGCGAAGAAGCCGCTTCTTCGGCTCCGGGAGCCGGAGAGAGCGGCAGCATCGCAAAGGTGAAGAAGGAAGCTGTACAACACTGGGATTGTGTGCGCAGCTTGCCAACTGATAGAAAACAGTACCTTACAATTTCCTGATGTTTCCAATCACATGAATCTTCGATTGGAAGCTGTTTTGGACAACTTTTCTTTCCTTCATGCCAAACACTTGGCAGACCTCCGTGCAACGTCCAGAAGACGATGGGAGATGTTTTCTGTGCTCCCGCAGGTTTTCCTTGCCAGACAGAGTGGAAAAGCTTTCTGCTAGGATGTAGACCACAAAAGACGCTAAAGACGAAGGTACGATGCTCTCCGGAGCTAAGAGCCGCTGCCGGGCTTCTTTCGGCAGAAGCGGCGCTAAGAGAGCACTGTGAGCGGTACAATCGTCTTTGCGCGAAGAAGCCGCTTCTTCGGCTCCGGGAGCCGGAGAGAGCGGCAGCATCGCAAAGGTGAAGAAGGAAGCTGTACAACACTGGGATTGTGTGCGCAGCTTGCCAACTGATAGAAAACAGTACCTTACACTTTCCTGACGTTTCCAATCACATGAATCTTCGATTGGAAGTTGTTTTGGACAACTTTTCTTTCCTTCATGCCAAACACTTGGCAGACCTCCGTGCAACGTCCAGAAGACGATGGGAGATGTTTTCTGTGCTCCTGCAGGTTTTCCTTGTCAGACAGAGTGGAAAAGCTTTCTGCTAGGATGTAGACCACAAAAGACGCTAAAGACGAAGGTACGATGCTCTCCGGAGCTAAGAGCCGCTCCCGGCCTTCTTTCGGCAGAAGCGGCGCTAAGAGAGCACTGTGAGCGGTACAATCGTCTTTGCGCGAAGAAGCCGCTTCTTCGGCTCCGGGAGCCGGAGAGAGCGGCAGCATCGGAAAACTGAAGAAGGAAGCTGTACAACACTGGGATTGTGTGCGCAGCTTGCCAACTGATAGAAAACAGTACCTTTCACTTTCCTGATGTTTCCAATCACATGAATAGTCGATTGGAAGCTGTTTTGGACAACTTTTATTTCCTTCATGCCAAACACCTGGCAGACCTCCGTGCAACGTCCAGAACACGATGGGAGATGTTTTCTGTGCTCCCGCAGGTTTTCCTTGCCAGACAGAGTGGAAAAGCTTTCTGCTAGGATGTAGACCACAAAAGACGCTAAAGACGAAGGTACGATGCTCTCCGGAGCTAAGAGCCGCTGCCGGGCTTCTTTCGGCAGAAGCGGCGCTAAGAGAGCACTGTGAGCGGTACAATCGTCTTTGCGCGAAGAAGCCGCTTCTTCGGCTCCGGGAGCCGGAGAGAGCGGCAGCATCGGAAAGGTGAAGAAGGAAGCTGTACAACACTGGGATTGTGTGCGCAGCTTGCCAACTGATAGAAAACAGTACCTCACACTTTCCTGACGTTTCCAATCACATGAATCTTCGATTGGAAGTTGTTTTGGACAACTTTTCTTTCCTTCATGCCAAACACTTGGCAGACCTCCGTGCAACGTCCAGAAGACGATGGGAGATGTTTTCTGTGCTCCCGCAGGTTTTCCTTGCCAGACAGAGTGGAAAAGCTTTCTGCTAGGATGTAGACCACAAAAGACGCAAAAGACGAAGGTACGATGCTCTCCGGAGCTAAGAGCCGCTCCCGGGCTTCTTTCGGCAGAAGCGGCGCTAAGAGAGCACTGTGAGCAGTACAATCGTCTATGCGCGAAGAAGCCGCTTCTTCGGCTCCGGGAGCCGGAGAGAGCGGCAGCATCGGAAAGGTGAAGAAGGAAGCTGTACAACACTGGGATTGTGTGCGCAGCTTGCCAACTGATAGAAAACAGTACCTTACACTTTCCTGACGTTTCCAATCACATGAATATTCGATTGGAAGCTGTTTTGGACAACTTTTCTTTCCTTCTTGTCAAACACTTGGCAGACGTCCGTGCAACGTCCAGAAGACGATGGGAGATGTTTTCTGTGCTCCCGCAGGTTTTCCTTGCCAGACAGAGTGGAAAAGCTTTCTGCTAGGATGTAGACCACAAAAGACGCTAAAGACGAAGGTACGATGCTCTCCGGAGCTAAGAGCCTCTCCCGGGCTTCTTTCGGCAGAAGCGGCGCTAAGAGAGCACTGTGAGCAGTACAATCGTCTATGCGCGAAGAAGCCGCTTCTTCGGCTCCGGGAGCCGGAGAGAGCGGCAGCATCGGAAAGGTGAAGAAGGAAGCTGTACAACACTGGGATTGTGTGCGCAGCTTGCCAACTGATAGAAAACAGTACCTTACACTTTCCTGACGTTTCCAATCACATGAATATTCGATTGGAAGCTGTTTTGGACAACTTTTCTTTCCTTCTTGTCAAACACTTGGCAGACGTCCGTGCAACGTCCAGAAGACGATGGGAGATGTTTTCTGTGCTCCCGCAGGTTTTCCTTGCCAGACAGAGTGGAAAAGCTTTCTGCTAGGATGTAGACCACAAAAGACGCTAAAGACGAAGGTACGATGCTCTCCGGAGCTAAGAGCCTCTCCCGGGCTTCTTTCGGCAGAAGCCGCACTAAGAGAGCACTGTGAGCGGTACAATCGTCTTTGCGCGAAGAAGCCGCTTCTTCGGCTCCGGGAGCCAGAGAGAGCGGCAGCATCGGAAAGGTGAAGAAGGAAGCTGTACAACACTGGGATTGTGTGCGCAGCTTGCCAACTGATAGAAAACAGTACCTTACACTTTCCTGACGTTTCCAATCACATGAATATTCGATTGGAAGCTGTTTTGGACAACTTTCCTTTCCTTCTTGTCAAACACTTGGCAGACGTCCGTGCAACGTCCAGAACACGATGGGAGATGTTTTCTGTGCTCCCGCAGGTTTTCCTTGCCAGACAGAGTGGAAAAGCTTTCTGCTAGGATGTAGACCACAAAAGACGCTAAAGACGAAGGTACGATGCTCTCCGGAGCTAAGAGCCGCTGCCGGGCTTCTTTCGGCAGAAGCGGCGCTAAGAGAGCACTGTGAGCGGTACAATCGTCTTTGCGCGAAGAAGCCGCTTCTTCGGCTCCGGGAGCCGGAGAGAGCGGCAGCATCGCAAAGGTGAAGAAGGAAGCTGTACAACACTGGGATTGTGTGCGCAGCTTGCCAACTGATAGAAAACAGTACCTTACAATTTCCTGATGTTTCCAATCACATGAATCTTCGATTGGAAGCTGTTTTGGACAACTTTTCTTTCCTTCATGCCAAACACTTGGCAGACCTCCGTGCAACGTCCAGAAGACGATGGGAGATGTTTTCTGTGCTCCCGCAGGTTTTCCTTGCCAGACAGAGTGGAAAAGCTTTCTGCTAGGATGTAGACCACAAAAGACGCTAAAGACGAAGGTACGATGCTCTCCGGAGCTAAGAGCCGCTGCCGGGCTTCTTTCGGCAGAAGCGGCGCTAAGAGAGCACTGTGAGCGGTACAATCGTCTTTGCGCGAAGAAGCCGCTTCTTCGGCTCCGGGAGCCGGAGAGAGCGGCAGCATCGCAAAGGTGAAGAAGGAAGCTGTACAACACTGGGATTGTGTGCGCAGCTTGCCAACTGATAGAAAACAGTACCTTACACTTTCCTGACGTTTCCAATCACATGAATCTTCGATTGGAAGTTGTTTTGGACAACTTTTCTTTCCTTCATGCCAAACACTTGGCAGACCTCCGTGCAACGTCCAGAAGACGATGGGAGATGTTTTCTGTGCTCCTGCAGGTTTTCCTTGTCAGACAGAGTGGAAAAGCTTTCTGCTAGGATGTAGACCACAAAAGACGCTAAAGACGAAGGTACGATGCTCTCCGGAGCTAAGAGCCGCTCCCGGCCTTCTTTCGGCAGAAGCGGCGCTAAGAGAGCACTGTGAGCGGTACAATCGTCTTTGCGCGAAGAAGCCGCTTCTTCGGCTCCGGGAGCCGGAGAGAGCGGCAGCATCGGAAAACTGAAGAAGGAAGCTGTACAACACTGGGATTGTGTGCGCAGCTTGCCAACTGATAGAAAACAGTACCTTTCACTTTCCTGATGTTTCCAATCACATGAATAGTCGATTGGAAGCTGTTTTGGACAACTTTTATTTCCTTCATGCCAAACACCTGGCAGACCTCCGTGCAACGTCCAGAACACGATGGGAGATGTTTTCTGTGCTCCCGCAGGTTTTCCTTGCCAGACAGAGTGGAAAAGCTTTCTGCTAGGATGTAGACCACAAAAGACGCTAAAGACGAAGGTACGATGCTCTCCGGAGCTAAGAGCCGCTGCCGGGCTTCTTTCGGCAGAAGCGGCGCTAAGAGAGCACTGTGAGCGGTACAATCGTCTTTGCGCGAAGAAGCCGCTTCTTCGGCTCCGGGAGCCGGAGAGAGCGGCAGCATCGGAAAGGTGAAGAAGGAAGCTGTACAACACTGGGATTGTGTGCGCAGCTTGCCAACTGATAGAAAACAGTACCTCACACTTTCCTGACGTTTCCAATCACATGAATCTTCGATTGGAAGTTGTTTTGGACAACTTTTCTTTCCTTCATGCCAAACACTTGGCAGACCTCCGTGCAACGTCCAGAAGACGATGGGAGATGTTTTCTGTGCTCCCGCAGGTTTTCCTTGCCAGACAGAGTGGAAAAGCTTTCTGCTAGGATGTAGACCACAAAAGACGCAAAAGACGAAGGTACGATGCTCTCCGGAGCTAAGAGCCGCTCCCGGGCTTCTTTCGGCAGAAGCGGCGCTAAGAGAGCACTGTGAGCAGTACAATCGTCTATGCGCGAAGAAGCCGCTTCTTCGGCTCCGGGAGCCGGAGAGAGCGGCAGCATCGGAAAGGTGAAGAAGGAAGCTGTACAACACTGGGATTGTGTGCGCAGCTTGCCAACTGATAGAAAACAGTACCTTACACTTTCCTGACGTTTCCAATCACATGAATATTCGATTGGAAGCTGTTTTGGACAACTTTTCTTTCCTTCTTGTCAAACACTTGGCAGACGTCCGTGCAACGTCCAGAAGACGATGGGAGATGTTTTCTGTGCTCCCGCAGGTTTTCCTTGCCAGACAGAGTGGAAAAGCTTTCTGCTAGGATGTAGACCACAAAAGACGCTAAAGACGAAGGTACGATGCTCTCCGGAGCTAAGAGCCGCTCCCGGCCTTCTTTCGGCAGAAGCGGCGCTAAGAGAGCACTGTGAGCGGTACAATCGTCTTTGCGCGAAGAAGCCGCTTCTTCGGCTCCGGGAGCCGGAGAGAGCGGCAGCATCGGAAAACTGAAGAAGGAAGCTGTACAACACTGGGATTGTGTGCGCAGCTTGCCAACTGATAGAAAACAGTACCTTTCACTTTCCTGATGTTTCCAATCACATGAATAGTCGATTGGAAGCTGTTTTGGACAACTTTTATTTCCTTCATGCCAAACACCTGGCAGACCTCCGTGCAACGTCCAGAAGACGATGGGAGATGTTTTCTGTGCTCCCGCAGGTTTTCCTTGCCAGACAGAGTGGAAAAGCTTTCTGCTAGGATGTAGACCACAAAAGACGCTAAAGACGAAGGTACGATGCTCTCCGGAGCTAAGAGCCGCTCCCGGGCTTCTTTCGGCAGAAGCGGCGCTAAGAGAGCACTGTGAGCGGTACAATCGTCTTTGCGCGAAGAAGCCGCTTCTTCGGCTCCGGGAGCCGGAGAGAGCGGCAGCATCGGAAAGGTGAAGAAGGAAGCTGTACAACACTGGGATTGTGTGCGCAGCTTGCCAACTGATAGAAAACAGTACCTCACACTTTCCTGACGTTTCCAATCACATGAATATTGTTTTCGATTGGAAGCTGTTTTGGACCACTTTTCTTTCCTTCATGCCAAACACTTGGCAGACCTCCGTGCAACGTCCAGAATACGATGGGAGATGTTTTCTGTGCTCCCGCAGGTTTTCCTTGCCAGACAGAGTGGAAAAGCTTTCTGCTAGGATGTAGACCACAAAAGACGCTAAAGACGAAGGTACGATGCTCTCCAGAGCTAAGAGCCGCTGCCGGGCTTCTTTCGGCAGAAGCGGCGCTAAGAGAGAACTGTGAGCGGTACAATCGTCTTTGCGCGAAGAAGCCGCTTCTTCGGCTCCGGGAGCCGGAGAGAGCGGCAGCATCGCAAAGGTGAAGAAGGAAGCTGTACAACACTGGGATTGTGTGCGCAGCTTGCTAACTGATAGAAAACAGTACCTTTCACTTTCCTGATGTTTCCAATCACATGAATCTTCGATTGGAATCTGTTTTGGACAACTTTTCTTTCCTTCATGCCAAACACTTGGCAGACGTCCGTGCAATGTCCAGAACACGATGGGAGATGTTTTCTGTGCTCCCGCAGGTTTTTCCTTGCCAGACAGAGTGGAAAAGCTTTCTGCTAGGATGTAGACCACAAAAGACGCTAAAGACGAAGGTACGATGCTCTCCGGAGCTAAGAGCCGCTGCCGGGCTTCTTTCGGCAGAAGCGGCGCTAAGAGAGCACTGTGAGCGGTACAATCGTCTTTGCGCGAAGAAGCCGCTTCTTCGGCTCCAGGAGCCGGAGAGAGCGGCAGCATCGCAAAGGTGAAGAAGGAAGCTGTACAACACTGGGATTGTGTGCGCAGCTTGCCAACTGATAGAAAACAGTACCTTACACTTTCCTGACGTTTCCAATCACATGAATAGTCGATTGGAAGCTGTTTTGGACAACTTTTCTTTCCTTCATGCCAAACACCTGGCAGACCTCCGTGCAACGTCCAGAACACGATGGGAGATGTTTTCTGTGCTCCTGCAGGTTTTCCTTGCCAGACAGAGTGGAAAAGCTTTCTGCTAGGATGTAGACCACAAAAGACGCTAAAGACGAAGGTACGATGCTCTCCGGAGCTAAGAGCCGCTCCCGGGCTTCTTTCGGCAGAAGCCGCGCTAAGAGAGCACTGTGAGCGGTACAATCGTCTTTGCGCGAAGAAGCCGCTTCTTCGGCTCCGGGAGCCGGAGAGTGCGGCAGCATCGCAAAGGTGAAGAAGGAAGCTGTACAGCACTGGGATTGTGTGCGCAGCTTGGCCAACTGATAGAAAACAGTACCTTACACTTTCCTGACGTTTCCAATCACATGAATCTTCGATTGGAAGCTGTTTTGGACAACTTTTCTTTCCTTCATGCCAAACACTTGGCAGACGTCCGTGCAACGTCCAGAACACGATGGGAGATGTTTTCTGTGCTCCCGCAGGTTTTCCTTGCCAGACAGAGTGGAAAAGCTTTCTGCTAGGATGTAGACCACAAAAGACGCTAAAGACGAAGGTACGATGCTCTCCGGAGCTAAGAGCCGCTCCCGGCCTTCTTTCGGCAGAAGCGGCGCTAAGAGAGCACTGTGAGCGGTACAATCGTCTTTGCGCGAAGAAGCCGCTTCTTCGGCTCCAGGAGCCGGAGAGAGCGGCAGCATCGCAAAGGTGAAGAAGGAAGCTGTACAACACTGGGATTGTGTGCGCAGCTTGCCAACTGATAGAAAACAGTACCTCAAACTTTCCTGACGTTTCCAATCACATGAATCTTCGATTGGAAGTTGTTTTGGACAACTTTTCTTTCCTTCATGCCAAACACTTGGCAGACCTCCGTGCAACGTCCAGAAGACGATGGGAGATGTTTTCTGTGCTCCCGCAGGTTTTCCTTGCCAGACAGAGTGGAAAAGCTTTCTGCTAGGATGTAGACCACAAAAGACGCTAAAGACGAAGGTACGATGCTCTCCGGAGCTAAGAGCCGCTCCCGGGCTTCTTTCGGCAGAAGCGGCGCTAAGAGAGCACTGTGAGCGGTACAATCGTCTTTGCGCGAAGAAGCCGCTTCTTCGGCTCCGGGAGCCGGAGAGAGCGGCAGCATCGGAAAGGTGAAGAAGGAAGCTGTACAACACTGGGATTGTGTGCGCAGCTTGCCAACTGATAGAAAACAGTACCTTACACTTTCCTGACGTTTCCAATCACATGAATATTCGATTGGAAGCTGTTTTGGACAACTTTTCTTTCCTTCTTGTCAAACACTTGGCAGACGTCCGTGCAACGTCCAGAAGACGATGGGAGATGTTTTCTGTGCTCCCGCAGGTTTTCCTTGCCAGACAGAGTGGAAAAGCTTTCTGCTAGGATGTAGACCACAAAAGACGCTAAAGACGAAGGTACGATGCTCTCCGGAGCTAAGAGCCGCTGCCGGGCTTCTTTCGGCAGAAGCGGCGCTAAGAGAGCACTGTGAGCGGTACAATCGTCTTTGCACGAAGAAGCCGCTTCTTCGGCTCCGGGAGCCGGAGAGAGCGGCAGCATCGCAAAGGTGAAGAAGGAAGCTGTACAACACTGGGATTGTGTGCGCAGCTTGCCAACTGATAGAAAACAGTACCTCACACTTTCCTGACGTTTCCAATCACATGAATCTTCGATTGGAAGCTGTTTTGGACAACTTTTGTTTCCTTCATGCCAAACACTTGGCAGACGTCCCTGCAACGTCCAGAACACGATGGGAGATGTTTTCTGTGCTCCCGCAGGTTTTCCTTGCCAGACAGAGTGGAAAAGCTTTCTGCTAGGATGTAGACCACAAAAGACGCTAAAGACGAAGGTACGATGCTCTCCGGAGCTAAGAGCCGCTCCCGGGCTTCTTTCGGCAGAAGCGGCGCTAAGAGAGCACTGTGAGCGGTACAATCGTCTTTGCGCGAAGAAGCCGCTTCTTCGGCTCCGGGAGCCGGAGAGAGCGGCAGCATCGGAAAGGTGAAGAAGGAAGCTGTACAACACTGGGATTGTGTGCGCAGCTTGCCAACTGATAGAAAACAGTACCTTACACTTTCCTGATGTTTCCAATCACATGAATCTTCGATTGGAAGCTGTTTTGGACAACTTTTCTTTCCTTCATGCCAAACACTTGGCAGACCTCCGTGCAACGTCCAGAAGACGATGGGAGATGTTTTCTGTGCTCCCGCAGGTTTTCCTTGCCAGACAGAGTGGAAAAGCTTTCTGCTAGGATGTAGACCACAAAAGACGCTAAAGACGAAGGTACGATGCTCTCCGGAGCTAAGAGCCGCTGCCGGGCTTCTTTCAGCAGAAGCGGCGCTAAGAGAGCACTGTGAGCGGTACAATCGTCTTTGCGCGAAGAAGCCGCTTCTTCGGCTCCGGGAGCCGGAGAGAGCGGCAGCATCGGAAAGGTGAAGAAGGAAGCTGTACAACACTGGGATTGTGTGCGCAGCTTGCCAACTGATAGAAAACAGTACCTTACACTTTCCTGACGTTTCCAATCACATGAATCTTCGATTGGAAGTTGTTTTGGACAACTTTTCTTTCCTTCATGCCAAACACTTGGCAGACCTCCGTGCAACGTCCAGAAGACGATGGGAGATGTTTTCTGTGCTCCTGCAGGTTTTCCTTGTCAGACAGAGTGGAAAAGCTTTCTGCTAGGATGTAGACCACAAAAGACGCTAAAGACGAAGGTACGATGCTCTCCGGAGCTAAGAGCCGCTCCCGGGCTTCTTTCGGCAGAAGCGGCGCTAAGAGAGCACTGTGAGCGGTACAATCGTCTTTGCGCGAAGAAGCCGCTTCTTCGGCTCCGGGAGCCGGAGAGAGCGGCAGCATCGGAAAACTGAAGAAGGAAGCTGTACAACACTGGGATTGTGTGCGCAGCTTGCCAACTGATACAAAACAGTACCTTTCACTTTCCTGATGTTTCCAATCACATGAATATTCGATTGGAAGCTGTTTTGGACAACTTTTCTTTCCTTCATGCCAAACACTTGGCAGACCTCCGTGCAACGTCCAGAACACGATGGGAGATGTTTTCTGTGCTCCCGCAGGTTTTCCTTGCCAGACAGAGTGGAAAAGCTTTCTGCTAGGATGTAGACCACAAAAGACGCTAAAGACGAAGGTACGATGCTCTCCGGAGCTAAGAGCCGCTCCCGGGCTTCTTTCGGCAGAAGCGGCGCTAAGAGAGCACTGTGAGCGATACAATCGTCTGTGCGCGAAGAAGCCGCTTCTTCGGCTCCGGGAGCCGGAGAGAGCGGCAGAATCGCAAAGGTGAAGAAGGAAGCTGTACAACACTGGGATTGTGTGCGCAGCTTGCCAACTGATAGAAAACAGTACCTTACACTTTCCTGACGTTTCCAATCACGTGAATATTCGATTGGAAGCTGTTTTGGACAACTTTTCTTTCCTTCATGCCAAACACTTGGCAGACCTCCGTGCAACGTCCAGAAGACGATGGGAGATGTTTTCTGTGCTCCTGCAGGTTTTCCTTGCCAGACAGAGTGGAAAAGCTTTCTGCTAGGATGTAGACCACAAAAGACGCTAAAGACGAAGGTACGATGCTCTCCGGAGCTAAGAGCCGCTCCCGGGCTCTTTCGGCAGAAGCGGCGCTAAGAGAGCACTGTGAGCGGTACAATCGTCTTTGCGCGAAGAAGCCGCTTCTTCGGCTCCGGGAGCCGGAGAGAGCGGCAGCATCGCAAAGGTGAAGAAGGAAGCTGTACAACACTGGGATTGTGTGCGCAGCTTGCCAACTGATAGAAAACAGTACCTCACACTTTCCTGACGTTTCCAATCACATGAATCTTCGATTGGAAGCTGTTTTGGACAACTTTTCTTTCCTTCATGCCAAACACTTGGCAGACCTCCGTGCAACGTCCAGAACACGATGGGAGATGTTTTCTGTGCTCCCGCAGGTTTTCCTTGCCAGACAGAGTGGAAAAGCTTTCTGCTAGGATGTAGACCACAAAAGACACTAAAGACGAAGGTACGATGCTCTCCGGAGCTAAGAGCCGCTCCCGGGCTTCTTTCGGCAGAAGCGGCGCTAAGAGAGCACTGTGAGCGGTACAATCGTCTTTGCGCGAAGAAGCCGCTTCTTCGGCTCCAGGAGCCGGAGAGAGCGGCAGCATCGGAAAGGTGAAGAAGGAAGCTGTACAACACTGGGATTGTGTGCGCAGCTTGCCAACTGATAGAAAACAGTACCTTACACTTTCCTGACGTTTCCAATCACATGAATAGTCGATTGGAAGCTGTTTTGGACAACTTTTCTTTCCTTCATGCCAAACACCTGGCAGACCTCCGTGCAACGTCCAGAAGACGATGGGAGATGTTTTCTGTGCTCCCGCAGGTTTTCCTTGCCAGACAGAGTTGAAAAGCTTTCTGCTAGGATGTAGACCACAAAAGACGCTAAAGACGAAGGTACGATGCTCTCCGGAGCTAAGAGCCGCTCCGGGCTTCTTTCGGCAGAAGCGGCGCTAAGAGAGCACTGTGAGCGGTACAATCGTCTTTGCGCGAAGAAGCCGCTTCTTCCACTCCGGGAGCCGGAGAGAGCGGCAGCATCGGAAAGGTGAAGAAGGAAGCTGTACAACACTGGGATTGTGTGCGCAGCTTGCCAACTGATAGAAAACAGTACCTTACACTTTCCTGACGTTTCCAATCACATGAATCTTCGATTGGAAGTTGTTTTGGACAACTTTTCTTTCCTTCATGCCAAACACTTGGCAGACCTCCGTGCAACGTCCAGAACACGATGGGAGATGTTTTCTGTGCTCCCGCAGGTTTTCCTTGCCAGACAGAGTGGAAAAGCTTTCTGCTAGGATGTAGACCACAAAAGACGCTAAAGACGAAGGTACGATGCTCTCCGGAGCTAAGAGCCGCTCCCGGGCTTCTTTCGGCAGAAGCGGTGCTAAGAGAGCACTGTGAGCGATACAATCGTCTTTGCGCGAAGAAGCCGCTTCTTCGGCTCCGGGAGCCGGAGAGAGCGGCAGCATCGGAAAGGTGAAGAAGGAAGCTGTACAACACTGGGATTGTGTGCGCAGCTTGCCAACTGATAGAAAACAGTACCTTTCACTTTCCTGATGTTTCCAATCACATGAATATTCGATTGGAAGCTGTTTTGGACAGCTTTTCTTTCCTTCTTGTCAAACACTTGGCAGACGTCCGTGCAACGTCCAGAACACGATGGGAGATGTTTTCTGTGCTCCCGCAGGTTTTCCTTGCCAGACAGAGTTGAAAAGCTTTCTGCTAGGATGTAGAGCACAAAAGACGCTAAAGACGAAGGTACGATGCTCTCCGGAGCTAAGAGCCGCTCCCGGGCTTCTTTCGGCAGAAGCCGCGCTAAGAGAGCACTGTGAGCGGTACAATCGTCTTTGCGCGAAGAAGCCGCTTCTTCGGCTCCGGGAGCCGGAGAGAGCGGCAGCATCAGAAAGGTGAAGAAGGAAGCTGTACAACACTGGGATTGTGTGCGCAGCTTGCCAACTGATAGAAAACAGCACCTTACACTTTCCTGACGTTTCCAATCACATGAATATTCGATTGGAAGCTGTTTTGGACAACTTTCCTTTCCTTCATGCCAAACACTTGGCAGACCTCCGTGCAACGTCCAGAAGACGATGGGAGATGTTTTCTGTGCTCCTGCAGGTTTTCCTTGCCAGACAGAGTGGAAAAGCTTTCTGCTAGGATGTAGACCACAAAAGACGCTAAAGACGAAGGTACGATGCTCTCCGGAGCTAAGAGCCGCTCCCGGGCTTCTTTCGGCAGAAGCGGCACTAAGAGAGCACTGTGAGCGGTACAATCGTCTTTGCGCGAAGAAGCCGCTTCTTCGGCTCCGGGAGCCGGAGAGAGCGGCAGCATCGGAAAGGGGAAGAAGGAAGCTGTACAACACTGGGATTGTGTGCGCAGCTTGCCAACTGATAGAAAACAGTACCTTACACTTTCCTGACGTTTCCAATCACATGAATCTTCGATTGGAAGCTGTTTTGGACAACTTTTCTTTCCTTCATGCCAAACACTTGGCAGACCTCCGTGCAACGTCCAGAAGACGATGGGAGATGTTTTCTGTGCTCCCGCAGGTTTTCCTTGCCAGACAGAGTGGAAAAGCTTTCTGCTAGGATGTAGACCACAAAAGACGCTAAAGACGAAGGTACGATGCTCTCCGGAGCTAAGAGCCGCTCCCGGGCTTCTTTCGGCAGAAGCGGCGCTAAGAGAGCACTGTGAGCGGTACAATCGTCTTTGCGCGAAGAAGCCGCTTCTTCGGCTCCGGGAGCCGGAGAGAGCGGCACCTTCGGAAAACTGAAGAAGGAAGCTGTACAACACTGGGATTGTGTGCGCAGCTTGCCAACTGATAGAAAACAGTACCTTACACTTTCCTGACGTTTCCAATCACATGAATATTCGATTGGAAGCTGTTTTGGACAACTTTTCTTTCCTTCTTGTCAAACACTTGGCAGACCTCCGTGAAACGTCCAGAACACGATGGGAGATGTTTTCTGTGCTCCCGCAGGTTTTCCTTGCCAGACAGAGTGGAAAAGCTTTCTGCTAGGATGTAGACCACAAAAGACGCTAAAGACGAAGGTACGATGCTCTCCGGAGCTAAGAGCCGCTCCCGGGCTTCTTTCGGCAGAAGCGGCGCTAAGAGAGCACTGTGAGCGGTACAATCGTCTTTGCGCGAAGAAGCCGCTTCTTCGGCTCCGGGAGCCGGAGAGAGTGGCAGCATCAGAAAGGTGAAGAAGGAAGCTGTACAACACTGGGATTGTGTGCGCAGCTTGCCAACTGATAGAAAACAGTACCTTACACTTTCCTGACGTTTCCAATCACATGAATATTCGATTGGAAGCTGTTTTGGACAACTTTTCTTTCCTTCATGCCAAACACTTGGCAGACCTCCGTGCAACGTCCAGAAGACGATGGGAGATGTTTTCTGTGCTCCTGCAGGTTTTCCTTGCCAGACAGAGTGGAAAAGCTTTCTGCTAGGATGTAGACCACAAAAGACGCTAAAGACGAAGGTACGATGCTCTCCGGAGCTAAGAGCCGCTCCCGGGCTTCTTTCGGCAGAAGCAGCACTAAGAGAGCACTGTGAGCGGTACAATCGTCTTTGCGCGAAGAAGCCGCTTCTTCGGCTCCGGGAGCCGGAGAGAGCGGCAGCATCGGAAAGGGGAAGAAGGAAGCTGTACAGCCCTGGGATTGTGTGCGCAGCTTGCCAACTGATAGAAAACAGTACCTTACACTTTCCTGATGTTTCCAATCACATGAATCTTCGATTGGAAGCTGTTTTGGACAACTTTTCTTTCCTTCATGCCAAACACTTGGCAGACGTCCGTGCAACGTCCAGAACACGATGGGAGATGTTTTCTGTGCTCCCGCAGGTTTTCCTTGCCAGACAGAGTGGAAAAGCTTTCTGCTAGGATGTAGACCACAAAAGACGCTAAAGACGAAGGTACGATGCTCTCCGGAGCTAAGAGCCGCTCCCGGGCTTCTTTCGGCAGAAGCGGCGCTAAGAGAGCACTGTGAGCGGTACAATCGTCTTTGCGCGAAGAAGCCGCTTCTTCGGCTCCGGGAGCCGGAGAGAGCGGCAGCATCGGAAAGGTGAAGAAGGAAGCTGTACAACACTGGGATTGTGTGCGCAGCTTGCCAACTGATAGAAAACAGTACCTCACACTTTCCTGACGTTTCCAATCACATGAATCTTCGATTGGAAGTTGTTTTGGACAACTTTTCTTTCCTTCATGCCAAACACTTGGCAGACCTCCGTGCAACGTCCAGAACACGATGGGAGATGTTTTCTGTGCTCCCGCAGGTTTTCCTTGCCAGACAGAGTGGAAAAGCTTTCTGCTAGGATGTAGACCACAAAAGACGCTAAAGACGAAGGTACGATGCTCTCCGGAGCTAAGAGCCGCTGCCGGGCTTCTTTCGGCAGAAGTGGCGCTAAGAGAGCACTGTGAGCGGTACAATCGTCTGTGCGCGAAGAAGCCGCTTCTTCAGCTCTGGGAGCCGGAGAGAGCGGCAGCATCGGAAAACTGAAGAAGGAAGCTGTACAACACTGGGATTGTGTGCGCAGCTTGCCAACTGATAGAAAACAGTACCTTTCACTTTCCTGATGTTTCCAATCACATGAATCTTCGATTGGAAGCTGTTTTGGACAACTTTTCTTTCCTTCATGCCAAACACTTGGCAGACCTCCGTGCAACGTCCAGAACACGATGGGAGATGTTTTCTGTGCTCCTGCAGGTTTTCCTTGCCAGACAGAGTGGAAAAGCTTTCTGCTAGGATGTAGACCACAAAAGACACTAAAGAGGAAGGTACGATGCTCTCCGGAGCTAAGAGCCGCTCCCGGGCTTCTTTCGGCAGAAGCGGCGCTAAGAGAGCACTGTGAGCGGTACAATCGTCTTTGCGCGAAGAAGCCGCTTCTTCGGCTCCAGGAGCCGGAGAGAGCGGCAGCATCGCAAAGGTGAAGAAGGAAGCTGTACAACACTGGGATTGTGTGCGCAGCTTGCCAACTGATAGAAAACAGTACCTTACACTTTCCTGACGTTTCCAATCACATGAATCTTCGATTGGAAGCTGTTTTGGACAACTTTTCTTTCCTTCATGCCAAACACCTGGCAGACCTCCGTGCAACGTCCAGAACACGATGGGAGATGTTTTCTGTGCTCCCGCAGGTTTTCCTTGCCAGACAGAGTGGAAAAGCTTTCTGCTAGGATGTAGACCACAAAAGACGCTAAAGACGAAGGTACGATGCTCTCCGGAGCTAAGAGCCGCTCCCGGGCTTCTTTCGGCAGAAGCGGCGCTAAGAGAGCACTGTGAGCGATACAATCGTCTTTGCGCGAAGAAGCCGCTTCTTCGGCGCCGGGAGCCGGAGAGAGCGGCAGCATCGGAAAGGTGAAGAAGGAAGCTGTACAACACTGGGATTGTGTGCGCCGCTTGCCAACTGATAGAAAACAGTACCTTACACTTTCCTGACGTTTCCAATCACATGAATCTTCGATTGGAAGCTGTTTTGGACAACTTTTCTTTCCTTCATGCCAAACACTTGGCAGACCTCCGTGCAACGTCCAGAAGACGATGGGAGATGTTTTCTGTGCTCCCGCAGGTTTTCCTTGCCAGACAGAGTGGAAAAGCTTTCTGCTAGGATGTAGACCACAAAAGACGCTAAAGACGAAGGTACGATGCTCTCCGGAGCTAAGAGCCGCTCCCGGGCTTCTTTCGGCAGAAGCGGCGCTAAGAGAGCACTGTGAGTGGTACAATCGTCTTTGCGCGAAGAAGCCGCTTCTTCGGCTCCGGGAGCCGGAGAGAGCGGCAGCATCGCAAAGGTGAAGAAAGAAGCTGTACAACACTGGGATTGTGTGCGCAGCTTGCCAACTGATAGAAAACAGTACCTCACACTTTCCTGACGTTTCCAATCACATGAATCTTCGATTGGAAGCTGTTTTGGACAACTTTTCTTTCCTTCATGCCAAACACTTGGCAGACCTCCGTGCAACGTCCAGAACACGATGGGAGATGTTTTCTGTGCTCCTGCAGGTTTTCCTTGCCAGACAGAGTTGAAAAGCTTTCTGCTAGGATGTAGACCACAAAAGACGCTAAAGACGAAGGTACGAAGCTCTCCGGAGCTAAGAGCCGCTCCCGGGCTTCTTTCGGCTGAAGCGGCACTAAGAGAGCACTGTGAGCATTACAATCGTCTTTGCGCGAAGAAGCCGCTTCTTCGGCTCCGGGAGCCGGAGAGAGCGGCAGCATCGCAAAGGTGAAGAAGGAAGCTGTACAGCACTGGGATTGTGTGCGCAGCTTGCCAACTGATAGAAAACAGTACCTTACACTTTCCTGATGTTTCCAATCACATGAATCTTCGATTGGAAGCTGTTTTGGACAACTTTTCTTTCCTTCATGCCAAACACTTGGCAGACCTCCGTGCAACGTCCAGAAGACGATGGGAGATGTTTTCTGTGCTCCCGCAGGTTTTCCTTGCCAGACAGAGTTGAAAAGCTTTCTGCTAGGATGTAGACCACAAAAGACGCTAAAGACGAAGGTACGATGCTCTCCGGAGCTAAGAGCCGCTCCCGGGCTTCTTTCGGCAGAAGCGGCGCTAAGAGAGCACTGTGAGCGGTACAATCGTCTTTGCGCGAAGAAGCCGCTTCTTCGGCTCCGGGAGCCGGAGAGAGCGGCAGCATCGCAAAGGTGAAGAAGGAAGCTGTACAACACTGGGATTGTGTGCGCAGCTTGCCAACTGATAGAAAACAGTACCTCACACTTTCCTGACGTTTTCAATCACATGAATCTTCGATTGGAAGTTGTTTTGGACAACTTTTCTTTCCTTCATGCCAAACACTTGGCAGACCTCCGTGCAACGTCCAGAAGACGATGGGAGATGTTTTCTGTGCTCCCGCAGGTTTTCCTTGCCAGACAGAGTGGAAAAGCTTTCTGCTAGGATGTAGACCACAAAAGACGCTAAAGACGAAGGTACGATGCTCTCCGGAGCTAAGAGCCGCTCCCGGGCTTCTTTCGGCAGAAGCGGCGCTAAGAGAGCACTGTGAGCGATACAATCGTCTTTGCGCGAAGAAGCCGCTTCTTCGGCGCCGGGAGCCGGAGAGAGCGGCAGCATCGGAAAGGTGAAGAAGGAAGCTGTACAACACTGGGATTGTGTGCGCCGCTTGCCAACTGATAGAAAACAGTACCTTACACTTTCCTGACGTTTCCAATCACATGAATCTTCGATTGGAAGCTGTTTTGGACAACTTTTCTTTCCTTCATGCCAAACACTTGGCAGACCTCCGTGCAACGTCCAGAAGACGATGGGAGATGTTTTCTGTGCTCCCGCAGGTTTTCCTTGCCAGACAGAGTGGAAAAGCTTTCTGCTAGGATGTAGACCACAAAAGACGCTAAAGACGAAGGTACGATGCTCTCCGGAGCTAAGAGCCGCTCCCGGGCTTCTTTCGGCAGAAGCGGCGCTAAGAGAGCACTGTGAGCGGTACAATCGTCTTTGCGCGAAGAAGCCGCTTCTTCGGCTCCGGGAGCCGGAGAGAGCGGCAGCATCGCAAAGGTGAAGAAAGAAGCTGTACAACACTGGGATTGTGTGCGCAGCTTGCCAACTGATAGAAAACAGTACCTCACACTTTCCTGACGTTTCCAATCACATGAATCTTCGATTGGAAGCTGTTTTGGACAACTTTTCTTTCCTTCATGCCAAACACTTGGCAGACCTCCGTGCAACGTCCAGAACACGATGGGAGATGTTTTCTGTGCTCCTGCAGGTTTTCCTTGCCAGACAGAGTTGAAAAGCTTTCTGCTAGGATGTAGACCACAAAAGACGCTAAAGACGAAGGTACGAAGCTCTCCGGAGCTAAGAGCCGCTCCCGGGCTTCTTTCGGCTGAAGCGGCACTAAGAGAGCACTGTGAGCATTACAATCGTCTTTGCGCGAAGAAGCCGCTTCTTCGGCTCCGGGAGCCGGAGAGAGCGGCAGCATCGCAAAGGTGAAGAAGGAAGCTGTACAGCACTGGGATTGTGTGCGCAGCTTGCCAACTGATAGAAAACAGTACCTTACACTTTCCTGATGTTTCCAATCACATGAATCTTCGATTGGAAGCTGTTTTGGACAACTTTTCTTTCCTTCATGCCAAACACTTGGCAGACCTCCGTGCAACGTCCAGAACACGATGGGAGATGTTTTCTGTGCTCCCGCAGGTTTTCCTTGCCAGACAGAGTTGAAAAGCTTTCTGCTAGGATGTAGACCACAAAAGACGCTAAAGACGAAGGTACGATGCTCTCCGGAGCTAAGAGCCGCTCCCGGGCTTCTTTCGGCAGAAGCGGCGCTAAGAGAGCACTGTGAGCGGTACAATCGTCTTTGCGCGAAGAAGCCGCTTCTTCGGCTCCGGGAGCCGGAGAGAGCGGCAGCATCGCAAAGGTGAAGAAGGAAGCTGTACAACACTGGGATTGTGTGCGCAGCTTGCCAACTGATAGAAAACAGTACCTCACACTTTCCTGACGTTTTCAATCACATGAATCTTCGATTGGAAGTTGTTTTGGACAACTTTTCTTTCCTTCATGCCAAACACTTGGCAGACCTCCGTGCAACGTCCAGAAGACGATGGGAGATGTTTTCTGTGCTCCCGCAGGTTTTCCTTGCCAGACAGAGTGGAAAAGCTTTCTGCTAGGATGTAGACCACAAAAGACGCTAAAGACGAAGGTACGATGCTCTCCGGAGCTAAGAGCCGCTCCCGGGCTTCTTTCGGCAGAAGCGGCGCTAAGAGAGCACTGTGAGCGGTACAATCGTCTTTGCGCGAAGAAGCCGCTTCTTCGGCTCCGGGAGCCGGAGAGAGCGGCAGCATCGCAAAGGTGAAGAAGGAAGCTGTACAACACTGGGATTGTGTGCGCAGCTTGCCAACTGATAGAAAACAGTACCTTACACTTTCCTGACGTTTCCAATCACATGAATCTTCGATTGGAAGTTGTTTTGGACAACTTTTCTTTCCTTCATGCCAAACACTTGGCAGACGTCCGTGCAACGTCCAGAACACGATGGGAGATGTTTTCTGTGCTCCCGCAGGTTTTCCTTGCCAGACAGAGTGGAAAAGCTTTCTGCTAGGATGTAGACCACAAAAGACGCTAAAGACGAAGGTACGATGCTCTCCGGAGCTAAGAGCCGCTCCCGGGCTTCTTTCGGCAGAAGCGGCGCTAAGAGAGCACTGTGAGCGGTACAATCGTCTTTGCGCGAAGAAGCCGCTTCTTCGGCTCCGGGAGCCGGAGAGAGCGGCAGCATCGCAAAGGTGAAGAAGGAAGCTGTACAACACTGGGATTGTGTGCGCAGCTTGCCAACTGATAGAAAACAGTACCTTACACTTTCCTGACGTTTCCAATCACATGAATAGTCGATTGGAAGCTGTTTTGGACAACGTTTCTTTCCTTCATGCCAAACACTTGGCAGACCTCCGTGCAACGTCCAGAACACGATGGGAGATGTTTTCTGTGCTCCCGCAGGTTTTCCTTGCCAGACAGAGTGGAAAAGCTTTCTGCTAGGATGTAGACCACAAAAGACGCTAAAGACGAAGGTACGATGCTCTCCGGAGCTAAGAGCCGCTCCCGGGCTTCTTTCGGCAGAAGCGGCGCTAAGAGAGCACTGTGAGCGGTACAATCGTCTTTGCGCGAAGAAGCCGCTTCTTCGGCTCCGGGAGCCGGAGAGAGCGGCAGCATCGCAAAGGTGAAGAAGGAAGCTGTACAACACTGGGATTGTGTGCGCAGCTTGCCAACTGATAGAAAACAGTACCTCAAACTTTCCTGACGTTTCCAATCACATGAATCTTCGATTGGAAGCTGTTTTGGACAACTTTTCTTTCCTTCATGCCAAACACCTGGCAGACCTCCGTGCAACGTCCAGAACACGATGGGAGATGTTTTCTGTGCTCCCGCAGGTTTTCCTTGCCAGACAGAGTGGAAAAGCTTTCTGCTAGGATGTAGACCACAAAAGACGCTAAAGACGAAGGTACGATGCTCTCCGGAGCTAAGAGCCGCTCCCGGGCTTCTTTCGGCAGAAGCGGCGCTAAGAGAGCACTGTGAGCGGTACAATCGTCTTTGCGCGAAGAAGCCGCTTCTTCGGCTCCGGGAGCCGGAGAGAGCGGCAGCATCGGAAAGGTGAAGAAGGAAGCTGTACAACACTGGGATTGTGTGCGCAGCTTGCCAACTGATAGAAAACAGTACCTTACACTTTCCTGACGTTTCCAATCACATGAATAGTCGATTGGAAGCTGTTTTGGACAACGTTTCTTTCCTTCATGCCAAACACTTGGCAGACCTCCGTGCAACGTCCAGAACACGATGGGAGATGTTTTCTGTGCTCCCGCAGGTTTTCCTTGCCAGACAGAGTGGAAAAGCTTTCTGCTAGGATGTAGACCACAAAAGACGCTAAAGACGAAGGTACAATGCTCTCCGGAGCTAAGAGCCGCTCCCGGGCTTCTTTCGGCAGAAGCGGCGCTAAGAGAGCACTGTGAGCGGTACAATCGTCTTTGCGCGAAGAAGCCGCTTCTTCGGCTCCGGGAGCCGGAGAGAGCGGCAGCATCGGAAAGGTGAAGAAGGAAGCTGTACAACACTGGGATTGTGTGCGCAGCTTGCCAACTGATAGAAAACAGTACCTCACACTTTCCTGACGTTTCCAATCACATGAATCTTCGATTGGAAGTTGTTTTGGACAACTTTTCTTTCCTTCATGCCAAACACTTGGCAGACCTCCGTGCAACGTCCAGAACACGATGGGAGATGTTTTCTGTGCTCCCGCAGGTTTTCCTTGCCAGACAGAGTGGAAAAGCTTTCTGCTAGGATGTAGACCACAAAAGACGCTAAAGACGAAGGTACGATGCTCTCCGGAGCTAAGAGCCGCTGCCGGGCTTCTTTCGGCAGAAGTGGCGCTAAGAGAGCACTGTGAGCGGTACAATCGTCTGTGCGCGAAGAAGCCGCTTCTTCAGCTCCGGGAGCCGGAGAGAGCGGCAGCATCGGAAAACTGAAGAAGGAAGCTGTACAACACTGGGATTGTGTGCGCAGCTTGCCAACTGATAGAAAACAGTACCTTTCACTTTCCTGATGTTTCCAATCACATGAATCTTCGATTGGAAGCTGTTTTGGACAACTTTTCTTTCCTTCATGCCAAACACTTGGCAGACCTCCGTGCAACGTCCAGAACACGATTGGAGATGTTTTCTGTGCTCCTGCAGGTTTTCCTTGCCAGACAGAGTGGAAAAGCTTTCTGCTAGGATGTAGACCACAAAAGACACTAAAGAGGAAGGTACGATGCTCTCCGGAGCTAAGAGCCGCTCCCGGGCTTCTTTCGGCAGAAGCGGCGCTAAGAGAGCACTGTGAGCGGTACAATCGTCTTTGCGCGAAGAAGCCGCTTCTTCGGCTCCAGGAGCCGGAGAGAGCGGCAGCATCGCAAAGGTGAAGAAGGAAGCTGTACAACACTGGGATTGTGTGCGCAGCTTGCCAACTGATAGAAAACAGTACCTTACACTTTCCTGACGTTTCCAATCACATGAATAGTCGATTGGAAGCTGTTTTGGACAACTTTTCTTTCCTTCATGCCAAACACCTGGCAGACCTCCGTGCAACGTCCAGAACACGATGGGAGATGTTTTCTGTGCTCCCGCAGGTTTTCCTTGCCAGACAGAGTGGAAAAGCTTTCTGCTAGGATGTAGACCACAAAAGACGCTAAAGACGAAGGTACGATGCTCTCCGGAGCTAAGCTCCGCTCCCGGGCTTCTTTCGGCAGAAGCGGCGCTAAGAGAGCACTGTGAGCGGTACAATCGTCTCTGCGCGAAGAAGCCGCTTCTTCGGCTCCGGGAGCCGGAGAGAGCGGCAGCATCGGAAAGGTGAAGAAGGAAGCTGTTCAACACTGGGATTGTGTGCGCAGCTTGCCAACTGATAGAAAACAGTACCTTACACTTTCCTGACGTTTCCAATCACATGAATCTTCGATTGGAAGCTGTTTTGGACAACTTTTCTTTCCTTCATGCCAAACACTTGGCAGATCTCGGGGCAACGTCCAGAACACGATGGGAGATGTTTTCTGTGCTCCCGCAGGTTTTCCTTGCCAGACAGAGTGGAAAAGCTTTCTGCTAGGATGTAGACCACAAAAGACGCTAAAGACGAAGGTACGATGCTCTCCGGAGCTAAGAGCCGCTCCCGGGCTTCTTTCGGCAGAAGCGGCGCTAAGAGAGCACTGTGAGCGATACAATCGTCTTTGCGCGAAGAAGCCGCTTCTTCGGCGCCGGGAGCCGGAGAGAGCGGCAGCATCGGAAAGGTGAAGAAGGAAGCTGTACAACACTGGGATTGTGTGCGCCGCTTGCCAACTGATAGAAAACAGTACCTTACACTTTCCTGACGTTTCCAATCACATGAATCTTCGATTGGAAGCTGTTTTGGACAACTTTTCTTTCCTTCATGCCAAACACTTGGCAGACCTCCGTGCAACGTCCAGAAGACGATGGGAGATGTTTTCTGTGCTCCCGCAGGTTTTCCTTGCCAGACAGAGTGGAAAAGCTTTCTGCTAGGATGTAGACCACAAAAGACGCTAAAGACGAAGGTACGATGCTCTCCGGAGCTAAGAGCCGCTCCCGGGCTTCTTTCGGCAGAAGCGGCGCTAAGAGAGCACTGTGAGCGGTACAATCGTCTTTGCGCGAAGAAGCCGCTTCTTCGGCTCCGGGAGCCGGAGAGAGCGGCAGCATCGCAAAGGTGAAGAAAGAAGCTGTACAACACTGGGATTGTGTGCGCAGCTTGCCAACTGATAGAAAACAGTACCTTACACTTTCCTGACGTTTCCAATCACATGAATCTTCGATTGGAAGCTGTTTTGGACAACTTTTCTTTCCTTCATGCCAAACACTTGGCAGACCTCCGTGCAACGTCCAGAACACGATGGGAGATGTTTTCTGTGCTCCTGCAGGTTTTCCTTGCCAGACAGAGTTGAAAAGCTTTCTGCTAGGATGTAGACCACAAAAGACGCTAAAGACGAAGGTACGAAGCTCTCCGGAGCTAAGAGCCGCTCCCGGGCTTCTTTCGGCTGAAGCGGCACTAAGAGAGCACTGTGAGCATTACAATCGTCTTTGCGCGAAGAAGCCGCTTCTTCGGCTCCGGGAGCCGGAGAGAGCGGCAGCATCGCAAAGGTGAAGAAGGAAGCTGTACAGCACTGGGATTGTGTGCGCAGCTTGCCAACTGATAGAAAACAGTACCTTACACTTTCCTGACGTTTCCAATCACATGAATCTTCGATTGGAAGCTGTTTTGGACAACTTTTCTTTCCTTCATGCCAAACACTTGGCAGACCTCCGTGCAACGTCCAGAACACGATGGGAGATGTTTTCTGTGCTCCCACAGGTTTTCCTTGCCAGACAGAGTTGAAAAGCTTTCTGCTAGGATGTAGACCACAAAAGACGCTAAAGACGAAGGTACGATGCTCTCCGGAGCTAAGAGCCGCTCCCGGGCTTCTTTCGGCAGAAGCGGCGCTAAGAGAGCACTGTGAGCGGTACAATCGTCTTTGCGCGAAGAAGCCGCTTCTTCGGCTCCGGGAGCCGGAGAGAGCGGCAGCATCGCAAAGGTGAAGAAGGAAGCTGTACAACACTGGGATTGTGTGCGCAGCTTGCCAACTGATAGAAAACAGTACCTCACACTTTCCTGACGTTTTCAATCACATGAATCTTCGATTGGAAGTTGTTTTGGACAACTTTTCTTTCCTTCATGCCAAACACTTGGCAGACCTCCGTGCAACGTCCAGAAGACGATGGGAGATGTTTTCTGTGCTCCCGCAGGTTTTCCTTGCCAGACAGAGTGGAAAAGCTTTCTGCTAGGATGTAGACCACAAAAGACGCTAAAGACGAAGGTACGATGCTCTCCGGAGCTAAGAGCCGCTCCCGGGCTTCTTTCGGCAGAAGCGGCGCTAAGAGAGCACTGTGAGCGGTACAATCGTCTTTGCGCGAAGAAGCCGCTTCTTCGGCTCCGGGAGCCGGAGAGAGCGGCAGCATCGCAAAGGTGAAGAAGGAAGCTGTACAACACTGGGATTGTGTGCGCAGCTTGCCAACTGATAGAAAACAGTACCTTACACTTTCCTGACGTTTCCAATCACATGAATCTTCGATTGGAAGTTGTTTTGGACAACTTTTCTTTCCTTCATGCCAAACACTTGGCAGACGTCCGTGCAACGTCCAGAACACGATGGGAGATGTTTTCTGTGCTCCCGCAGGTTTTCCTTGCCAGACAGAGTGGAAAAGCTTTCTGCTAGGATGTAGACCACAAAAGACGCTAAAGACGAAGGTACGATGCTCTCCGGAGCTAAGACCCGCTCCCGGGCTTCTTTCGGCAGAAGCGGCGCTAAGAGAGCACTGTGAGCGGTACAATCGTCTTTGCGCGAAGAAGCCGCTTCTTCGGCTCCGGGAGCCGGAGAGAGCGGCAGCATCGCAAAGGTGAAGAAGGAAGCTGTACAACACTGGGATTGTGTGCGCAGCTTGCCAACTGATAGAAAACAGTACCTTACACTTTCCTGACGTTTCCAATCACATGAATAGTCGATTGGAAGCTGTTTTGGACAACGTTTCTTTCCTTCATGCCAAACACTTGGCAGACCTCCGTGCAACGTCCAGAACACGATGGGAGATGTTTTCTGTGCTCCCGCAGGTTTTCCTTGCCAGACAGAGTGGAAAAGCTTTCTGCTAGGATGTAGACCACAAAAGACGCTAAAGACGAAGGTACTATGCTCTCCGGAGCTAAGAGCCGCTCCCGGGCTTCTTTCGGCAGAAGCGGCGCTAAGAGAGCACTGTGAGCGGTACAATCGTCTTTGCGCGAAGAAGCCGCTTCTTCGGCTCCGGGAGCCGGAGAGAGCGGCAGCATCGGAAAGGTGAAGAAGGAAGCTGTACAACACTGGGATTGTGTGCGCAGCTTGCCAACTGATAGAAAACAGTACCTCACACTTTCCTGACGTTTCCAATCACATGAATCTTCGATTGGAAGTTGTTTTGGACAACTTTTCTTTCCTTCATGCCAAACACTTGGCAGACCTCCGTGCAACGTCCAGAACACGATGGGAGATGTTTTCTGTGCTCCCGCAGGTTTTCCTTGCCAGACAGAGTGGAAAAGCTTTCTGCTAGGATGTAGACCACAAAAGACGCTAAAGACGAAGGTACGATGCTCTCCGGAGCTAAGAGCCGCTGCCGGGCTTCTTTCGGCAGAAGTGGCGCTAAGAGAGCACTGTGAGCGGTACAATCGTCTGTGCGCGAAGAAGCCGCTTCTTCAGCTCCGGGAGCCGGAGAGAGCGGCAGCATCGGAAAACTGAAGAAGGAAGCTGTACAACACTGGGATTGTGTGCGCAGCTTGCCAACTGATAGAAAACAGTACCTTTCACTTTCCTGATGTTTCCAATCACATGAATCTTCGATTGGAAGCTGTTTTGGACAACTTTTCTTTCCTTCATGCCAAACACTTGGCAGACCTCCGTGCAACGTCCAGAACACGATGGGAGATGTTTTCTGTGCTCCCGCAGGTTTTCCTTGCCAGACAGAGTGGAAAAGCTTTCTGCTAGGATGTAGACCACAAAAGACACTAAAGAGGAAGGTACGATGCTCTCCGGAGCTAAGAGCCGCTCCCGGGCTTCTTTCGGCAGAAGCGGCGCTAAGAGAGCACTGTGAGCGGTACAATCGTCTTTGCGCGAAGAAGCCGCTTCTTCGGCTCCAGGAGCCGGAGAGAGCGGCAGCATCGCAAAGGTGAAGAAGGAAGCTGTACAACACTGGGATTGTGTGCGCAGCTTGCCAACTGATAGAAAACAGTACCTTACACTTTCCTGACGTTTCCAATCACATGAATATTCGATTGGAAGCTGTTTTGGACAACTTTTCTTTCCTTCATGCCAAACACCTGGCAGACCTCCGTGCAACGTCCAGAACACGATGGGAGATGTTTTCTGTGCTCCCGCAGGTTTTCCTTGCCAGACAGAGTGGAAAAGCTTTCTGCTAGGATGTAGACCACAAAAGACGCTAAAGACGAAGGTACGATGCTCTCTGGAGCTAAGCTCCGCTCCCGGGCTTCTTTCGGCAGAAGCGGCGCTAAGAGAGCACTGTGAGCGGTACAATCGTCTCTGCGCGAAGAAGCCGCTTCTTCGGCTCCGGGAGCCGGAGAGAGCGGCAGCATCGGAAAGGTGAAGAAGGAAGCTGTACAACACTGGGATTGTGTGCGCAGCTTGCCAACTGATAGAAAACAGTACCTTACACTTTCCTGACGTTTCCAATCACATGAATCTTCGATTGGAAGCTGTTTTGTACAACTTTTCTTTCCTTCATGCCAAACACTTGGCAGATCTCGGGGCAACGTCCAGAACACGATGGGAGATGTTTTCTGTGCTCCCGCAGGTTTTCCTTGCCAGACAGAGTGGAAAAGCTTTCTGCTAGGATGTAGACCACAAAAGACGCTAAAGACGAAGGTACGATGCTCTCCGGAGCTAAGAGCCGCTCCCGGGCTTCTTTCGGCAGAAGCGGCGCTAAGAGAGCACTGTGAGCGATACAATCGTCTTTGCGCGAAGAAGCCGCTTCTTCGGCGCCGGGAGCCGGAGAGAGCGGCAGCATCGGAAAGGTGAAGAAGGAAGCTGTACAACACTGGGATTGTGTGCGCCGCTTGCCAACTGATAGAAAACAGTACCTTACACTTTCCTGACGTTTCCAATCACATGAATCTTCGATTGGAAGCTGTTTTGGACAACTTTTCTTTCCTTCATGCCAAACACTTGGCAGACCTCCGTGCAACGTCCAGAAGACGATGGGAGATGTTTTCTGTGCTCCCGCAGGTTTTCCTTGCCAGACAGAGTGGAAAAGCTTTCTGCTAGGATGTAGACCACAAAAGACGCTAAAGACGAAGGTACGATGCTCTCCGGAGCTAAGAGCCGCTCCCGGGCTTCTTTCGGCAGAAGCGGCGCTAAGAGAGCACTGTGAGCGGTACAATCGTCTTTGCGCGAAGAAGCCGATTCTTCGGCTCCGGGAGCCGGAGAGAGCGGCAGCATCGCAAAGGTGAAGAAAGAAGCTGTACAACACTGGGATTGTGTGCGCAGCTTGCCAACTGATAGAAAACAGTACCTCACACTTTCCTGACGTTTCCAATCACATGAATCTTCGATTGGAAGCTGTTTTGGACAACTTTTCTTTCCTTCATGCCAAACACTTGGCAGACCTCCGTGCAACGTCCAGAACACGATGGGAGATGTTTTCTGTGCTCCTGCAGGTTTTCCTTGCCAGACAGAGTTGAAAAGCTTTCTGCTAGGATGTAGACCACAAAAGACGCTAAAGACGAAGGTACGAAGCTCTCCGGAGCTAAGAGCCGCTCCCGGGCTTCTTTCGGCTGAAGCGGCACTAAGAGAGCACTGTGAGCATTACAATCGTCTTTGCGCGAAGAAGCCGCTTCTTCGGCTCCGGGAGCCGGAGAGAGCGGCAGCATCGCAAAGGTGAAGAAGGAAGCTGTACAGCACTGGGATTGTGTGCGCAGCTTGCCAACTGATAGAAAACAGTACCTTACACTTTCCTGATGTTTCCAATCACATGAATCTTCGATTGGAAGCTGTTTTGGACAACTTTTCTTTCCTTCATGCCAAACACTTGGCAGACCTCCGTGCAACGTCCAGAAGACGATGGGAGATGTTTTCTGTGCTCCCGCAGGTTTTCCTTGCCAGACAGAGTGGAAAAGCTTTCTGCTAGGATGTAGACCACAAAAGACGCTAAAGACGAAGGTACGATGCTCTCCGGAGCTAAGAGCCGCTCCCGGGCTTCTTTCGGCAGAAGCGGCGCTAAGAGAGCACTGTGAGCGGTACAATCGTCTTTGCGCGAAGAAGCCGCTTCTTCGGCTCCGGGAGCCGGAGAGAGCGGCAGCATCGGAAAGGTGAAGAAGGAAGCTGTACAACACTGGGATTGTGTGCGCAGCTTGCCAACTGATAGAAAACAGTACCTTACACTTTCCTGACGTTTCCAATCACATGAATCTTCGATTGGAAGTTGTTTTGGACAACTTTTCTTTCCTTCATGCCAAACACTTGGCAGACGTCCGTGCAACGTCCAGAACACGATGGGAGATGTTTTCTGTGCTCCCGCAGGTTTTCCTTGCCAGACAGAGTGGAAAAGCTTTCTGCTAGGATGTAGACCACAAAAGACGCTAAAGACGAAGGTACGATGCTCTCCGGAGCTAAGAGCCGCTCCCGGGCTTCTTTCGGCAGAAGCGGCGCTAAGAGAGCACTGTGAGCGGTACAATCGTCTTTGCGCGAAGAAGCCGCTTCTTCGGCTCCGGGAGCCGGAGAGAGCGGCAGCATCGCAAAGGTGAAGAAGGAAGCTGTACAACACTGGGATTGTGTGCGCAGCTTGCCAACTGATAGAAAACAGTACCTTACACTTTCCTGACGTTTCCAATCACATGAATCTTCGATTGGAAGTTGTTTTGGACAACTTTTCTTTCCTTCATGCCAAACACTTGGCAGACCTCCGTGCAACGTCCAGAACACGATGGGAGATGTTTTCTGTGCTCCCGCAGGTTTTCCTTGCCAGACAGAGTGGAAAAGCTTTCTGCTAGGATGTAGACCACAAAAGACGCTAAAGACGAAGGTACGATGCTCTCCGGAGCTAAGAGCCGCTCCCGGGCTTCTTTCGGCAGAAGCCGCGCTAAGAGAGCCCTGTGAGCGGTACAATTGTCTTTGCGCGAAGAAGCCGCTTCTTGGGCTCCGGGCGCCGGAGAGAGAGGCAGCATCAGAAAGGTGAAGAAGGAAGCTGTACAACACTGGGATTGTGTGCGCAGCTTGCCAACTGATAGAAAACAGTACCTTACACTTTCCTGACGTTTCCAATCACATGAATATTCGATTGGAAGCTGTTTTGGACAACTTTTCTTTCCTTCTTGTCAAACACTTGGCAGACCTCCGTGAAACGTCCAGAACACGATGGGAGATGTTTTCTGTGCTCCCGCAGGTTTTCCTTGCCAGACAGAGTGGAAAAGCTTTCTGCTAGGATGTAGACCACAAAAGACGCTAAAGACGAAGGTACGATGCTCTCCGGAGCTAAGAGCCGCTCCCGGGCTTCTTTCGGCAGAAGCGGCGCTAAGAGAGCACTGTGAGCGGTACAATCGTCTTTGCGCGAAGAAGCCGCTTCTTCGGCTCCGGGAGCCGGAGAGAGCGGCAGCATCAGAAAGGTGAAGAAGGAAGCTGTACAACACTGGGATTGTGTACGCAGCTTGCCAACTGATAGAAAACAGTACCTTACACTTTCCTGACGTTTCCAATCACATGAATATTTGATTGGAAGCTGTTTTGGACAACTTTTCTTTCCTTCATGCCAAACACTTGGCAGACCTCCGTGCAACGTCCAGAAGACGATGGGAGATGTTTTCTGTGCTCCTGCAGGTTTTCCTTGCCAGACAGAGTGGAAAAGCTTTCTGCTAGGATGTAGACCACAAAAGACGCTAAAGACGAAGGTACGATGCTCTCCGGAGCTAAGAGCCGCTCCCGGGCTTCTTTCGGCAGAAGCAGCACTAAGAGAGCACTGTGAGCGGTACAATCGTCTTTGCGCGAAGAAGCCGCTTCTTCGGCTCCGGGAGCCGGAGAGAGCGGCAGCATCGGAAAGGGGAAGAAGGAAGCTGTACAGCCCTGGGATTGTGTGCGCAGCTTGCCAACTGATAGAAAACAGTACCTTACACTTTCCTGATGTTTCCAATCACATGAATCTTCGATTGGAAGCTGTTTTGGACAACTTTTCTTTCCTTCATGCCAAACACTTGGCAGACCTCCGTGCAACGTCCAGAACACGATGGGAGATGTTTTCTGTGCTCCCGCAGGTTTTCCTTGCCAGACAGAGTGGAAAAACTTTCTGCTAGGATGTAGACCACAAAAGACGCTAAAGACGAAGGTACGATGCTCTCCGGAGCTAAGAGCCGCTCCCGGGCTTCTTTCGGCAGAAGCGGCGCTAAGAGAGCACTGTGAGCGATACAATCGTCTTTGCGCGAAGAAGCCGCTTCTTCGGCGCCGGGAGCCGGAGAGAGCGGCAGCATCGGAAAGGTGAAGAAGGAAGCTGTGCAACACTGGGATTGTGTGCGCAGCTTGCCAACTGATAGAAAACAGTACCTTACACTTTCCTGACGTTTCCAATCACATGAATCTTCGATTGGAAGCTGTTTTGGACAACTTTTCTTTCCTTCATGCCAAACACTTGGCAGACCTCCGTGCAACGTCCAGAAGACGATGGGAGATGTTTTCTGTGCTCCCGCAGGTTTTCCTTGCCAGACAGAGTGGAAAAGCTTTCTGCTAGGATGTAGACCACAAAAGACGCTAAAGACGAAGGTACGATGCTCTCCGGAGCTAAGAGCCGCTCCCGGGCTTCTTTCGGCAGAAGCGGCGCTAAGAGAGCACTGTGAGCGGTACAATCGTCTTTGCGCGAAGAAGCCGCTTCTTCGGCTCCGGGAGCCGGAGAGAGCGGCAGCATCGCAAAGGTGAAGAAGGAAGCTGTACAACACTGGGATTGTGTGCGCAGCTTGCCAACTGATAGAAAACAGTACCTCACACTTTCCTGACGTTTTCAATCACATGAATCTTCGATTGGAAGTTGTTTTGGACAACTTTTCTTTCCTTCATGCCAAACACTTGGCAGAACTCCGTGCAACGTCCAGAAGACGATGGGAGATGTTTTCTGTGCTCCCGCAGGTTTTCCTTGCCAGACAGAGTGGAAAAGCTTTCTGCTAGGATGTAGACCACAAAAGACGCTAAAGACGAAGGTACGATGCTCTCCGGAGCTAAGAGCCGCTCCCGGGCTTCTTTCGGCAGAAGCGGCGCTAAGAGAGCACTGTGAGCGGTACAATCGTCTTTGCGCGAAGAAGCCGCTTCTTCGGCTCCGGGAGCCGGAGAGAGCGGCAGCATCGCAAAGGTGAAGAAGGAAGCTGTACAACACTGGGATTGTGTGCGCAGCTTGCCAACTGATAGAAAACAGTACCTTACACTTTCCTGACGTTTCCAATCACATGAATCTTCGATTGGAAGTTGTTTTGGACAACTTTTCTTTCCTTCATGCCAAACACTTGGCAGACGTCCGTGCAACGTCCAGAACACGATGGGAGATGTTTTCTGTGCTCCCGCAGGTTTTCCTTGCCAGACAGAGTGGAAAAGCTTTCTGCTAGGATGTAGACCACAAAAGACGCTAAAGACGAAGGTACGATGCTCTCCGGAGCTAAGAGCCGCTCCCGGGCTTCTTTCGGCAGAAGCGGCGCTAAGAGAGCACTGTGAGCGGTACAATCGTCTTTGCGCGAAGAAGCCGCTTCTTCGGCTCCGGGAGCCGGAGAGAGCGGCAGCATCGCAAAGGTGAAGAAGGAAGCTGTACAACACTGGGATTGTGTGCGCAGCTTGCCAACTGATAGAAAACAGTACCTTACACTTTCCTGACGTTTCCAATCACATGAATCTTCGATTGGAAGTTTTTTTGGACAACTTTTCTTTCCTTCATGCCAAACACTTGGCAGACCTCCGTGCAACGTCCAGAACACGATGGGAGATGTTTTCTGTGCTCCCGCAGGTTTTCCTTGCCAGACAGAGTGGAAAAGCTTTCTGCTAGGATGTAGACCACAAAAGACGCTAAAGACGAAGGTACGATGCTCTCCGGAGCTAAGAGCCGCTCCCGGGCTTCTTTCGGCAGAAGCCGCGCTAAGAGAGCCCTGTGAGCGGTACAATTGTCTTTGCGCGAAGAAGCCGCTTCTTGGGCTCCGGGCGCCGGAGAGAGAGGCAGCATCAGAAAGGTGAAGAAGGAAGCTGTACAACACTGGGATTGTGTGCGCAGCTTGCCAACTGATAGAAAACAGTACCTTACACTTTCCTGACGTTTCCAATCACATGAATATTCGATTGGAAGCTGTTTTGGACAACTTTTCTTTCCTTCTTGTCAAACACTTGGCAGACCTCCGTGAAACGTCCAGAACACGATGGGAGATGTTTTCTGTGCTCCCGCAGGTTTTCCTTGCCAGACAGAGTGGAAAAGCTTTCTGCTAGGATGTAGACCACAAAAGACGCTAAAGACGAAGGTACGATGCTCTCCGGAGCTAAGAGCCGCTCCCGGGCTTCTTTCGGCAGAAGCGGCGCTAAGAGAGCACTGTGAGCGGTACAATCGTCTTTGCGCGAAGAAGCCGCTTCTTCGGCTCCGGGAGCCGGAGAGAGCGGCAGCATCAGAAAGGTGAAGAAGGAAGCTGTACAACACTGGGATTGTGTACGCAGCTTGCCAACTGATAGAAAACAGTACCTTACACTTTCCTGACGTTTCCAATCACATGAATATTCGATTGGAAGCTGTTTTGGACAACTTTTCTTTCCTTCATGCCAAACACTTGGCAGACCTCCGTGCAACGTCCAGAAGACGATGGGAGATGTTTTCTGTGCTCCTGCAGGTTTTCCTTGCCAGACAGAGTGGAAAAGCTTTCTGCTAGGATGTAGACCACAAAAGACGCTAAAGACGAAGGTACGATGCTCTCCGGAGCTAAGAGCCGCTCCCGGGCTTCTTTCGGCAGAAGCAGCACTAAGAGAGCACTGTGAGCGGTACAATCGTCTTTGCGCGAAGAAGCCGCTTCTTCGGCTCCGGGAGCCGGAGAGAGCGGCAGCAACGGAAAGGGGAAGAAGGAAGCTGTACAGCCCTGGGATTGTGTGCGCAGCTTGCCAACTGATAGAAAACAGTACCTTACACTTTCCTGATGTTTCCAATCACATGAATCTTCGATTGGAAGCTGTTTTGGACAACTTTTCTTTCCTTCATGCCAAACACTTGGCAGACCTCCGTGCAACGTCCAGAACACGATGGGAGATGTTTTCTGTGCTCCCGCAGGTTTTCCTTGCCAGACAGAGTGGAAAAACTTTCTGCTAGGATGTAGACCACAAAAGACGCTAAAGACGAAGGTACGATGCTCTCCGGAGCTAAGAGCCGCTCCCGGGCTTCTTTCGGCAGAAGCGGCGCTAAGAGAGCACTGTGAGCGATACAATCGTCTTTGCGCGAAGAAGCCGCTTCTTCGGCGCCGGGAGCCGGAGAGAGCGGCAGCATCGGAAAGGTGAAGAAGGAAGCTGTACAACACTGGGATTGTGTGCGCCGCTTGCCAACTGATAGAAAACAGTACCTTACACTTTCCTGACGTTTCCAATCACATGAATCTTCGATTGGAAGCTGTTTTGGACAACTTTTCTTTCCTTCATGCCAAACACTTGGCAGACCTCCGTGCAACGTCCAGAAGACGATGGGAGATGTTTTCTGTGCTCCCGCAGGTTTTCCTTGCCAGACAGAGTGGAAAAGCTTTCTGCTAGGATGTAGACCACAAAAGACGCTAAAGACGAAGGTACGATGCTCTCCGGAGCTAAGAGCCGCTCCCGGGCTTCTTTCGGCAGAAGCGGCGCTAAGAGAGCACTGTGAGCGGTACAATCGTCTTTGCGCGAAGAAGCCGCTTCTTCGGCTCCGGGAGCCGGAGAGAGCGGCAGCATCGCAAAGGTGAAGAAGGAAGCTGTACAACACTGGGATTGTGTGCGCAGCTTGCCAACTGATAGAAAACAGTACCTCACACTTTCCTGACGTTTCCAATCACATGAATCTTCGATTGGAAGCTGTTTTGGACAACTTTTCTTTCCTTCATGCCAAACACTTGGCAGACCTCCGTGCAACGTCCAGAACACGATGGGAGATGTTTTCTGTGCTCCTGCAGGTTTTCCTTGCCAGACAGAGTGGAAAAGCTTTCTGCTAGGATGTAGACCACAAAAGACGCTAAAGACGAAGGTACGATGCTCTCCGGAGCTAAGAGCCGCTCCCGGGCTTCTTTCGGCAGAAGCAGCACTAAGAGAGCACTGTGAGCGGTACAATCGTCTTTGCGCGAAGAAGCCGCTTCTTCGGCTCCGGGAGCCGGAGAGAGCGGCAGCAACGGAAAGGGGAAGAAGGAAGCTGTACAGCCCTGGGATTGTGTGCGCAGCTTGCCAACTGATAGAAAACAGTACCTTACACTTTCCTGATGTTTCCAATCACATGAATCTTCGATTGGAAGCTGTTTTGGACAACTTTTCTTTCCTTCATGCCAAACACTTGGCAGACCTCCGTGCAACGTCCAGAACACGATGGGAGATGTTTTCTGTGCTCCCGCAGGTTTTCCTTGCCAGACAGAGTGGAAAAACTTTCTGCTAGGATGTAGACCACAAAAGACGCTAAAGACGAAGGTACGATGCTCTCCGGAGCTAAGAGCCGCTCCCGGGCTTCTTTCGGCAGAAGCGGCGCTAAGAGAGCACTGTGAGCGATACAATCGTCTTTGCGCGAAGAAGCCGCTTCTTCGGCGCCGGGAGCCGGAGAGAGCGGCAGCATCGGAAAGGTGAAGAAGGAAGCTGTACAACACTGGGATTGTGTGCGCCGCTTGCCAACTGATAGAAAACAGTACCTTACACTTTCCTGACGTTTCCAATCACATGAATCTTCGATTGGAAGCTGTTTTGGACAACTTTTCTTTCCTTCATGCCAAACACTTGGCAGACCTCCGTGCAACGTCCAGAAGACGATGGGAGATGTTTTCTGTGCTCCCGCAGGTTTTCCTTGCCAGACAGAGTGGAAAAGCTTTCTGCTAGGATGTAGACCACAAAAGACGCTAAAGACGAAGGTACGATGCTCTCCGGAGCTAAGAGCCGCTCCCGGGCTTCTTTCGGCAGAAGCGGCGCTAAGAGAGCACTGTGAGCGGTACAATCGTCTTTGCGCGAAGAAGCCGCTTCTTCGGCTCCGGGAGCCGGAGAGAGCGGCAGCATCGCAAAGGTGAAGAAGGAAGCTGTACAACACTGGGATTGTGTGCGCAGCTTGCCAACTGATAGAAAACAGTACCTCACACTTTCCTGACGTTTCCAATCACATGAATCTTCGATTGGAAGCTGTTTTGGACAACTTTTCTTTCCTTCATGCCAAACACTTGGCAGACCTCCGTGCAACGTCCAGAACACGATGGGAGATGTTTTCTGTGCTCCTGCAGGTTTTCCTTGCCAGACAGAGTTGAAAAGCTTTCTGCTAGGATGTAGACCACAAAAGACGCTAAAGACGAAGGTACGAAGCTCTCCGGAGCTAAGAGCCGCTCCCGGGCTTCTTTCGGCTGAAGCGGCACTAAGAGAGCACTGTGAGCATTACAATCGTCTTTGCGCGAAGAAGCCGCTTCTTCGGCTCCGGGAGCCGGAGAGAGCGGCAGCATCGCAAAGGTGAAGAAGGAAGCTGTACAGCACTGGGATTGTGTGCGCAGCTTGCCAACTGATAGAAAACAGTACCTTACACTTTCCTGATGTTTCCAATCACATGAATCTTCGATTGGAAGCTGTTTTGGACAACTTTTCTTTCCTTCATGCCAAACACTTGGCAGACCTCCGTGCAACGTCCAGAACACGATGGGAGATGTTTTCTGTGCTCCCGCAGGTTTTCCTTGCCAGACAGAGTTGAAAAGCTTTCTGCTAGGATGTAGACCACAAAAGACGCTAAAGACGAAGGTACGATGCTCTCCGGAGCTAAGAGCCGCTCCCGGGCTTCTTTCGGCAGAAGCGGCGCTAAGAGAGCACTGTGAGCGGTACAATCGTCTTTGCGCGAAGAAGCCGCTTCTTTGGCTCCGGGAGCCGGAGAGAGCGGCAGCATCGCAAAGGTGAAGAAGGAAGCTGTACAACACTGGGATTGTGTGCGCAGCTTGCCAACTGATAGAAAACAGTACCTCACACTTTCCTGACGTTTTCAATCACATGAATCTTCGATTGGAAGTTGTTTTGGACAACTTTTCTTTCCTTCATGCCAAACACTTGGCAGACCTCCGTGCAACGTCCAGAAGACGATGGGAGATGTTTTCTGTGCTCCCGCAGGTTTTCCTTGCCAGACAGAGTGGAAAAGCTTTCTGCTAGGATGTAGACCACAAAAGACGCTAAAGACGAAGGTACGATGCTCTCCGGAGCTAAGAGCCGCTCCCGGGCTTCTTTCGGCAGAAGCGGCGCTAAGAGAGCACTGTGAGCGGTACAATCGTCTTTGCGCGAAGAAGCCGCTTCTTCGGCTCCGGGAGCCGGAGAGAGCGGCAGCATCGGAAAGGTGAAGAAGGAAGCTGTACAACACTGGGATTGTGTGCGCAGCTTGCCAACTGATAGAAAACAGTACCTTACACTTTCCTGACGTTTCCAATCACATGAATCTTCGATTGGAAGTTGTTTTGGACAACTTTTCTTTCCTTCATGCCAAACACTTGGCAGACGTCCGTGCAACGTCCAGAACACGATGGGAGATGTTTTCTGTGCTCCCGCAGGTTTTCCTTGCCAGACAGAGTGGAAAAGCTTTCTGCTAGGATGTAGACCACAAAAGACGCTAAAGACGAAGGTACGATGCTCTCCGGAGCTAAGAGCCGCTCCCGGGCTTCTTTCGGCAGAAGCGGCGCTAAGAGAGCACTGTGAGCGGTACAATCGTCTTTGCGCGAAGAAGCCGCTTCTTCGGCTCCGGGAGCCGGAGAGAGCGGCAGCATCGCAAAGGTGAAGAAGGAAGCTGTACAACACTGGGATTGTGTGCGCAGCTTGCCAACTGATAGAAAACAGTACCTTACACTTTCCTGACGTTTCCAATCACATGAATAGTCGATTGGAAGCTGTTTTGGACAACGTTTCTTTCCTTCATGCCAAACACTTGGCAGACCTCCGTGCAACGTCCAGAAGACGATGGGAGATGTTTTCTGTGCTCCCGCAGGTTTTCCTTGCCAGACAGAGTGGAAAAGCTTTCTGCTAGGATGTAGACCACAAAAGACGCTAAAGACGAAGGTACTATGCTCTCCGGAGCTAAGAGCCGCTCCCGGGCTTCTTTCGGCAGAAGCGGCGCTAAGAGAGCACTGTGAGCGGTACAATCGTCTTTGCGCGAAGAAGCCGCTTCTTCGGCTCCGGGAGCCGGAGAGAGCGGCAGCATCGGAAAGGTGAAGAAGGAAGCTGTACAACACTGGGATTGTGTGCGCAGCTTGCCAACTGATAGAAAACAGTACCTCACACTTTCCTGACGTTTCCAATCACATGAATCTTCGATTGGAAGTTGTTTTGGACAACTTTTCTTTCCTTCATGCCAAACACTTGGCAGACCTCCGTGCAACGTCCAGAACACGATGGGAGATGTTTTCTGTGCTCCCGCAGGTTTTCCTTGCCAGACAGAGTGGAAAAGCTTTCTGCTAGGATGTAGACCACAAAAGACGCTAAAGACGAAGGTACGATGCTCTCCGGAGCTAAGAGCCGCTGCCGGGCTTCTTTCGGCAGAAGTGGCGCTAAGAGAGCACTGTGAGCGGTACAATCGTCTGTGCGCGAAGAAGCCGCTTCTTCAGCTCCGGGAGCCGGAGAGAGCGGCAGCATCGGAAAACTGAAGAAGGAAGCTGTACAACACTGGGATTGTGTGCGCAGCTTGCCAACTGATAGAAAACAGTACCTTTCACTTTCCTGATGTTTCCAATCACATGAATCTTCGATTGGAAGCTGTTTTGGACAACTTTTCTTTCCTTCATGCCGAACACTTGGCAGACCTCCGTGCAACGTCCAGAACACGATGGGAGATGTTTTCTGTGCTCCTGCAGGTTTTCCTTGCCAGACAGAGTGGAAAAGCTTTCTGCTAGGATGTAGACCACAAAAGACACTAAAGAGGAAGGTACGATGCTCTCCGGAGCTAAGAGCCGCTCCCGGGCTTCTTTCGGCAGAAGCGGCGCTAAGAGAGCACTGTGAGCGGTACAATCGTCTTTGCGCGAAGAAGCCGCTTCTTCGGCTCCAGGAGCCGGAGAGAGCGGCAGCATCGCAAAGGTGAAGAAGGAAGCTGTACAACACTGGGATTGTGTGCGCAGCTTGCCAACTGATAGAAAACAGTACCTTACACTTTCCTGATGTTTCCAATCACATGAATCTTCGATTGGAAGCTGTTTTGGACAACTTTTCTTTCCTTCATGCCAAACACTTGGCAGACCTCCGTGCAACGTCCAGAACACGATGGGAGATGTTTTCTGTGCTCCCGCAGGTTTTCCTTGCCAGACAGAGTTGAAAAGCTTTCTGCTAGGATGTAGACCACAAAAGACGCTAAAGACGAAGGTACGATGCTCTCCGGAGCTAAGAGCCGCTCCCGGGCTTCTTTCGGCAGAAGCGGCGCTAAGAGAGCACTGTGAGCGGTACAATCGTCTTTGCGCGAAGAAGCCGCTTCTTCGGCTCCGGGAGCCGGAGAGAGCGGCAGCATCGCAAAGGTGAAGAAGGAAGCTGTACAACACTGGGATTGTGTGCGCAGCTTGCCAACTGATAGAAAACAGTACCTCACACTTTCCTGACGTTTTCAATCACATGAATATTCGATTGGAAGTTGTTTTGGACAACTTTTCTTTCCTTCATGCCAAACACTTGGCAGACCTCCGTGCAACGTCCAGAAGACGATGGGAGATGTTTTCTGTGCTCCCGCAGGTTTTCCTTGCCAGACAGAGTGGAAAAGCTTTCTGCTAGGATGTAGAGCACAAAAGACGCTAAAGACGAAGGTACGATGCTCTCCGGAGCTAAGAGCCGCTCCCGGGCTTCTTTCGGCAGAAGCGGCGCTAAGAGAGCACTGTGAGCGGTACAATCGTCTTTGCGCGAAGAAGCCGCTTCTTCGGCTCCGGGAGCCGGAGAGAGCGGCAGCATCGCAAAGGTGAAGAAGGAAGCTGTACAACACTGGGATTGTGTGCGCAGCTTGCCAACTGATAGAAAACAGTACCTTACACTTTCCTGACGTTTCCAATCACATGAATCTTCGATTGGAAGTTGTTTTGGACAACTTTTCTTTCCTTCATGCCAAACACTTGGCAGACGTCCGTGCAACGTCCAGAACACGATGGGAGATGTTTTCTGTGCTCCCGCAGGTTTTCCTTGCCAGACAGAGTGGAAAAGCTTTCTGCTAGGATGTAGACCACAAAAGACGCTAAAGACGAAGGTACGATGCTCTCCGGAGCTAAGAGCCGCTCCCGGGCTTCTTTCGGCAGAAGCGGCGCTAAGAGAGCACTGTGAGCGGTACAATCGTCTTTGCGCGAAGAAGCCGCTTCTTCGGCTCCGGGAGCCGGAGAGAGCGGCAGCATCGCAAAGGTGAAGAAGGAAGCTGTACAACACTGGGATTGTGTGCGCAGCTTGCCAACTGATAGAAAACAGTACCTTACACTTTCCTGACGTTTCCAATCACATGAATCTTCGATTGGAAGTTGTTTTGGACAACTTTTCTTTCCTTCATGCCAAACACTTGGCAGACCTCCGTGCAACGTCCAGAACACGATGGGAGATGTTTTCTGTGCTCCCGCAGGTTTTCCTTGCCAGACAGAGTGGAAAAGCTTTCTGCTAGGATGTAGACCACAAAAGACGCTAAAGACGAAGGTACGATGCTCTCCGGAGCTAAGAGCCGCTCCCGGGCTTCTTTCGGCAGAAGCGGCGCTAAGAGAGCACTGTGAGCGGTACAATCGTCTTTGCGCGAAGAAGCCGCTTCTTCGGCTCCGGGAGCCGGAGAGAGCGGCAGCATCAGAAAGGTGAAGAAGGAAGCTGTACAACACTGGGATTGTGTACGCAGCTTGCCAACTGATAGAAAACAGTACCTTACACTTTCCTGACGTTTCCAATCACATGAATATTCGATTGGAAGCTGTTTTGGACAACTTTTCTTTCCTTCATGCCAAACACTTGGCAGACCTCCGTGCAACGTCCAGAAGACGATGGGAGATGTTTTCTGTGCTCCTGCAGGTTTTCCTTGCCAGACAGAGTGGAAAAGCTTTCTGCTAGGATGTAGACCACAAAAGACGCTAAAGACGAAGGTACGATGCTCTCCGGAGCTAAGAGCCGCTCCCGGGCTTCTTTCGGCAGAAGCGGCGCTAAGAGAGCACTGTGAGCGGTACAATCGTCTTTGCGCGAAGAAGCCGCTTCTTCGGCTCCGGGAGCCGGAGAGAGCGGCAGCATCGGAAAGGGGAAGAAGGAAGCTGTACAGCCCTGGGATTGTGTGCGCAGCTTGCCAACTGATAGAAAACAGTACCTTACACTTTCCTGATGTTTCCAATCACATGAATCTTCGATTGGAAGCTGTTTTGGACAACTTTTCTTTCCTTCATGCCAAACACTTGGCAGACCTCCGTGCAACGTCCAGAACACGATGGGAGATGTTTTCTGTGCTCCCGCAGGTTTTCCTTGCCAGACAGAGTGGAAAAACTTTCTGCTAGGATGTAGACCACAAAAGACGCTAAAGACGAAGGTACGATGCTCTCCGGAGCTAAGAGCCGCTCCCGGGCTTCTTTCGGCAGAAGCGGCGCTAAGAGAGCACTGTGAGCGATACAATCGTCTTTGCGCGAAGAAGCCGCTTCTTCGGCGCCGGGAGCCGGAGAGAGCGGCAGCATCGGAAAGGTGAAGAAGGAAGCTGTACAACACTGGGATTGTGTGCGCCGCTTGCCAACTGATAGAAAACAGTACCTTACACTTTCCTGACGTTTCCAATCACATGAATATTCGATAAGAAGCTGTTTTGGACAACTTTTCTTTCCTTCATGCCAAACACTTGGCAGACCTCCGTGCAACGTCCAGAACACGATGGGAGATGTTTTCTGTGCTCCCGCAGGTTTTCCTTGCCAGACAGAGTGGAAAAGCTTTCTGCTAGGATGTAGACCACAAAAGACGCTAAAGACGAAGGTACGATGCTCTCCGGAGCTAAGAGCCGCTCCCGGGCTTCTTTCGGCAGAAGCGGCGCTAAGAGAGCACTGTGAGCGGTACAATCGTCTTTGCGCGAAGAAGCCGCTTCTTCGGCTCCGGGAGCCGGAGAGAGCGGCAGCATCGCAAAGGTGAAGAAAGAAGCTGTACAACACTGGGATTGTGTGCGCAGCTTGCCAACTGATAGAAAACAGTACCTCACACTTTCCTGACGTTTCCAATCACATGAATATTCGATTGGAAGCTGTTTTGGACAACTTTTCTTTCCTTCATGCCAAACACTTGGCAGACCTCCGTGCAACGTCCAGAACACGATGGGAGATGTTTTCTGTGCTCCCGCAGGTTTTCCTTGCCAGACAGAGTTGAAAAGCTTTCTGCTAGGATGTAGACCACAAAAGACGCTAAAGACGAAGGTACGAAGCTCTCCGGAGCTAAGAGCCGCTCCCGGGCTTCTTTCGGCTGAAGCGGCACTAAGAGAGCACTGTGAGCATTACAATCGTCTTTGCGCGAAGAAGCCGCTTCGTCGGCTCCGGGAGCCGGAGAGAGCGGCAGCATCGCAAAGGTGAAGAAGGAAGCTGTACAGCACTGGGATTGTGTGCGCAGCTTGCCAACTGATAGAAAACAGTACCTTACACTTTCCTGATGTTTCCAATCACATGAATCTTCGATTGGAAGCTGTTTTGGACAACTTTTCTTTCCTTCATGCCAAACACTTGGCAGACCTCCGTGCAACGTCCAGAACACGATGGGAGATGTTTTCTGTGCTCCCGCAGGTTTTCCTTGCCAGACAGAGTGGAAAAGCTTTCTGCTAGGATGTAGACCACAAAAGACGCTAAAGAGGAAGGTACGATGCTCTCCGGAGCTAAGAGCCGCTGCCGGGCTTCTTTCGGCAGAAGCGGCGCTAAGAGAGCACTGTGAGCGGTACAATCGTCTTTGCGCGAAGAAGCCGCTTCTTCGGCTCCGGGAGCCGGAGAGAGCGGCAGCATCGGAAAGGTGAAGAAGGAAGCTGTACAACACTGGGATTGTGTGCGCAGCTTGCCAACTGATAGAAAACAGTACCTCACACTTTCCTGACGTTTTCAATCACATGAATCTTCGATTGGAAGTTGTTTTGGACAACTTTTCTTTCCTTCATGCCAAACACTTGGCAGACCTCCGTGCAACGTCCAGAACACGATGGGAGATGTTTTCTGTGCTCCCGCAGGTTTTCCTTGCCAGACAGAGTGGAAAAGCTTTCTGCTAGGATGTAGACCACAAAAGACGCTAAAGACGAAGGTACGATGCTCTCCGGAGCTAAGAGCCGCTCCCGGGCTTCTTTCGGCAGAAGCGGCGCTAAGAGAGCACTGTGAGCGGTACAATCGTCTTTGCGCGAAGAAGCCGCTTCTTCGGCTCCGGGAGCCGGAGAGAGCGGCAGCATCGCAAAGGTGAAGAAGGAAGCTGTACAACACTGGGATTGTGTGCGCAGCTTGCCAACTGATAGAAAACAGTACCTTACACTTTCCTGACGTTTCCAATCACATGAATCTTCGATTGGAAGTTGTTTTGGACAACTTTTCTTTCCTTCATGCCAAACACTTGGCAGACGTCCGTGCAACGTCCAGAACACGATGGGAGATGTTTTCTGTGCTCCCGCAGGTTTTCCTTGCCAGACAGAGTGGAAAAGCTTTCTGCTAGGATGTAGACCACAAAAGACGCTAAAGACGAAGGTACGATGCTCTCCGGAGCTAAGAGCCGCTCCCGGACTTCTTTCGGCAGAAGCGGCGCTAAGAGAGCACTGTGAGCGGTACAATCGTCTTTGCGCGAAGAAGCCGCTTCTTCGGCTCCGGGAGCCGGAGAGAGCGGCAGCATCGCAAAGGTGAAGAAGGAAGCTGTACAACACTGGGATTGTGTGCGCAGCTTGCCAACTGATAGAAAACAGTACCTTACACTTTCCTGACGTTTCCAATCACATGAATCTTCGATTGGAAGTTGTTTTGGACAACTTTTCTTTCCTTCAGGCCAAACACTTGGCAGACCTCCGTGCAACGTCCAGAACACGATGGGAGATGTTTTCTGTGCTCCCGCAGGTTTTCCTTGCCAGACAGAGTGGAAAAGCTTTCTGCTAGGATGTAGACCACAAAAGACGCTAAAGACGAAGGTACGATGCTCTCCGGAGCTAAGAGCCGCTCCCGGGCTTCTTTCGGCAGAAGCGGCGCTAAGAGAGCACTGTGAGCGGTACAATCGTCTTTGCGCGAAGAAGCCGCTTCTTCGGCTCCGGGAGCCGGAGTGAGCGGCAGCATCGCAAAGGTGAAGAAGGAAGCTGTACAACACTGGGATTGTGTGCGCAGCTTGCCAACTGATAGAAAACAGTACCTCACACTTTCCTGACGTTTTCAATCACATGAATCTTCGATTGGAAGTTGTTTTGGACAACTTTTCTTTCCTTCATGCCAAACACTTGGCAGACCTCCGTGCAACGTCCAGAAGACGATGGGAGATGTTTTCTGTGCTCCCGCAGGTTTTCCTTGCCAGACAGAGTGGAAAAGCTTTCTGCTAGGATGTAGACCACAAAAGACGCTAAAGACGAAGGTACGATGCTCTCCGGAGCTAAGAGCCGCTCCCGGGCTTCTTTCGGCAGAAGCGGCGCTAAGAGAGCACTGTGAGCGGTACAATCGTCTTTGCGCGAAGAAGCCGCTTCTTCGGCTCCGGGAGCCGGAGAGAGCGGCAGCATCAGAAAGGTGAAGAAGGAAGCTGTACAACACTGGGATTGTGTGCGCAGCTTGCCAACTGATAGAAAACAGTACCTTACCACTTTCCTGACGTTTCCAATCACATGAATATTCGATTGGAAGCTGTTTTGGACAACTTTTCTTTCCTTCTTGTCAAACACTTGGCAGACCACCGTGAAACGTCCAGAACACGATGGGAGATGTTTTCTGTGCTCCCGCAGGTTTTCCTTGCCAGACAGAGTGGAAAAGCTTTCTGCTAGGATGTAGACCACAAAAGACGCTAAAGACGAAGGTACGATGCTCTCCGGAGCTAAGAGCCGCTCCCGGGCTTCTTTCGGCAGAAGCCGCGCTAAGAGAGCCCTGTGAGCGGTACAATTGTCTTTGCGCGAAGAAGCCGCTTCTTGGGCTCCGGGCGCCGGAGAGAGAGGCAGCATCAGAAAGGTGAAGAAGGAAGCTGTACAACACTGGGATTGTGTGCGCAGCTTGCCAACTGATAGAAAACAGTACCTTACCACTTTCCTGACGTTTCCAATCACATGAATCTTCGATTGGAAGCTGTTTTGGACAACTTTTCTTTCCTTCATGCCAAACACTTGGCAGATCTCGGGGCAACGTCCAGAACACGATGGGAGATGTTTTCTGTGCTCCCGCAGGTTTTCCTTGCCAGACAGAGTGGAAAAGCTTTCTGCTAGGATGTAGACCACAAAAGACGCTAAAGACGAAGGTACGATGCTCTCCGGAGCTAAGAGCCGCTCCCGGGCTTCTTTCGGCAGAAGCGGCGCTAAGAGAGCACTGTGAGCGGTACAATCGTCTTTGCGCGAAGAAGCCGCTTCTTCGGCTCCGGGAGCCGGAGAGAGCGGCAGCATCGGAAAGGTGAAGAAGGAAGCTGTACAACACTGGGATTGTGTGCGCAGCTTGCCAACTGATAGAAAACAGTACCTCACACTTTCCTGACGTTTTCAATCACATGAATCTTCGATTGGAAGCTGTTTTGGACAACTTTTCTTTCCTTCATGCCAAACACTTGGCAGACCTCCGTGCAACGTCCAGAACACGATGGGAGATGTTTTCTGTGCTCCTGCAGGTTTTCCTTGCCAGACAGAGTGGAAAAGCTTTCTGGTAGGATGTAGACCACAAAAGACGCTAAAGACGAAGGTACGATGCTCTCCGGAGCTAAGAGCCGCTCCCGGGCTTCTTTCGGCAGAAGCGGCGCTAAGAGAGCACTGTGAGCGGTACAATCGTCTTTGCGCGAAGAAGCCGCTTCTTCGGCTCCGGGAGCCGGAGAGAGCGGCAGCATCGCAAAGGTGAAGAAGGAAGCTGTACAACACTGGGATTGTGTGCGCAGCTTGCCAACTGATAGAAAACAGTACCTTACACTTTCCTGACGTTTCCAATCACATGAATCTTCGATTGGAAGTTGTTTTGGACAACTTTTCTTTCCTTCATGCCAAACACTTGGCAGACCTCCGTGCAACGTCCAGAAGACGATGGGAGATGTTTTCTGTGCTCCCGCAGGTTTTCCTTGCCAGACAGAGTGGAAAAGCTTTCTGCTAGGATGTAGACCACAAAAGACGCTAAAGACGAAGGTACGATGCTCTCCGGAGCTAAGAGCCGCTCCCGGGCTTCTTTCGGCAGAAGCGGCGCTAAGAGAGCACTGTGAGCGGTACAATCGTCTTTGCGCGAAGAAGCCGCTTCTTCGGCTCCGGGAGCCGGAGAGAGCGGCAGCATCAGAAAGGTGAAGAAGGAAGCTGTACAACACTGGGATTGTGTGCGCAGCTTGCCAACTGATAGAAAACAGCACCTTACACTTTCCTGACGTTTCCAATCACATGAATATTCGATTGGAAGCTGTTTTGGACAACTTTTCTTTCCTTCTTGTCAAACACTTGGCAGACGTCCGTGCAACGTCCAGAACACGATGGGAGATGTTTTCTGTGCTCCCGCAGGTTTTCCTTGCCAGACAGAGTGGAAAAGCTTTCTGCTAAGATGTAGACCACAAAAGACGCTAAAGACGAAGGTACGATGCTCTCCGGAGCTAAGAGCCGCTCCCGGGCTTCTTTCGGCAGAAGCCGCGCTAAGAGAGCCCTGTGAGCGGTACAATCGTCTTTGCGCGAAGAAGCCGCTTCTTCGGCTCCGGGAGCCGGAGAGAGAGGCAGCATCAGAAAGGTGAAGAAGGAAGCTGTACAACACTGGGATTGTGTGCGCAGCTTGCCAACTGATAGAAAACAGTACCTTACACTTTCCTGACGTTTCCAATCACATGAATATTCGATTGGAAGCTGTTTTGGACAACTTTTCTTTCCTTCTTGTCAAACACTTGGCAGACGTCCGTGCAACGTCCAGAACACGATGGGAGATGTTTTCTGTGCTCCCGCAGGTTTTCCTTGCCAGACAGAGCGGAAAAGCTTTCTGCTAGGATGTAGACCACAAAAGACGCTAAAGACGAAGGTACGATGCTCTCCGGAGCTAAGAGCCGCTCCCGGGCTTCTTTCGGCAGAAGCCGCGCTAAGAGAGCCCTGTGAGCGGTACAATCGTCTTTGCGCGAAGAAGCCGCTTCTTCGGCTCCGGGAGCCGGAGAGAGAGGCAGCATCAGAAAGGTGAAGAAGGAAGCTGTACAACACTGGGATTGTGTGCGCAGCTTGCCAACTGATAGAAAACAGTACCTTACACTTTCCTGACGTTTCCAATCACATGAATATTCGATTGGAAGCTGTTTTGGACAACTTTTCTTTCCTTCTTGTCAAACACTTGGCAGACGTCCGTGCAACGTCCAGAACACGATGGGAGATGTTTTCTGTGCTCCCGCAGGTTTTCCTTGCCAGACAGAGCGGAAAAGCTTTCTGCTAGGATGTAGACCACAAAAGACGCTAAAGACGAAGGTACGATGCTCTCCGGAGCTAAGAGCCGCTCCCGGGCTTCTTTCGGCAGAAGCGGCGCTAAGAGAGCACTGTGAGCGGTGCAATCGTCTTTGCGCGGAGAAGCCGCTTCTTCGGCTCCGGGAGCCGGAGAGAGCGGCAGCATCGGAAAGGTGAAGAAGGAAGCTGTACAACACTGGGATTGTGTGCGCAGCTTGCCAACTGATAGAAAACAGTACCTTACCACTTTCCTGACGTTTCCAATCTCATGAATATTCGATTGGAAGCTGTTTTGGACAATTTTTCTTTCCTTCATGCCAAACACTTAGCAGATCTCGGGGCAACGTCCAGAACACGATGGGAGATGTTTTCTGTGCTCCCGCAGGTTTTCCTTGCCAGACAGAGTGGAAAAGCTTTCTGCTAGGATGTAGAGCACAAAAGACGCTAAAGACGAAGGTACGATGCTCTCCGGAGCTAAGAGCCGCTCCCGGGCTTCTTTCGGCAGAAGCGGCGCTAAGAGAGCCCCGTGACCGGTACAATCGTCTTTGGGCGAAGAAGCCGCTTCTTCGGCTCCGGGAGCCGGAGAGAGCGGCAGCATCGGAAAGGTGAAGAAGGAAGCTGTACAACACTGGGATTGTGTGCGCAGCTTGCCAACTGATAGAAAACAGTACCTTACACTTTCCTGACCTTTCCAATCACATGAATATTCGATTGGAAGCTGTTTTGGACAACTTTTCTTTCCTTCATGCCAAACACTTGGCAGACGTCCGTGCAACGTCCAGAAGACGATGGGAGATGTTTTCTGTGCTCCCGCAGGTTTTCCTTGCCAGACAGAGTGGAAAAGCTTTCTGCTAGGATGTAGACCACAAAAGACGCTAAAGACGAAGGTACGATGCTCTCCGGAGCTAAGAGCCGCTCCCGGCCTTCTTTCGGCAGAAGCGGCGCTAAGAGAGCACTGTGAGCGGTACAATCGTCTTTGCGCGAAGAAGCCGCTTCTTCGGCTCCGGGAGCCGGAGAGAGCGGCAGCATCGGAAAGGTGAAGAAGGAAGCTGTACAACACTGGGATTGTGTGCGCAGCTTGCCAACTGATAGAAAACAGTACCTCACACTTTCCTGACGTTTTCAATCACATGAATCTTCGATTGGAAGCTGTTTTGGACAACTTTTCTTTCCTTCATGCCAAACACTTGGCAGACCTCCGTGCAACGTCCAGAACACGATGGGAGATGTTTTCTGTGCTCCTGCAGGTTTTCCTTGCCAGACAGAGTGGAAAAGCTTTCTGGTAGGATGTAGACCACAAAAGACGCTAAAGACGAAGGTACGATGCTCTCCGGAGCTAAGAGCCGCTCCCGGGCTTCTTTCGGCAGAAGCGGCGCTAAGAGAGCACTGTGAGCGGTACAATCGTCTTTGCGCGAAGAAGCCGCTTCTTCGGCTCCGGGAGCCGGAGAGAGCGGCAGCATCGCAAAGGTGAAGAAGGAAGCTGTACAACACTGGGATTGTGTGCGCAGCTTGCCAACTGATAGAAAACAGTACCTTACACTTTCCTGACGTTTCCAATCACATGAATCTTCGATTGGAAGTTGTTTTGGACAACTTTTCTTTCCTTCATGCCAAACACTTGGCAGACCTCCGTGCAACGTCCAGAACACGATGGGAGATGTTTTCTGTGCTCCCGCAGGTTTTCCTTGCCAGACAGAGTGGAAAAGCTTTCTGCTAGGATGTAGACCACAAAAGACGCTAAAGACGAAGGTACGATGCTCTCCGGAGCTAAGAGCCGCTCCCGGCCTTCTTTCGGCAGAAGCGGCGCTAAGAGAGCACTGTGAGCGGTACAATCGTCTTTGCGCGAAGAAGCCGCTTCTTCGGCTCCGGGAGCCGGAGAGAGCGGCAGCATCGCAAAGGTGAAGAAGGAAGCTGTACAACACTGGGATTGTGTGCGCAGCTTGCCAACTGATAGAAAACAGTACCTTACACTTTCCTGACGTTTCCAATCACATGAATCTTCGATTGGAAGTTGTTTTGGACAACTTTTCTTTCCTTCATGCCAAACACTTGGCAGACCTCCGTGCAACGTCCAGAAGACGATGGGAGATGTTTTCTGTGCTCCCGCAGGTTTTCCTTGCCAGACAGAGTGGAAAAGCTTTCTGCTAGGATGTAGAGCACAAAAGACGCTAAAGACGAAGGTACGATGCTCTCCGGAGCTAAGAGCCGCTCCCGGGCTTCTTTCGGCAGAAGCGGCGCTAAGAGAGCACTGTGAGCGGTACAATCGTCTTTGCGCGAAGAAGCCGCTTCTTCGGCTCCGGGAACCGGAGAGAGCGGCAGCATCAGAAAGGTGAAGAAGGAAGCTGTACAACACTGGGATTGTGTGCGCAGCTTGCCAACTGATAGAAAACAGCACCTTACACTTTCCTGACGTTTCCAATCACATGAATATTCGATTGGAAGCTGTTTTGGACAACTTTTCTTTCCTTCTTGTCAAACACTTGGCAGACCTCCGTGAAACGTCCAGAACACGATGGGAGATGTTTTCTGTGCTCCCGCAGGTTTTCCTTGCCAGACAGAGTGGAAAAGCTTTCTGCTAAGATGTAGACCACAAAAGACGCTAAAGACGAAGGTACGATGCTCTCCGGAGCTAAGAGCCGCTCCCGGGCTTCTTTCGGCAGAAGCCGCGCTAAGAGAGCCCTGTGAGCGGTACAATCGTCTTTGCGCGAAGAAGCCGCTTCTTCGGCTCCGGGAGCCGGAGAGAGAGGCAGCATCAGAAAGGTGAAGAAGGAAGCTGTACAACACTGGGATTGTGTGCGCAGCTTGCCAACTGATAGAAAACAGTACCTTACACTTTCCTGACGTTTCCAATCACATGAATATTCGATTGGAAGCTGTTTTGGACAACTTTTCTTTCCTTCTTGTCAAACACTTGGCAGACGTCCGTGCAACGTCCAGAAGACGATGGGAGATGTTTTCTGTGCTCCCGCAGGTTTTCCTTGCCAGACAGAGCGGAAAAGCTTTCTGCTAGGATGTAGACCACAAAAGACGCTAAAGACGAAGGTACGATGCTCTCCGGAGCTAAGAGCCGCTCCCGGGCTTCTTGGGGCAGAAGCGGCGCTAAGAGAGCACTGTGAGCGGTGCAATCGTCTTTGCGCGGAGAAGCCGCTTCTTCGGCTCCGGGAGCCGGAGAGAGCGGCAGCATCGGAAAGGTGAAGAAGGAAGCTGTACAACACTGGGATTGTGTGCGCAGCTTGCCAACTGATAGAAAACAGTACCTTACCACTTTCCTGACGTTTCCAATCTCATGAATATTCGATTGGAAGCTGTTTTGGACAATTTTTCTTTCCTTCATGCCAAACACTTAGCAGATCTCGGGGCAACGTCCAGAACACGATGGGAGATGTTTTCTGTGCTCCCGCAGGTTTTCCTTGCCAGACAGAGTGGAAAAGCTTTCTGCTAGGATGTAGACCACAAAAGACGCTAAAGACGAAGGTACGATGCTCTCCGGAGCTAAGAGCCGCTCCCGGGCTTCTTTCGGCAGAAGCGGCGCTAAGAGAGCCCCGTGACCGGTACAATCGTCTTTGGGCGAAGAAGCCGCTTCTTCGGCTCCGGGAGCCGGAGAGAGCGGCAGCATCGGAAAGGTGAAGAAGGAAGCTGTACAACACTGGGATTGTGTGCGCAGCTTGCCAACTGATAGAAAACAGTACCTTACACTTTCCTGACCTTTCCAATCACATGAATATTCGATTGGAAGCTGTTTTGGACAACTTTTCTTTCCTTCATGCCAAACACTTGGCAGACGTCCGTGCAACGTCCAGAAGACGATGGGAGATGTTTTCTGTGCTCCCGCAGGTTTTCCTTGCCAGACAGAGTGGAAAAGCTTTCTGCTAGGATGTAGACCACAAAAGACGCTAAAGACGAAGGTACGATGCTCTCCGGAGCTAAGAGCCGCTCCCGGCCTTCTTTCGGCAGAAGCGGCGCTAAGAGAGCACTGTGAGCGGTACAATCGTCTTTGCGCGAAGAAGCCGCTTCTTCGGCTCCGGGAGCCGGAGAGAGCGGCAGCATCGGAAAGGTGAAGAAGGAAGCTGTACAACACTGGGATTGTGTGCGCAGCTTGCCAACTGATAGAAAACTGTACCTCACACTTTCCTGACGTTTTCAATCACATGAATCTTCGATTGGAAGCTGTTTTGGACAACTTTTCTTTCCTTCATGCCAAACACTTGGCAGACCTCCGTGCAACGTCCAGAACACGATGGGAGATGTTTTCTGTGCTCCTGCAGGTTTTCCTTGCCAGACAGAGTGGAAAAGCTTTCTGCTAGGATGTAGACCACAAAAGACGCTAAAGACGAAGGTACGATGCTCTCCGGAGCTAAGAGCCGCTCCCGGGCTTCTTTCGGCAGAAGCGGCGCTAAGAGAGCACTGTGAGCGGTACAATCGTCTTTGCGCGAAGAAGCCGCTTCTTCGGCTCCGGGAGCCGGAGAGAGCGGCAGCATCGCAAAGGTGAAGAAGGAAGCTGTACAACACTGGGATTGTGTGCGCAGCTTGCCAACTGATAGAAAACAGTACCTTACACTTTCCTGACGTTTCCAATCACATGAATCTTCGATTGGAAGTTGTTTTGGACAACTTTTCTTTCCTTCATGCCAAACACTTGGCAGACGTCCGTGCAACGTCCAGAAGACGATGGGAGATGTTTTCTGTGCTCCCGCAGGTTTTCCTTGCCAGACAGAGTGGAAAAGCTTTCTGCTAGGATGTAGACCACAAAAGACGCTAAAGACGAAGGTACGATGCTCTCCGGAGCTAAGAGCCGCTCCCGGGCTTCTTTCGGCAGAAGCGGCGCTAAGAGAGCACTGTGAGCGGTACAATCGTCTGTGCGCGAAGAAGCCGCTTCTTCGGCTCCGGGAGCCGGAGAGAGCGGCAGCATCAGAAAGGTGAAGAAGGAAGCTGTACAACACTGGGATTGTGTGCGCAGCTTGCCAACTGATAGAAAACAGCACCTTACACTTTCCTGACGTTTCCAATCACATGAATATTCGATTGGAAGCTGTTTTGGACAACTTTTCTTTCCTTCTTGTCAAACACTTGGCAGACCTCCGTGAAACGTCCAGAACACGATGGGAGATGTTTTCTGTGCTCCCGCAGGTTTTCCTTGCCAGACAGAGTGGAAAAGCTTTCTGCTAAGATGTAGACCACAAAAGACGCTAAAGACGAAGGTACGATGCTCTCCGGAGCTAAGAGCCGCTCCCGGGCTTCTTTCGGCAGAAGCCGCGCTAAGAGAGCCCTGTGAGCGGTACAATCGTCTTTGCGCGAAGAAGCCGCTTCTTCGGCTCCGGGAGCCGGAGAGAGAGGCAGCATCAGAAAGGTGAAGAAGGAAGCTGTACAACACTGGGATTGTGTGCGCAGCTTGCCAACTGATAGAAAACAGTACCTTACACTTTCCTGACGTTTCCAATCACATGAATATTCGATTGGAAGCTGTTTTGGACAACTTTTCTTTCCTTCTTGTCAAACACTTGGCAGACGTCCGTGCAACGTCCAGAAGACGATGGGAGATGTTTTCTGTGCTCCCGCAGGTTTTCCTTGCCAGACAGAGCGGAAAAGCTTTCTGCTAGGATGTAGACCACAAAAGACGCTAAAGACGAAGGTACGATGCTCTCCGGAGCTAAGAGCCGCTCCCGGGCTTCTTGGGGCAGAAGCGGCGCTAAGAGAGCACTGTGAGCGGTGCAATCGTCTTTGCGCGGAGAAGCCGCTTCTTCGGCTCCGGGAGCCGGAGAGAGCGGCAGCATCGGAAAGGTGAAGAAGGAAGCTGTACAACACTGGGATTGTGTGCGCAGCTTGCCAACTGATAGAAAACAGTACCTTACCACTTTCCTGACGTTTCCAATCTCATGAATATTCGATTGGAAGCTGTTTTGGACAATTTTTCTTTCCTTCATGCCAAACACTTAGCAGATCTCGGGGCAACGTCCAGAACACGATGGGAGATATTTTCTGTGCTCCCGCAGGTTTTCCTTGCCAGACAGAGTGGAAAAGCTTTCTGCTAGGATGTAGAGCACAAAAGACGCTAAAGACGAAGGTACGATGCTCTCCGGAGCTAAGAGCCGCTCCCGGGCTTCTTTCGGCAGAAGCGGCGCTAAGAGAGCCCCGTGACCGGTACAATCGTCTTTGGGCGAAGAAGCCGCTTCTTCGGCTCCGGGAGCCGGAGAGAGCGGCAGCATCGGAAAGGTGAAGAAGGAAGCTGTACAACACTGGGATTGTGTGCGCAGCTTGCCAACTGATAGAAAACAGTACCTTACACTTTCCTGACCTTTCCAATCACATGAATATTCGATTGGAAGCTGTTTTGGACAACTTTTCTTTCCTTCATGCCAAACACTTGGCAGACGTCCGTGCAACGTCCAGAAGACGATGGGAGATGTTTTCTGTGCTCCCGCAGGTTTTCCTTGCCAGACAGAGCGGAAAAGCTTTCTGCTAGGATGTAGACCACAAAAGACGCTAAAGACGAAGGTACGATGCTCTCCGGAGCTAAGAGCCGCTCCCGGGCTTCTTGGGGCAGAAGCGGCGCTAAGAGAGCACTGTGAGCGGTGCAATCGTCTTTGCGCGGAGAAGCCGCTTCTTCGGCTCCGGGAGCCGGAGAGAGCGGCAGCATCGGAAAGGTGAAGAAGGAAGCTGTACAACACTGGGATTGTGTGCGCAGCTTGCCAACTGATAGAAAACAGTACCTTACCACTTTCCTGACGTTTCCAATCTCATGAATATTCGATTGGAAGCTGTTTTGGACAATTTTTCTTTCCTTCATGCCAAACACTTAGCAGATCTCGGGGCAACGTCCAGAACACGATGGGAGATATTTTCTGTGCTCCCGCAGGTTTTCCTTGCCAGACAGAGTGGAAAAGCTTTCTGCTAGGATGTAGAGCACAAAAGACGCTAAAGACGAAGGTACGATGCTCTCCGGAGCTAAGAGCCGCTCCCGGGCTTCTTTCGGCAGAAGCGGCGCTAAGAGAGCCCCGTGACCGGTACAATCGTCTTTGGGCGAAGAAGCCGCTTCTTCGGCTCCGGGAGCCGGAGAGAGCGGCAGCATCGGAAAGGTGAAGAAGGAAGCTGTACAACACTGGGATTGTGTGCGCAGCTTGCCAACTGATAGAAAACAGTACCTTACACTTTCCTGACCTTTCCAATCACATGAATATTCGATTGGAAGCTGTTTTGGACAACTTTTCTTTCCTTCATGCCAAACACTTGGCAGACGTCCGTGCAACGTCCAGAAGACGATGGGAGATGTTTTCTGTGCTCCCGCAGGTTTTCCTTGCCAGACAGAGTGGAAAAGCTTTCTGCTAGGATGTAGACCACAAAAGACGCTAAAGACGAAGGTACGATGCTCTCCGGAGCTAAGAGCCGCTCCCGGGCTTCTTTCGGCAGAAGCCGCGCTAAGAGAGCCCTGTGAGCGGTACAATCGTCTTTGCGCGAAGAAGCCGCTTCTTCGGCTCCGGGAGCCGGAGAGAGAGGCAGCATCAGAAAGGTGAAGAAGGAAGCTGTACAACACTGGGATTGTGTGCGCAGCTTGCCAACTGATAGAAAACAGTACCTTACACTTTCCTGACGTTTCCAATCACATGAATATTCGATTGGAAGCTGTTTTGGACAACTTTTCTTTCCTTCTTGTCAAACACTTGGCAGACGTCCGTGCAACGTCCAGAAGACGATGGGAGATGTTTTCTGTGCTCCCGCAGGTTTTCCTTGCCAGACAGAGCGGAAAAGCTTTCTGCTAGGATGTAGACCACAAAAGACGCTAAAGACGAAGGTACGATGCTCTCCGGAGCTAAGAGCCGCTCCCGGGCTTCTTGGGGCAGAAGCGGCGCTAAGAGAGCACTGTGAGCGGTGCAATCGTCTTTGCGCGGAGAAGCCGCTTCTTCGGCTCCGGGAGCCGGAGAGAGCGGCAGCATCGGAAAGGTGAAGAAGGAAGCTGTACAACACTGGGATTGTGTGCGCAGCTTGCCAACTGATAGAAAACAGTACCTTACCACTTTCCTGACGTTTCCAATCTCATGAATATTCGATTGGAAGCTGTTTTGGACAATTTTTCTTTCCTTCATGCCAAACACTTAGCAGATCTCGGGGCAACGTCCAGAACACGATGGGAGATGTTTTCTGTGCTCCCGCAGGTTTTCCTTGCCAGACAGAGTGGAAAAGCTTTCTGCTAGGATGTAGAGCACAAAAGACGCTAAAGACGAAGGTACGATGCTCTCCGGAGCTAAGAGCCGCTCCCGGGCTTCTTTCGGCAGAAGCGGCGCTAAGAGAGCCCCGTGACCGGTACAATCGTCTTTGGGCGAAGAAGCCGCTTCTTCGGCTCCGGGAGCCGGAGAGAGCGGCAGCATCGGAAAGGTGAAGAAGGAAGCTGTACAACACTGGGATTGTGTGCGCAGCTTGCCAACTGATAGAAAACAGTACCTTACACTTTCCTGACCTTTCCAATCACATGAATATTCGATTGGAAGCTGTTTTGGACAACTTTTCTTTCCTTCATGCCAAACACTTGGCAGACGTCCGTGCAACGTCCAGAAGACGATGGGAGATGTTTTCTGTGCTCCCGCAGGTTTTCCTTGCCAGACAGAGTGGAAAAGCTTTCTGCTAGGATGTAGACCACAAAAGACGCTAAAGACGAAGGTACGATGCTCTCCGGAGCTAAGAGCCGCTCCCGGCCTTCTTTCGGCAGAAGCGGCGCTAAGAGAGCACTGTGAGTGGTACAATCGTCTTTGCGCGAAGAAGCCGCTTCTTCGGCTCCGGGAGCCGGAGAGAGCGGCAGCATCGGAAAGGTGAAGAAGGAAGCTGTACAACACTGGGATTGTGTGCGCAGCTTGCCAACTGATAGAAAACAGTACCTCACACTTTCCTGACGTTTTCAATCACATGAATCTTCGATTGGAAGCTGTTTTGGACAACTTTTCTTTCCTTCATGCCAAACACTTGGCAGACCTCCGTGCAACGTCCAGAACACGATGGGAGATGTTTTCTGTGCTCCTGCAGGTTTTCCTTGCCAGACAGAGTGGAAAAGCTTTCTGGTAGGATGTAGACCACAAAAGACGCTAAAGACGAAGGTACGATGCTCTCCGGAGCTAAGAGCCGCTCCCGGGCTTCTTTCGGCAGAAGCGGCGCTAAGAGAGCACTGTGAGCGGTACAATCGTCTTTGCGCGAAGAAGCCGCTTCTTCGGCTCCGGGAGCCGGAGAGAGCGGCAGCATCGCAAAGGTGAAGAAGGAAGCTGTACAACACTGGGATTGTGTGCGCAGCTTGCCAACTGATAGAAAACAGTACCTTACACTTTCCTGACGTTTCCAATCACATGAATCTTCGATTGGAAGTTGTTTTGGACAACTTTTCTTTCCTTCATGCCAAACACTTGGCAGACGTCCGTGCAACGTCCAGAAGACGATGGGAGATGTTTTCTGTGCTCCCGCAGGTTTTCCTTGCCAGACAGAGTGGAAAAGCTTTCTGCTAGGATGTAGACCACAAAAGACGCTAAAGACGAAGGTACGATGCTCTCCGGAGCTAAGAGCCGCTCCCGGGCTTCTTTCGGCAGAAGCGGCGCTAAGAGAGCACTGTGAGCGGTACAATCGTCTTTGCGCGAAGAAGCCGCTTCTTCGGCTCCGGGAGCCGGAGAGAGCGGCAGCATCGCAAAGGTGAAGAAGGAAGCTGTACAACACTGGGATTGTGTGCGCAGCTTGCCAACTGATAGAAAACAGCACCTTACACTTTCCTGACGTTTCCAATCACATGAATATTCGATTGGAAGCTGTTTTGGACAACTTTTCTTTCCTTCTTGTCAAACACTTGGCAGACCTCCGTGAAACGTCCAGAACACGATGGGAGATGTTTTCTGTGCTCCCGCAGGTTTTCCTTGCCAGACAGAGTGGAAAAGCTTTCTGCTAAGATGTAGACCACAAAAGACGCTAAAGACGAAGGTACGATGCTCTCCGGAGCTAAGAGCCGCTCCCGGGCTTCTTTCGGCAGAAGCCGCGCTAAGAGAGCCCTGTGAGCGGTACAATCGTCTTTGCGCGAAGAAGCCGCTTCTTCGGCTCCGGGAGCCGGAGAGAGAGGCAGCATCAGAAAGGTGAAGAAGGAAGCTGTACAACACTGGGATTGTGTGCGCAGCTTGCCAACTGATAGAAAACAGTACCTTACACTTTCCTGACGTTTCCAATCACATGAATATTCGATTGGAAGCTGTTTTGGACAACTTTTCTTTCCTTCTTGTCAAACACTTGGCAGACGTCCGTGCAACGTCCAGAAGACGATGGGAGATGTTTTCTGTGCTCCCGCAGGTTTTCCTTGCCAGACAGAGCGGAAAAGCTTTCTGCTAGGATGTAGACCACAAAAGACGCTAAAGACGAAGGTACGATGCTCTCCAGAGCTAAGAGCCGCTCCCGGGCTTCTTTCGGCAGAAGCGGCGCTAAGAGAGCACTGTGAGCGGTACAATCGTCTTTGCGCGAAGAAGCCGCTTCTTCGGCTCCGGGAGCCGGAGAGAGCGGCAGCATCGGAAAACTGAAGAAGGAAGCTGTACAACACTGGGATTGTGTGCGCAGCTTGCCAACTGATAGAAAACAGTACCTTACCACTTTCCTGACGTTTCCAATCTCATGAATATTCGATTGGAAGCTGTTTTGGACAATTTTTCTTTCCTTCATGCCAAACACTTAGCAGATCTCGGGGCAACGTCCAGAACACGATGGGAGATGTTTTCTGTGCTCCCGCAGGTTTTCCTTGCCAGACAGAGTGGAAAAGCTTTCTGCTAGGATGTAGACCACAAAAGACGCTAAAGACGAAGGTACGATGCTCTCCGGAGCTAAGAGCCGCTCCCGGGCTTCTTTCGGCAGAAGCGGCGCTAAGAGAGCCCCGTGACCGGTACAATCGTCTTTGCGCGAAGAAGCCGCTTCTTCGGCTCCGGGAGCCGGAGAGAGCGGCAGCATCGGAAAGGTGAAGAAGGAAGCTGTACAACACTGGGATTGTGTGCGCAGCTTGCCAACTGATAGAAAACAGTACCTTACACTTTCCTGACCTTTCCAATCACATGAATATTCGATTGGAAGCTGTTTTGGACAACTTTTCTTTCCTTCATGCCAAACACTTGGCAGACCTCCGTGCAACGTCCAGAAGATGATGGGAGATGTTTTCTGTGCTCCCGCAGGTTTTCCTTGCCAGACAGAGTGGAAAAGCTTTCTGCTAGGATGTAGACCACAAAAGACGCTAAAGACGAAGGTACGATGCTCTCCGGAGCTAAGAGCCGCTCCCGGCCTTCTTTCGGCAGAAGCGGCGCTAAGAGAGCACTGTGAGCGGTACAATCGTCTTTGCGCGAAGAAGCCGCTTCTTCGGCTCCGGGAGCCGGAGAGAGCGGCAGCATCGGAAAGGTGAAGAAGGAAGCTGTACAACACTGGGATTGTGTGCGCAGCTTGCCAACTGATAGAAAACAGTACCTCACACTTTCCTGACGTTTTCAATCACATGAAACTTCGATTGGAAGCTGTTTTGGACAACTTTTCTTTCCTTCATGCCAAACACTTGGCAGACCTCCGTGCAACGTCCAGAACACGATGGGAGATGTTTTCTGTGCTCCTGCAGGTTTTCCTTGCCAGACAGAGTGGAAAAGCTTTCTGGTAGGATGTAGACCACAAAAGACGCTAAAGACGCAGGTACGATGCTCTCCGGAGCTAAGAGCCGCTCCCGGGCTTCTTTCGGCAGAAGCGGCGCTAAGAGAGCACTGTGAGCGGTACAATCGTCTTTGCGCGAAGAAGCCGCTTCTTCGGCTCTGGGAGCCGGAGAGAGCGGCAGCATCGCAAAGGTGAAGAAGGAAGCTGTACAACACTGGGATTGTGTGCGCAGCTTGCCAACTGATAGAAAACAGTACCTTACACTTTCCTGACGTTTCCAATCACATGAATCTTCGATTGGAAGTTGTTTTGGACAACTTTTCTTTCCTTCATGCCAAACACTTGGCAGACCTCCGTGCAACGTCCAGAAGACGATGGGAGATGTTTTCTGTGCTCCCGCAGGTTTTCCTTGCCAGACAGAGTGGAAAAGCTTTCTGCTAGGATGTAGACCACAAAAGACGCTAAAGACGAAGGTACGATGCTCTCCGGAGCTAAGAGCCGCTCCCGGGCTTCTTTCGGCAGAAGCGGCGCTAAGAGAGCACTGTGAGCGGTACAATCGTCTTTGCGCGAAGAAGCCGCTTCTTCGGCTCCGGGAGCCGGAGAGAGCGGCAGCATCAGAAAGGTGAAGAAGGAAGCTGTACAACACTGGGATTGTGTGCGCAGTTTGCCAACTGATAGAAAACAGCACCTTACACTTTCCTGACGTTTCCAATCACATGAATATTCGATTGGAAGCTGTTTTGGACAACTTTTCTTTCCTTCTTGTCAAACACTTGGCAGACCTCCGTGCAACGTCCAGAACACGATGGGAGATGTTTTCTGTGCTCCCGCAGGTTTTCCTTGCCAGACAGAGTGGAAAAGCTTTCTGCTAGGATGTAGACCACAAAAGACGCTAAAGACGAAGGTACGATGCTCTCCGGAGCTAAGAGCCGCTCCCGGGCTTCTTTCGGCAGAAGCCGCGCTAAGAGAGCCCTGTGAGCGGTACAATCGTCTTTGCGCGAAGAAGCCGCTTCTTCGGCTCCGGGAGCCGGAGAGAGAGGCAGCATCAGAAAGGTGAAGAAGGAAGCTGTACAACACTGGGATTGTGTGCGCAGCTTGCCAACTGATAGAAAACAGTACCTTACACTTTCCTGACGTTTCCAATCACATGAATATTCGATTGGAAGCTGTTTTGGACAACTTTTCTTTCCTTCTTGTCAAACACTTGGCAGACGTCCGTGCAACGTCCAGAAGACGATGGGAGATGTTTTCTGTGCTCCCGCAGGTTTTCCTTGCCAGACAGAGCGGAAAAGCTTTCTGCTAGGATGTAGACCACAAAAGACGCTAAAGACGAAGGTACGATGCTCTCCGGAGCTAAGAGCCGCTCCCGGGCTTCTTTCGGCAGAAGCCGCGCTAAGAGAGCCCTGTGAGCGGTACAATCCTCTTTGCGCGAAGAAGCCGCTTCTTCGGCTCCGGGAGCCGGAGAGAGCGGCAGCATCGGAAAGGTGAAGAAGGAAGCTGTACAACACTGGGATTGTGTGCGCAGCTTGCCAACGGATAGAAAACAGTACCTTACCACTTTCCTGACGTTTCCAATCTCATGAATATTCGATTGGAAGCTGTTTTGGACAATTTTTCTTTCCTTCATGCCAAACACTTAGCAGATCTCGGGGCAACGTCCAGAACACGATGGGAGATGTTTTCTGTGCTCCCGCAGGTTTTCCTTGCCAGACAGAGTGGAAAAGCTTTCTGCTAGGATGTAGAGCACAAAAGACGCTAAAGACGAAGGTACGATGCTCTCCGGAGCTAAGAGCCGCTCCCGGGCTTCTTTCGGCAGAAGCGGCGCTAAGAGAGCCCCGTGACCGGTACAATCGTCTTTGCGCGAAGAAGCCGCTTCTTCGGCTCCGGGAGCCGGAGAGAGCGGCAGCATCGGAAAGGTGAAGAAGGAAGCTGTACAACACTGGGATTGTGTGCGCAGCTTGCCAACTGATAGAAAACAGTACCTTACACTTTCCTGACCTTTCCAATCACATGAATATTCGATTGGAAGCTGTTTTGGACAACTTTTCTTTCCTTCATGCCAAACACTTGGCAGACCTCCGTGCAACGTCCAGAACACGATGGGAGATGTTTTCTGTGCTCCCGCAGGTTTTCCTTGCCAGACAGAGTGGAAAAGCTTTCTGCTAGGATGTAGACCACAAAAGACGCTAAAGACGAAGGTATGATGCTCTCCGGAGCTAAGAGCCGCTCCCGGGCTTCTTGGGGCAGAAGCGGCGCTAAGAGAGCACTGTGAGCGGTACAATCGTCTTTGCGCGAAGAAGCCGCTTCTTCGGCTCCGGGAGCCGGAGAGAGCGGCAGCATCGGAAAGGTGAAGAAGGAAGCTGTACAACACTGGGATTGTGTGCGCAGCTTGCCAACTGATAGAAAACAGTACCTCAAACTTTCCTGACGTTTCCAATCACATGAATATTCGATTGGAAGCTGTTTTGGAAAACTTTTCTTTCCTTCATGCCAAACACTTGGCAGACGTCCGTGCAACGTCCAGAACACGATGGGAGATGTTTTCTGTGCTCCCGCAGGTTTTCCTTGCCAGACAGAGTGGTAAAGCTTTCTGCTAGGATGTAGACCACAAAAGACGCTAAAGACGAAGGTACGATGCTCTCCGGAGCTAAGAGCCGCTCCCGGGCTTCTTTCGGCAGAAGCGGCGCTAAGAGAGCACTGTGAGCGATACAATCGTCTTTGCGCGAAGAAGCCGCTTCTTCGGCTCCGGGAGCCGGAGAGAGCGGCAGCATCGGAAAGGTGAAGAAGGAAGCTGTACAACACTGGGATTGTGTGCGCAGCTTGCCAACTGATAGAAAACAGTACCTTACACTTTCCTGAAGTTTCCAATCACATGAATATTCGATAAGAAGCTGTTTTGGACAACTTTTCTTTCCTTCTTGTCAAACACTTGGCAGACGTCCGTGCAACGTCCAGAACACGATGGGAGATGTTTTCTGTGCTCCCGCAGGTTTTCCTTGCCAGACAGAGTTGAAAAGCTTTCTGCTAGGATGTAGAGCACAAAAGACGCTAAAGACGAAGGTACGATGCTCTCCGGAGCTAAGAGCCGCTCCCGGCCTTCTTTCGGCAGAAGCGGCGCTAAGAGAGCACTGTGAGCGGTACAATCGTCTGTGCGCGAAGAAGCCGCTTCTTTGGCTCCGGTAGCCGGAGAGAGCGGAAGCATCGGAAAGGTGAAGAAGGAAGCTGTACAACACTGGGATTGTGTGCGCAGCTTGCCAACTGATAGAAAACAGTACCTTACACTTTCCAGACCTTTCCAATCACATGAATATTCGATTGGAAGCTGTTTTGGACAACTTTTCTTTCCTTCATGCCAAACACTTGGCAGATCTCGGGGCAACGTCCAGAACACGATGGGAGATGTTTTCTGTGCTCCCGCAGGTTTTCCTTGCCAGACAGAGTTGAAAAGCTTTCTGCTAGGATGTAGACCACAAAAGACGCTAAAGACGAAGGTACGATGCTCTCCGGAGCTAAGAGCCGCTGCCGGGCTTCTTTCGGCAGAAGCGGCGCTAAGAGAGCACTGTGAGCGGTACAATCGTCTTTGCGCGAAGAAGCCGCTTCTTCGGCTCCGGGAGCCGGAGAGAGCGGCAGCATCGGAAAGGTGAAGAAGGAAGCTGTACAACACTGGGATTGTGTGCGCAGCTTGCCAACTGATAGAAAACAGTACCTTACACTTTCCTGACGTTTCCAATCACATGAATATTCGATTGGAAGCTGTTTTGGACAACTTTTCTTTCCTTCATGCCAAACACTTGGCAGACCTCCGTGCAACGTCCAGAACACGATGGGAGATGTTTTCTGTGCTCCCGCAGGTTTTCCTTGCCAGACAGAGTGGAAAAGCTTTCTGCTAGGATGTAGAGCACAAAAGACGCTAAAGACGAAGGTACGATGCTCTCCGGAGCTAAGAGCCGCTCCCGGGCTTCTTTCGGCAGAAGCGGCGCTAAGAGAGCACTGTGAGCGGTACAATCGTCTGTGCGCGAAGAAGCCGCTTCTTCGGCTCCGGGAGCCGGAGAGAGCGGCAGCATCGGAAAGGTGAAGAAGGAAGCTGTACAACACTGGGATTGTGTGCGCAGCTTGCCAACTGATAGAAAACAGTACCTTACACTTTCCAGACGTTTCCAATCACATGAATATTCGATTGGAAGCTGTTTTGGACAACTTTTCTTTCCTTCTTGTCAAACACTTGGCAGACGTCCGTGCAACGTCCAGAACACGATGGGAGATGTTTTCTGTGCTCCCGCAGGTTTTCCTTGCCAGACAGAGTGGAAAAGCTTTCTGCTAGGATGTAGACCACAAAAAACACTAAAGACGAAGGTACGATGCTCTCCGGAGCTAAGAGCCGCTCCCGGGCTTCTTTCGGCAGAAGCGGCGCTAAGAGAGCACTGTGAGCGATACAATCGTCTTTGCGCGAAGAAGCCGCTTCTTCGGCGCCGGGAGCCGGAGAGAGCGGCAGCATCGGAAAGGTGAAGAAGGAAGCTGTACAACACTGGGATTGTGTGCGCAGCTTGCCAACTGATAGAAAACAGTACCTTACACTTTCCTGACGTTTCCAATCACATGAATATTCGATTGGAAGCTGTTTTGGACAACTTTTCTTTCCTTCATGCCAAACACTTGGCAGACCTCCGTGCAACGTCCAGAACACGATGGGATATGTTTTCTGTGCTCAGTCAGGTTTTCCTTGCCAGATAGAGTGGAAAAGCTTTCTGCTAGGATGTAGACCACAAAAGACGCTAAAGACGAAGGTACGATGCTCTCCGGAGCTAAGAGCCGCTCCCGGGCTTCTTTCGGCAGAAGCCGCGTTAAGGAGAGCACTGTGAGCGGTACAATCGTCTTTGCGCGAAGAAGCCGCTTCTTCGGCTCCGGGAGCCGGAGTGAGCGGCAGCATCGGAAAGGGGAAGAAGGAAGCTGTGCAACACTGGGATTGTGTGCGCAGCTTGCCAACTGATAGAAAACAGTACCTTACACTTTCCTGACGTTTCCAATCACATGAATATTCGATAAGAAGCTGTTTTGGACAACTTTTCTTTCCTTCATGCCAAACACTTGGCAGACGTCCGTGCAACGTCCAGTACACGATGGGAGATGTTTTCTGTGCTCCCGCAGGTTTTCCTTGCCAGACAGAGTTGAAAAGCTTTCTGCTAGGATGTAGACCACAAAAGACGCTAAAGACGAAGGTACGATGCTCTCCGGAGCTAAGAGCCGCTCCCGGGCTTCTTTCGGCAGAAGCCGCGCTAAGAGAGCACTGTGAGCGGTACAATCGTCTGTGCGCGAAGAAGCCGCTTCTTCGGCTCCGGGAGCCGGAGAGAGCGGCAGCATCGGAAAGGTGAAGAAGGAAGCTGTACAACACTGGGATTGTGTGCGCAGCTTGCCAACTGATAGAAAACAGTACCTTACACTTTCCTGACGTTTCCAATCACATGAATATTCGATTGGAAGCTGTTTTGGACAACTTTTCTTTCCTTCTTGTCAAACACTTGGCAGACGTCCGTGCAACGTCCAGAACACGATGGGAGATGTTTTCTGTGCTCCCGCAGGTTTTCCTTGCCAGACAGAGTGGAAAAGCTTTCTGCTAGGATGTAGACCACAAAAGACGCTAAAGACGAAGGTACGATGCTCTCCGGAGCTAAGAGCCGCTCCCGGGCTTCTTTCGGCAGAAGCGGCGCTAAGAGAGCACTGTGAGCGGTACAATCGTCTGTGCGCGAAGAAGCCGCTTCTTCGGCTCCGGGAGCCGGAGAGAGCGGCAGCATCGGAAAGGGGAAGAAGGAAGCTGTACAACACTGGGATTGTGTGCGCAGCTTGCCAACTGATAGAAAACAGTACCTTACACTTTCCTGACGTTTCCAATCACGTGAATATTCGATTGGAAGCTGTTTTGGACAACTTTTCTTTCCTTCATGCCAAACACTTGGCAGACGTCCGTGCAACGTCCAGAAGACGATGGGAGATGTTTTCTGTGCTCCCGCAGGTTTTCCTTGCCAGACAGATTGGAAAAGCTTTCTGCTAGGATGTAGAGCACAAAAGACGCTAAAGACGAAGGTACGATGCTCTCCGGAGCTAAGAGCCGCTCCCGGGCTTCTTTCGGCAGAAGCGGCGCTAAGAGAGCACTGTGAGCGGTACAATCGTCTTTGCGCGAAGAAGCCGCTTCTTCGGCTCCGGGAGCCGGAGAGAGCGGCAGCATCGGAAAGGTGAAGAAGGAAGCTGGACAACACTGGGATTGTGTGCGCAGCTTGCCAACTGATAGAAAACAGTACCTTACACTTTCCTGACGTTTCCAATCACATGAATATTCGATTGGAAGCTGTTTTGGACAACTTTTCTTTCCTTCATGCCAAACACTTGGCAGACGTCCGTGCAACGTCCAGAACACGATGGGAGATGTTTTCTGTGCTCCCGCAGGTTTTCCTTGCTAGACAGAGTTGAAAAGCTTTCTGCTAGGATGTAGACCACAAAAGACGCTAAAGACGAAGGTACGATGCTCTCCGGAGCTAAGAGCCGCTCCCGGGCTTCTTTCGGCAGAAGCGGCGCTAAGAGAGCCCCGTGACCGGTACAATCATCATTGCGCGAAGAAGCCGCTTCTTCGGCTCCGGGAGCCGGAGAGAGCGGCAGCATTGGAAAGGTGAAGAAGGAAGCTGTACAACACTGGGATTGTGTGCGCAGCTTGCCAACTGATAGAAAACAGTACCTTACACTTTCCTGACGTTTCCAATCTCATGAATATTCGATTGGAAGCTTTTTTGGACAACTTTTCTTTCCTTCATGCCAAACACTTGGCAGACCTCCGTGCAACGTCCAGAACACGATGGGAGATGTTTTCTGTGCTCCCGCAGGTTTTCCTTGCCAGACAGAGTGGAAAAGCTTTCTGCTAGGATGTAGACCACAAAAGACGCTAAAGACGAAGGTACGATGCTCTCCGGAGCTAAGAGCCGCTCCCGGGCTTCTTTCGGCAGAAGCGGCGCTAAGAGAGCACTGTGAGCGGTACAATCGTCTTTGCGCGAAGAAGCCGCTTCTTCGGCTCCGGGAGCCGGAGAGAGCGGCAGCATCGGAAAGGTGAAGAAGGAAGCTGTACAACACTGGGATTGTGTGCGCAGCTTGCCAACTGATAGAAAACAGTACCTTACACTTTCCTGACGTTTCCAATCACATGAATATTCGATTGGAAGCTGTTTTGGACAACTTTTCTTTCCTTCTTGTCAAACACTTGGCAGACGTCCGTGCAACGTCCAGAACACGATGGGAGATGTTTTCTGTGCTCCCGCAGGTTTTCCTTGCCAGACAGAGTGGAAAAGCTTTCTGCTAGGATGTAGACCACAAAAGACGCTAAAGACGAAGGTACGATGCTCTCCGGAGCTAAGAGCCGCTCCCGGGCTTCTTTCGGCAGAAGCGGCGCTAAGAGAGCACTGTGAGCGGTACAATCGTCTTTGCGCGAAGAAGCCGCTTCTTCGGCTCCGGGAGCCGGAGAGAGCGGCAGCATCGCAAAGGTGAAGAAGGAAGCTGTACAACACTGGGATTGTGTGCGCAGCTTGCCAACTGATAGAAAACAGTACCTTACACTTTCCTGACGTTTCCAATCACATGAATATTCGATTGGAAGCTGTTTTGGACAACTTTTCTTTCCTTCATGCCAAACACTTGGCAGACCTCCGTGCAACGTCCAGAACACGATGGGAGATGTTTTCTGTGCTCCCGCAGGTTTTCCTTGCCAGACAGAGTGGAAAAGCTTTCTGCTAGGATGTAGACCACAAAAGACGCTAAAGACGAAGGTACGATGCTCTCCGGAGCTAAGAGCCGCTCCCGGGCTTCTTTCGGCACCAGCGGCGCTAAGAGAGCACTGTGAGCGGTACAATCGTCTGTGCGCGAAGAAGCCGCTTCTTCGGCTCCGGGAGCCGGAGAGAGCGGCAGCATCGGAAAGGTGAAGAAGGAAGCTGTACAACACTGGGATTGTGTGCGCAGCTTGCCAACTGATAGAAAACAGTACCTTACACTTTCCTGACGTTTCCAATCACATGAATATTCGATTGGAAGCTGTTTTGGACAACTTTTCTTTCCTTCTTGTCAAACACTTGGCAGACCTCCGTGCAACGTCCAGAACACGATGGGAGATGTTTTCTGTGCTCCCGCAGGTTTTCCTTGCCAGACAGAGTGGAAAAGCTTTCTGCTAGGATGTAGACCACAAAAGACGCTAAAGACGAAGGTACGATGCTCTCCGGAGCTAAGAGCCGCTGCCGGGCTTCTTTTGGCAGAAGCGGCGCTAAGAGAGCACTGTGAGCGGTACAATCGTCTTTGCGCGAAGAAGCCGCTTCTTCGGCTCCGGGAGCCGGAGAGAGCGGCAGCATCGGAAAGGTGAAGAAGGAAGCTGTACAACACTGGGATTGTGTGCGCAGCTTGCCAACTGATAGAAAACAGTACCTTACACTTTCCTGACGTTTCCAATCACATGAATATTCGATTGGAAGCTGTTTTGGACAACTTTTCTTTCCTTCATGCCAAACACTTGGCAGATCTCGGGGCAACGTCCAGAACACGATGGGAGATGTTTTCTGTGCTCCCGCAGGTTTTCCTTGCCAGACAGAGTTGAAAAGCTTTCTGCTAGGATGTAGACCACAAAAGACGCTAAAGACGAAGGTACGATGCTCTCCGGAGCTAAGAGCCGCTCCCGGGCTTCTTTCGGCAGAAGCGGCACTAAGAGAGCACTGTGAGCGGTACAATCGTCTGTGCGCGAAGAAGCCGCTTCTTCGGCTCCGGAAGCCGGAGAGAGCGGCAGCATCGGAAAGGTGAAGAAGGAAGCTGTACAACACTGGGATTGTGTGCGCAGCTTGCCAACTGATAGAAAACAGTACCTTACACTTTCCTGACGTTTCCAATCACATGAATATTCGATTGGAAGCTGTTTTGGACAACTTTTCTTTCCTTCTTGTCAAACACTTGGCAGACCTCCGTGCAACGTCCAGAACACGATGGGAGATGTTTTCTGTGCTCCCGCAGGTTTTCCTTGCCAGACAGAGTGGAAAAGCTTTCTGCTAGGATGTAGACCACAAAAGACGCTAAAGACGAAGGTACGATGCTCTCCGGAGCTAAGAGCCGCTCCCGGGCTTCTTTCGGCAGAAGCGGCGCTAAGAGAGCACTGTGAGCGGTACAATCGTCTTTGCGCGAAGAAGCCGCTTCTTCGGCTCCGGGAGCCGGAGAGAGCGGCAGCATCGGAAAGGTGAAGAAGGAAGCTGTACAACACTGGGATTGTGTGCGCAGCTTGCCAACTGATAGAAAACAGTACCTTACACTTTCCTGACGTTTCCAATCACATGAATATTCGATTGGAAGCTGTTTTGGACAACTTTTCTTTCCTTCATGCCAAACACTTGGCAGACCTCCGTGCAACGTCCAGAACACGATGGGAGATGTTTTCTGTGCTCCCGCAGGTTTTCCTTGCCAGACAGAGTGGAAAAGCTTTCTGCTAGGATGTAGACCACAAAAGACGCTAAAGACGAAGGTACGATGCTCTCCGGAGCTAAGAGCCGCTCCCGGGCTTCTTTCGGCAGAAGCCGCGTTAAGGAGAGCACTGTGAGCGGTACAATCGTCTTTGCGCGAAGAAGCCGCTTCTTCGGCTCCGGGAGCCGGAGTGAGCGGCAGCATCGGAAAGGGGAAGAAGGAAGCTGTACAACACTGGGATTGTGTGCGCAGCTTGCCAACTGATAGAAAACAGCACCTTACACTTTCCTGACGTTTCCAATCACATGAATATTCGATAAGAAGCTGTTTTGGACAACTTTTCTTTCCTTCATGCCAAACACTTGGCAGACGTCCGTGCAACGTCCAGAACACGATGGGAGATGTTTTCCGTGCTCCCGCAGGTTTTCCTTGCCAGACAGAGTGGAAAAGCTTTCTGCTAGGATGTAGACCACAAAAGACGCTAAAGACGAAGGTACGATGCTCTCCGGAGCTAAGAGCCGCTCCCGGGCATCTTTCGGCAGACGCGGCGTCAAGAGAGCACTGTGAGCAGTACAATCGTCTATGCGCGAAGAAGCCACTTCTTCGGCTCCGGGAGCCGGAGAGAGCGGCAGCATCGGAAAGGTGAAGAAGGAAGCTGTACAACACTGGGATTGTGTGCGCAGCTTGCCAACTGATAGAAAACAGTACCTTACCACTTTCCTGACGTTTCCAATCACATGAATCTTCGATTGGAAGCTGTTTTGGACAACTTTTCTTTCCTTCTTGTCAAACACTTGGCAGACCTCCGTGCAACGTCCAGAAGACGATGGGAGATGTTTTCTGTGCTCCCGCAGGTTTTCCTTGCCAGACAGAGTTGAAAAGCTTTCTGCTAGGATGTAGACCACAAAAGACGCTAAAGACGAAGGTACGATGCTCTCCGGAGCTAAGAGCCGCTCCCGGGCTTCTTTCGGCAGAAGCGGCGCTAAGAGAGCACTGTGAGCGGTACAATCGTCTGTGCGCGAAGAAGCCGCTTCTTCGGCTCCGGGAGCCGGAGAGAGCGGCAGCATCGGAAAGGTGAAGAAGGAAGCTGTACAACACTGGGATTGTGTGCGCAGCTTGCCAACTGATAGAAAACAGTACCTTACACTTTCCTGACGTTTCCAATCACATGAATATTCGATTGGAAGCTGTTTTGGACAACTTTTCTTTCCTTCTTGTCAAACACTTGGCAGACGTCCGTGCAACGTCCAGAACACGATGGGAGATGTTTTCTGTGCTCCTGCAGGTTTTCCTTGCCAGACAGAGTGGAAAAGCTTTCTGCTAGGATGTAGACCACAAAAGACGCTAAAGACGAAGGTACGATGCTCTCCGGAGCTAAGAGCCGCTCCCGGGCTTCTTTCGGCAGAAGCGGCGCTAAGAGAGCACTGTGAGCGGTACAATCGTCTATGCGCGAAGAAGCCGCTTCTTCGGCTCCGGGAGCCGGAGAGAGCGGCAGCATCGGAAAGGTGAAGAAGGAAGCTGTACAACACTGGGATTGTGTGCGCAGCTTGCCAACTGATAGAAAACAGTACCTTACACTTTCCTGACGTTTCCAATCACGTGAATATTCGATTGGAAGCTGTTTTGGACAACTTTTCTTTCCTTCATGCCAAACACTTGGCAGACCTCCGTGCAACGTCCAGAACATGATGGGAGATGTTTTCTGTGCTCCCGCAGGTTTTCCTTGCCAGACAGAGTGGAAAAGCTTTCTGCTAGGATGTAGACCACAAAAGACGCTAAAGACGAAGGTACGATGCTCTCCGGAGCTAAGAGCCGCTCCCGGGCTTCTTTCGGCAGAAGCCGCGTTAAGGAGAGCACTGTGAGCGGTACAATCGTCTTTGCGCGAAGAAGCCGCTTCTTCGGCTCCGGGAGCCGGAGAGAGCGGCAGCATCGCAAAGGTGAAGAAGGAAGCTGTACAACACTGGGATTGTGTGCGCAGCTTGCCAACTGATAGAAAACAGTACCTTACCACTTTCCTGACGTTTCCAATCACATGAATATTCGATTGGAAGCTGTTTTGGACAACTTTTCTTTCCTTCATGCCAAACACTTGGCAGACCTCCGTGCAACATCCAGAACACGATGGGATATGTTTTCTGTGCTCCCGCAGGTTTTCCTTGCCAGACAGAGTGGAAAAGCTTTCTGCTAGGATGTAGACCACAAAAGACGCTAAAGACGAAGGTACGATGCTCTCCGGAGCTAAGAGCCGCTCCCGGGCTTCTTTCGGCAGAAGCGGCGCTAAGAGAGCACTGTGAGCGGTACAATCGTCTTTGCGCGAAGAAGCCGCTTCTTCGGCTCCGGGAGCCGGAGAGAGCGGCAGCATCAGAAAGGTGAAGAAGGAAGCTGTACAACACTGGGATTGTGTGCGCAGCTTGCCAACTGATAGAAAACAGTACCTTACACTTTCCTGACGTTTCCAATCACATGAATATTCGATTGGAAGCTGTTTTGGACAACTTTTCTTTCCTTCATGCCAAACACTTGGCAGACCTCCGTGCAACGTCCAGAAGACGATGGGAGATGTTTTCTGTGCTCCTGCAGGTTTTCCTTGCCAGACAGAGTGGAAAAGCTTTCTGCTAGGATGTAGACCACAAAAGACGCTAAAGACGAAGGTACGATGCTCTCCGGAGCTAAGAGCCGCTCCCGGGCTTCTTTCGGCAGAAGCAGCACTAAGAGAGCACTGTGAGCGGTACAATCGTCTTTGCGCGAAGAAGCCGCTTCTTCGGCTCCGGGAGCCGGAGAGAGCGGCAGCATCGGAAAGGGGAAGAAGGAAGCTGTACAGCCCTGGGATTGTGTGCGCAGCTTGCCAACTGATAGAAAACAGTACCTTACACTTTCCTGATGTTTCCAATCACATGAATCTTCGATTGGAAGCTGTTTTGGACAACTTTTCTTTCCTTCATGCCAAACACTTGGCAGACCTCCGTGCAACGTCCAGAACACGATGGGAGATGTTTTCTGTGCTCCCGCAGGTTTTCCTTGCCAGACAGAGTGGAAAAGCTTTCTGCTAGGATGTAGACCACAAAAGACGCTAAAGACGAAGGTACGATGCTCTCCGGAGCTAAGAGCCGCTCCCGGGCTTCTTTCGGCAGAAGCGGCGCTAAGAGAGCACTGTGAGCGGTACAATCGTCTTTGCGCGAAGAAGCCGCTTCTTCGGCTCCGGGAGCCGGAGAGAGCGGCAGCATCGCAAAGGTGAAGAAGGAAGCTGTACAACACTGGGATTGTGTGCGCAGCTTGCCAACTGATAGAAAACAGTACCTTACACTTTCCTGACGTTTCCAATCACATGAATAGTCGATTGGAAGCTGTTTTGGACAACGTTTCTTTCCTTCATGCCAAACACTTGGCAGACCTCCGTGCAACGTCCAGAACACGATGGGAGATGTTTTCTGTGCTCCCGCAGGTTTTCCTTGCCAGACAGAGTGGAAAAGCTTTCTGCTAGGATGTAGACCACAAAAGACGCTAAAGACGAAGGTACAATGCTCTCCGGAGCTAAGAGCCGCTCCCGGGCTTCTTTCGGCAGAAGCGGCGCTAAGAGAGCACTGTGAGCGGTACAATCGTCTTTGCGCGAAGAAGCCGCTTCTTCGGCTCCGGGAGCCGGAGAGAGCGGCAGCATCGGAAAGGTGAAGAAGGAAGCTGTACAACACTGGGATTGTGTGCGCAGCTTGCCAACTGATAGAAAACAGTACCTCACACTTTCCTGACGTTTCCAATCACATGAATCTTCGATTGGAAGTTGTTTTGGACAACTTTTCTTTCCTTCATGCCAAACACTTGGCAGACCTCCGTGCAACGTCCAGAACACGATGGGAGATGTTTTCTGTGCTCCCGCAGGTTTTCCTTGCCAGACAGAGTGGAAAAGCTTTCTGCTAGGATGTAGACCACAAAAGACGCTAAAGACGAAGGTACGATGCTCTCCGGAGCTAAGAGCCGCTCCCGGGCTTCTTTCGGCAGAAGCGGCGCTAAGAGAGCACTGTGAGCGGTACAATCGTCTTTGCGCGAAGAAGCCGCTTCTTCGGCTCCGGGAGCCGGAGAGAGCGGCAGCATCAGAAAGGTGAAGAAGGAAGCTGTACAACACTGGGATTGTGTGCGCAGCTTGCCAACTGATAGAAAACAGTACCTTACACTTTCCTGACGTTTCCAATCACATGAATATTCGATTGGAAGCTGTTTTGGACAACTTTTCTTTCCTTCATGCCAAACACTTGGCAGACCTCCGTGCAACGTCCAGAAGACGATGGGAGATGTTTTCTGTGCTCCTGCAGGTTTTCCTTGCCAGACAGAGTGGAAAAGCTTTCTGCTAGGATGTAGACCAGAAAAGACGCTAAAGACGAAGGTACGATGCTCTCCGGAGCTAAGAGCCGCTCCCGGGCTTCTTTCGGCAGAAGCAGCACTAAGAGAGCACTGTGAGCGGTACAATCGTCTTTGCGCGAAGAAGCCGCTTCTTCGGCTCCGGGAGCCGGAGAGAGCGGCAGCATCGGAAAGGGGAAGAAGGAAGCTGTACAGCCCTGGGATTGTGTGCGCAGCTTGCCAACTGATAGAAAACAGTACCTTACACTTTCCTGATGTTTCCAATCACATGAATCTTCGATTGGAAGCTGTTTTGGACAACGTTTCTTTCCTTCATGCCAAACACTTGGCAGACCTCCGTGCAACGTCCAGAACACGATGGGAGATGTTTTCTGTGCTCCCGCAGGTTTTCCTTGCCAGACAGAGTGGAAAAGCTTTCTGCTAGGATGTAGACCACAAAAGACGCTAAAGACGAAGGTACGATGCTCTCCGGAGCTAAGAGCCGCTCCCGGGCTTCTTTCGGCAGAAGCGGCGCTAAGAGAGCACTGTGAGCGGTACAATCGTCTTTGCGTGAAGAAGCCGCTTCTTCGGCTCCGGGAGCCGGAGAGAGCGGCAGCATCGCAAAGGTGAAGAAGGAAGCTGTACAACACTGGGATTGTGTGCGCAGCTTGCCAACTGATAGAAAACAGTACCTTACACTTTCCTGACGTTTCCAATCACATGAATAGTCGATTGGAAGCTGTTTTGGACAACGTTTCTTTCCTTCATGCCAAACACTTGGCAGACCTCCGTGCAACGTCCAGAACACGATGGGAGATGTTTTCTGTGCTCCCGCAGGTTTTCCTTGCCAGACAGAGTGGAAAAGCTTTCTGCTAGGATGTAGACCACAAAAGACGCTAAAGACGAAGGTACAATGCTCTCCGGAGCTAAGAGCCGCTCCCGGGCTTCTTTCGGCAGAAGCGGCGCTAAGAGAGCACTGTGAGCGGTACAATCATCATTGCGCGAAGAAGCCGCTTCTTCGGCTCCGGGAGCCGGAGAGAGCGGCAGCATCGGAAAGGTGAAGAAGGAAGCTGTACAACACTGGGATTGTGTGCGCAGCTTGCCAACTGATAGAAAACAGTACCTCACACTTTCCTGACGTTTCCAATCACATGAATCTTGGATTGGAAGTTGTTTTGGACAACTTTTCTTTCCTTCATGCCAAACACTTGGCAGACCTCCGTGCAACGTCCAGAACACGATGGGAGATGTTTTCTGTGCTCCCGCAGGTTTTCCTTGCCAGACAGAGTGGAAAAGCTTTCTGCTAGGATGTAGACCACAAAAGACGCTAAAGACGAAGGTACGATGCTCTCCGGAGCTAAGAGCCGCTGCCGGGCTTCTTTCGGCAGAAGCGGCGCTAAGAGAGCACTGTGAGCGGTACAATCGTCTTTGCGCGAAGAAGCCGCTTCTTCGGCTCCAGGAGCCGGAGAGAGCGGCAGCATCGCAAAGGTGAAGAAGGAAGCTGTACAACACTGGGATTGTGTGCGCAGCTTGCCAACTGATAGAAAACAGTACCTTACACTTTCCTGACGTTTCCAATCACATGAATAGTCGATTGGAAGCTGTTTTGGACAACTTTTCTTTCCTTCATGCCAAACACCTGGCAGACCTCCGTGCAACGTCCAGAACACGATGGGAGATTTTTTCTGTGCTCCCGCAGGTTTTCCTTGCCAGACAGAGTGGAAAAGCTTTCTGCTAGGATGTAGACCACAAAAGACGCTAAAGACGAAGGTACGATGCTCTCCGGAGCTAAGCTCCGCTCCCGGGCTTCTTTCGGCAGAAGCGGCGCTAAGAGAGCACTGTGAGCGGTACAATCGTCTCTGCGCGAAGAAGCCGCTTCTTCGGCTCCGGGAGCCGGAGAGAGCGGCAGCATCGGAAAGGTGAAGAAGGAAGCTGTACAACACTGGGATTGTGTGCGCAGCTTGCCAACTGATAGAAAACAGTACCTTACACTTTCCTGACGTTTCCAATCACATGAATCTTCGATTGGAAGCTGTTTTGGACAACTTTTCTTTCCTTCATGCCAAACACTTGGCAGATCTCGGGGCAACGTCCAGAACACGATGGGAGATGTTTTCTGTGCTCCCGCAGGTTTTCCTTGCCAGACAGAGTGGAAAAGCTTTCTGCTAGGATGTAGACCACAAAAGACGCTAAAGACGAAGGTACGATGCTCTCCGGAGCTAAGAGCCGCTCCCGGGCTTCTTTCGGCAGAAGCGGCGCTAAGAGAGCCCCGTGACCGGTACAATCATCATTGCGCGAAGAAGCCGCTTCTTCGGCTCCGGAAGCCAGAGAGAGCGGCAGCATCGGAAAGGTGAAGTAGGAAGCTGTACAACACTGGGATTGTGTGCGCAGCTTGCCAACTGATAGAAAAGAGTACCTTACCACTTTCCTGACGTTTCCAATCACATGAATATTCGATTGGAAGCTGTTTTGGACAACTTTTCTTTCCTTCTTGTCAAACACTTGGCAGACCTCCGTGCAACGTCCAGAACACGATGGGATATGTTTTCTGTGCTCCCGCAGGTTTTCCTTGCCAGACAGAGTGGAAAAGTTTTCTGCTAGGATGTAGACCACAAAAGACGCTAAAGACGAAGGTACGATGCTCTCCGGAGCTAAGAGCCGCTCCCGGGCTTCTTTCGGCAGAAGCGGCGCTAAGAGAGCACTGTGAGCGGTACAATCGTCTGTGCGCGAAGAAGCCGCTTCTTCGGCTCCGGGAGCCGGAGAGAGCGGCAGCATTGGAAAGGTGAAGAAGGAAGCTGTACAACACTGGGATTGTGTGCGCAGCTTGCCAACTGATAGAAAACAGTACCTTACACTTTCCTGACGTTTCCAATCTCATGAATATTCGATTGGAAGCTGTTTTGGACAACTTTTCTTTCCTTCATGCCAAACACTTGGCAGACCTCCGTGCAACGTCCAGAACACGATGGGAGATGTTTTCTGTGCTCCCGCAGGTTTTCCTTGCCAGACAGAGTGGAAAAGCTTTCTGCTAGGATGTAGACCACAAAAGACGAAGGTACGATGCTCTCCGGAGCTAAGAGCCGCTCCCGGGCTTCTTTCGGCAGAAGCGGCGCTAAGAGAGCACTGTGAGCGGTACAATCGTCTTTGCGCGAAGAAGCCGCTTCTTCGGCTCCGGGAGCCGGAGAGAGCGGCAGCATCGGAAAGGTGAAGAAGGAAGCTGTACAACACTGGGATTGTGTGCGCAGCTTGCCAACTGATAGAAAACAGTACCTTACACTTTCCTGACGTTTCCAATCACATGAATATTCGATTGGAAGCTGTTTTGGACAACTTTTCTTTCCTTCTTGTCAAACACTTGGCAGACGTCCGTGCAACGTCCAGAACACGATGGGAGATGTTTTCTGTGCTCCCGCAGGTTTTCCTTGCCAGACAGAGTGGAAAAGCTTTCTGCTAGGATGTAGACCACAAAAGACGCTAAAGACGAAGGTACGATGCTCTCCGGAGCTAAGAGCCGCTCCCGGGCTTCTTTCGGCAGAAGCGGCGCTAAGAGAGCACTGTGAGCGGTACAATCGTCTTTGCGCGAAGAAGCCGCTTCTTCGGCTCCGGGAGCCGGAGAGAGCGGCAGCATCGCAAAGGTGAAGAAGGAAGCTGTACAACACTGGGATTGTGTGCGCAGCTTGCCAACTGATAGAAAACAGTACCTTACACTTTCCTGACGTTTCCAATCACATGAATATTCGATTGGAAGCTGTTTTGGACAACTTTTCTTTCCTTCATGCCAAACACTTGGCAGACCTCCGTGCAACGTCCAGAACACGATGGGAGATGTTTTCTGTGCTCCCGCAGGTTTTCCTTGCCAGACAGAGTGGAAAAGCTTTCTGCTAGGATGTAGACCACAAAAGACGCTAAAGACGAAGGTACGATGCTCTCCGGAGCTAAGAGCCGCTCCCGGGCTTCTTTCGGCACCAGCGGCGCTAAGAGAGCACTGTGAGCGGTACAATCGTCTGTGCGCGAAGAAGCCGCTTCTTCGGCTCCGGGAGCCGGAGAGAGCGGCAGCATCGGAAAGGTGAAGAAGGAAGCTGTACAACACTGGGATTGTGTGCGCAGCTTGCCAACTGATAGAAAACAGTACCTTACACTTTCCTGACGTTTCCAATCACATGAATATTCGATTGGAAGCTGTTTTGGACAACTTTTCTTTCCTTCTTGTCAAACACTTGGCAGACCTCCGTGCAACGTCCAGAACACGATGGGAGATGTTTTCTGTGCTCCCGCAGGTTTTCCTTGCCAGACAGAGTGGAAAAGCTTTCTGCTAGGATGTAGACCACAAAAGACGCTAAAGACGAAGGTACGATGCTCTCCGGAGCTAAGAGCCGCTGCCGGGCTTCTTTCGGCAGAAGCGGCGCTAAGAGAGCACTGTGAGCGGTACAATCGTCTTTGCGCGAAGAAGCCGCTTCTTCGGCTCCGGGAGCCGGAGAGAGCGGCAGCATCGGAAAGGTGAAGAAGGAAGCTGTACAACACTGGGATTGTGTGCGCAGCTTGCCAACTGATAGAAAACAGTACCTTACACTTTCCTGACGTTTCCAATCACATGAATATTCGATTGGAAGCTGTTTTGGACAACTTTTCTTTCCTTCATGCCAAACACTTGGCAGATCTCGGGGCAACGTCCAGAACACGATGGGAGATGTTTTCTGTGCTCCCGCAGGTTTTCCTTGCCAGACAGAGTTGAAAAGCTTTCTGCTAGGATGTAGACCACAAAAGACGCTAAAGACGAAGGTACGATGCTCTCCGGAGCTAAGAGCCGCTCCCGGGCTTCTTTCGGCAGAAGCGGCACTAAGAGAGCACTGTGAGCGGTACAATCGTCTGTGCGCGAAGAAGCCGCTTCTTCGGCTCCGGAAGCCGGAGAGAGCGGCAGAATCGGAAAGGTGAAGAAGGAAGCTGTACAACACTGGGATTGTGTGCGCAGCTTGCCAACTGATAGAAAACAGTACCTTACACTTTCCTGACGTTTCCAATCACATGAATATTCGATTGGAAGCTGTTTTGGACAACTTTTCTTTCCTTCATGCCAAACACTTGGCAGACGTCCGTGCAACGTCCAGAACACGATGGGAGATGTTTTCTGTGCTCCCGCAGGTTTTCCTTGCCAGACAGAGTGGAAAAGCTTTCTGCTAGGATGTAGACCACAAAAGACGCTAAAGACGAAGGTACGATGCTCTCCGGAGCTAAGAGCCGCTCCCGGGCTTCTTTCGGCAGAAGCGGCGCTAAGAGAGCACTGTGAGCGGTACAATCGTCTTTGCGCGAAGAAGCCGCTTCTTCGGCTCCGGGAGCCGGAGAGAGCGGCAGCATCGGAAAGGTGAAGAAGGAAGCTGTACAACACTGGGATTGTGTGCGCAGCTTGCCAACTGATAGAAAACAGTACCTTACACTTTCCTGACGTTTCCAATCACATGAATATTCGATTGGAAGCTGTTTTGGACAACTTTTCTTTCCTTCATGCCAAACACTTGGCAGACCTCCGTGCAACGTCCAGAACACGATGGGATATGTTTTCTGTGCTCAGTCAGGTTTTCCTTGCCAGACAGAGTGGAAAAGCTTTCTGCTAGGATGTAGACCACAAAAGACGCTAAAGACGAAGGTACGATGCTCTCCGGAGCTAAGAGCCGCTCCCGGGCTTCTTTCGGCAGAAGCCGCGTTAAGGAGAGCACTGTGAGCGGTACAATCGTCTTTGCGCGAAGAAGCCGCTTCTTCGGCTCCGGGAGCCGGAGTGAGCGGCAGCATCGGAAAGGGGAAGAAGGAAGCTGTACAACACTGGGATTGTGTGCGCAGCTTGCCAACTGATAGAAAACAGCACCTTACACTTTCCTGACGTTTCCAATCACATGAATATTCGATAAGAAGCTGTTTTGGACAACTTTTCTTTCCTTCATGCCAAACACTTGGCAGACGTCCGTGCAACGTCCAGAACACGATGGGAGATGTTTTCTGTGCTCCCGCAGGTTTTCCTTGCCAGACAGAGTGGAAAAGCTTTCTGCTAGGATGTAGACCACAAAAGACGCTAAAGACGAAGGTACGATGCTCTCCGGAGCTAAGAGCCGCTCCCGGGCATCTTTCGGCAGACGCGGCGTCAAGAGAGCACTGTGAGCAGTACAATCGTCTATGCGCGAAGAAGCCACTTCTTCGGCTCCGGGAGCCGGAGAGAGCGGCAGCATCGGAAAGGTGAAGAAGGAAGCTGTACAACACTGGGATTGTGTGCGCAGCTTGCCAACTGATAGAAAACAGTACCTTACACTTTCCTGACGTTTCCAATCACATGAGTCTTCGATTGGAAGCTGTTTTGGACAACTTTTCTTTCCTTCTTGTCAAACACTTGGCAGACGTCCGTGCAACGTCCAGAAGACGATGGGAGATGTTTTCTGTGCTCCCGCAGGTTTTCCTTGCCAGACAGAGTTGAAAAGCTTTCTGCTAGGATGTAGACCACAAAAGACGCTAAAGACGAAGGTACGATGCTCTCCGGAGCTAAGAGCCGCTCCCGGGCTTCTTTCGGCAGAAGCGGCGCTAAGAGAGCACTGTGAGCGGTACAATCGTCTGTGCGCGAAGAAGCCGCTTCTTCGGCTCCGGGAGCCGGAGAGAGCGGCAGCATCGGAAAGGTGAAGAAGGAAGCTGTACAACACTGGGATTGTGTGCGCAGCTTGCCAACTGATAGAAAACAGTACCTTACACTTTCCTGACGTTTCCAATCACATGAATATTCGATTGGAAGCTGTTTTGGACAACTTTTCTTTCCTTCTTGTCAAACACTTGGCAGACGTCCGTGCAACGTCCAGAACACGATGGGAGATGTTTTCTGTGCTCCCGCAGGTTTTCCTTGCCAGACAGAGTGGAAAAGCTTTCTGCTAGGATGTAGACCACAAAAGACGCTAAAGACGAAGGTACGATGCTCTCCGGAGCTAAGAGCCGCTCCCGGGCTTCTTTCGGCAGAAGCGGCGCTAAGAGAGCACTGTGAGCGGTACAATCGTCTATGCGCGAAGAAGCCGCTTCTTCGGCTCCGGGAGCCGGAGAGAGCGGCAGCATCGCAAAGGTGAAGAAGGAAGCTGTACAACACTGGGATTGTGTGCGCAGCTTGCCAACTGATAGAAAACAGTACCTTACACTTTCCTGACGTTTCCAATCACGTGAATATTCGATTGGAAGCTGTTTTGGACAACTTTTCTTTCCTTCATGCCAAACACTTGGCAGACCTCCGTGCAACGTCCAGAACACGATGGGAGATGTTTTCTGTGCTCCCGCAGGTTTTCCTTGCCAGACAGAGTGGAAAAGCTTTCTGCTAGGATGTAGACCACAAAAGACGCTAAAGACGAAGGTACGATGCTCTCCGGAGCTAAGAGCCGCTCCCGGGCTTCTTTCGGCAGAAGCCGCGTTAAGGAGAGCACTGTGAGCGGTACAATCGTCTTTGCGCGAAGAAGCCGCTTCTTCGGCTCCGGGAGCCGGAGAGAGCGGCAGCATCGGAAAGGTGAAGAAGGAAGCTGTACAACACTGGGATTGTGTGCGCAGCTTGCCAACTGATAGAAAACAGTACCTTACCACTTTCCTGACGTTTCCAATCACATGAATATTCGATTGGAAGCTGTTTTGGACAACTTTTCTTTCCTTCATGCCAAACACTTGGCAGACCTCCGTGCAACATCCAGAACACGATGGGATATGTTTTCTGTGCTCCCGCAGGTTTTCCTTGCCAGACAGAGTGGAAAAGCTTTCTGCTAGGATGTAGACCACAAAAGACGCTAAAGACGAAGGTACGATGCTCTCCGGAGCTAAGAGCCGCTCCCGGGCTTCTTTCGGCAGAAGCGGCGCTAAGAGAGCACTGTGAGCGGTACAATCGTCTTTGCGCGAAGAAGCCGCTTCTTCGGCTCCGGGAGCCGGAGAGAGCGGCAGCATCAGAAAGGTGAAGAAGGAAGCTGTACAACACTGGGATTGTGTGCGCAGCTTGCCAACTGATAGAAAACAGTACCTTACACTTTCCTGACGTTTCCAATCACATGAATATTCGATTGGAAGCTGTTTTGGACAACTTTTCTTTCCTTCATGCCAAACACTTGGCAGACCTCCGTGCAACGTCCAGAAGACGATGGGAGATGTTTTCTGTGCTCCTGCAGGTTTTCCTTGCCAGACAGAGTGGAAAAGCTTTCTGCTAGGATGTAGACCACAAAAGACGCTAAAGACGAAGGTACGATGCTCTCCGGAGCTAAGAGCCGCTCCCGGGCTTCTTTCGGCAGAAGCAGCACTAAGAGAGCACTGTGAGCGGTACAATCGTCTTTGCGCGAAGAAGCCGCTTCTTCGGCTCCGGGAGCCGGAGAGAGCGGCAGCATCGGAAAGGGGAAGAAGGAAGCTGTACAGCCCTGGGATTGTGTGCGCAGCTTGCCAACTGATAGAAAACAGTACCTTACACTTTCCTGATGTTTCCAATCACATGAATCTTCGATTGGAAGCTGTTTTGGACAACGTTTCTTTCCTTCATGCCAAACACTTGGCAGACCTCCGTGCAACGTCCAGAACACGATGGGAGATGTTTTCTGTGCTCCCGCAGGTTTTCCTTGCCAGACAGAGTGGAAAAGCTTTCTGCTAGGATGTAGACCACAAAAGACGCTAAAGGCGAAGGTACGATGCTCTCCGGAGCTAAGAGCCGCTCCCGGGCTTCTTTCGGCAGAAGCGGCGCTAAGAGAGCACTGTGAGCGGTACAATCGTCTTTGCGCGAAGAAGCCGCTTCTTCGGCTCCGGGAGCCGGAGTGAGCGGCAGCATCGCAAAGGTGAAGAAGGAAGCTGTACAACACTGGGATTGTGTGCGCAGCTTGCCAACTGATAGAAAACAGTACCTCACACTTTCCTGACGTTTTCAATCACATGAATATTCGATTGCAAGTTGTTTTGGACAACTTTTCTTTCCTTCATGCCAAACACTTGGCAGACCTCCGTGCAACGTCCAGAACACGATGGGAGATGTTTTCTGTGCTCCCGCAGGTTTTCCTTGCCAGACAGAGTGGAAAAGCTTTCTGCTAGGATGTAGACCACAAAAGACGCTAAAGACGAAGGTACAATGCTCTCCGGAGCTAAGAGCCGCTCCCGGGCTTCTTTCGGCAGAAGCGGCGCTAAGAGAGCACTGTGAGCGGTACAATCGTCTTTGCGCGAAGAAGCCGCTTCTTCGGCTCCGGGAGCCGGAGAGAGCGGCAGCATCGGAAAGGTGAAGAAGGAAGCTGTACAACACTGGGATTGTGTGCGCAGCTTGCCAACTGATAGAAAACAGTACCTCACACTTTCCTGACGTTTCCAATCACATGAATCTTCGATTGGAAGTTGTTTTGGACAACTTTTCTTTCCTTCATGCCAAACACTTGGCAGACCTCCGTGCAACGTCCAGAACACGATGGGAGATGTTTTCTGTGCTCCCGCAGGTTTTCCTTGCCAGACAGAGTGGAAAAGCTTTCTGCTAGGATGTAGACCACAAAAGACGCTAAAGACGAAGGTACGATGCTCTCCGGAGCTAAGAGCCGCTCCCGGGCTTCTTTCGGCAGAAGCCGCGTTAAGGAGAGCACTGTGAGCGGTACAATCGTCTTTGCGCGAAGAAGCCGCTTCTTCGGCTCCGGGAGCCGGAGAGAGCGGCAGCATCGGAAAGGTGAAGAAGGAAGCTGTACAACACTGGGATTGTGTGCGCAGCTTGCCAACTGATAGAAAACAGTACCTTACCACTTTCCTGACGTTTCCAATCACATGAATATTCGATTGGAAGCTGTTTTGGACAACTTTTCTTTCCTTCATGCCAAACACTTGGCAGACCTCCGTGCAACATCCAGAACACGATGGGAGATGTTTTCTGTGCTCCCGCAGGTTTTCCTTGCCAGACAGAGTGGAAAAGCTTTCTGCTAGGATGTAGACCACAAAAGACGCTAAAGACGAAGGTACGATGCTCTCCGGAGCTAAGAGCCGCTCCCGGGCTTCTTTTGGCAGAAGCGGCGCTAAGAGAGCACTGTGAGCGGTACAATCGTCTTTGCGCGAAGAAGCCGCTTCTTCGGCTCCGGGAGCCGGAGAGAGCGGCAGCATCAGAAAGGTGAAGAAGGAAGCTGTACAACACTGGGATTGTGTGCGCAGCTTGCCAACTGATAGAAAACAGTACCTTACACTTTCCTGACGTTTCCAATCACATGAATATTCGATTGGAAGCTGTTTTGGACAACTTTTCTTTCCTTCATGCCAAACACTTGGCAGACCTCCGTGCAACGTCCAGAAGACGATGGGAGATGTTTTCTGTGCTCCTGCAGGTTTTCCTTGCCAGACAGAGTGGAAAAGCTTTCTGCTAGGATGTAGACCACAAAAGACGCTAAAGACGAAGGTACGATGCTCTCCGGAGCTAAGAGCCGCTCCCGGGCTTCTTTCGGCAGAAGCAGCACTAAGAGAGCACTGTGAGCGGTACAATCGTCTGTGCGCGAAGAAGCCGCTTCTTCGGCTCCGGGAGCCGGAGAGAGCGGCAGCATCGGAAAGGGGAAGAAGGAAGCTGTACAGCCCTGGGATTGTGTGCGCAGCTTGCCAACTGATAGAAAACAGTACCTTACACTTTCCTGATGTTTCCAATCACATGAATCTTCGATTGGAAGCTGTTTTGGACAACGTTTCTTTCCTTCATGCCAAACACTTGGCAGACCTCCGTGCAACGTCCAGAACACGATGGGAGATGTTTTCTGTGCTCCCGCAGGTTTTCCTTGCCAGACAGAGTGGAAAAGCTTTCTGCTAGGATGTAGACCACAAAAGACGCTAAAGACGAAGGTACGATGCTCTCCGGAGCTAAGAGCCGCTCCCGGGCTTCTTTCGGCAGAAGCGGCGCTAAGAGAGCACTGTGAGCGGTACAATCGTCTTTGCGCGAAGAAGCCGCTTCTTCGGCTCCGGGAGCCGGAGAGAGCGGCAGCATCGCAAAGGTGAAGAAGGAAGCTGTACAACACTGGGATTGTGTGCGCAGCTTGCCAACTGATAGAAAACAGTACCTTACACTTTCCTGACGTTTCCAATCACATGAATAGTCGATTGGAAGCTGTTTTGGACAACGTTTCTTTCCTTCATGCCAAACACTTGGCAGACCTCCGTGCAACGTCCAGAACACGATGGGAGATGTTTTCTGTGCTCCCGCAGGTTTTCCTTGCCAGACAGAGTGGAAAAGCTTTCTGCTAGGATGTAGACCACAAAAGACGCTAAAGACGAAGGTACAATGCTCTCCGGAGCTAAGAGCCGCTCCCGGGCTTCTTTCGGCAGAAGCGGCGCTAAGAGAGCACTGTGAGCGGTACAATCGTCTTTGCGCGAAGAAGCCGCTTCTTCGGCTCCGGGAGCCGGAGAGAGCGGCAGCATCGGAAAGGTGAAGAAGGAAGCTGTACAACACTGGGATTGTGTGCGCAGCTTGCCAACTGATAGAAAACAGTACCTCACACTTTCCTGACGTTTCCAATCACATGAATCTTCGATTGGAAGTTGTTTTGGACAACTTTTCTTTCCTTCATGCCAAACACTTGGCAGACCTCCGTGCAACGTCCAGAACACGATGGGAGATGTTTTCTGTGCTCCCGCAGGTTTTCCTTGCCAGACAGAGTGGAAAAGCTTTCTGCTAGGATGTAGACCACAAAAGACGCTAAAGACGAAGGTACGATGCTCTCCGGAGCTAAGAGCCGCTGCCGGGCTTCTTTCGGCAGAAGCGGCGCTAAGAGAGCACTGTGAGCGGTACAATCGTCTTTGCGCGAAGAAGCCGCTTCTTCGGCTCCAGGAGCCGGAGAGAGCGGCAGCATCGCAAAGGTGAAGAAGGAAGCTGTACAACACTGGGATTGTGTGCGCAGCTTGCCAACTGATAGAAAACAGTACCTTACACTTTCCTGACGTTTCCAATCACATGAATAGTCGATTGGAAGCTGTTTTGGACAACTTTTCTTTCCTTCATGCCAAACACCTGGCAGACCTCCGTGCAACGTCCAGAACACGATGGGAGATGTTTTCTGTGCTCCCGCAGGTTTTCCTTGCCAGACAGAGTGGAAAAGCTTTCTGCTAGGATGTAGACCACAAAAGACGCTAAAGACGAAGGTACGATGCTCTCCGGAGCTAAGAGCCGCTCCCGGGCTTCTTTCGGCAGAAGCGGCGCTAAGAGAGCCCCGTGACCGGTACAATCATCATTGCGCGAAGAAGCCGCTTCTTCGGCTCCGGAAGCCAGAGAGAGCGGCAGCATCGGAAAGGTGAAGAAGGAAGCTGTACAACACTGGGATTGTGTGCGCAGCTTGCCAACTGATAGAAAACAGTACCTTACACTTTCCTGACGTTTCCAATCACATGAATAGTCGATTGGAAGCTGTTTTGGACAACTTTTCTTTCCTTCATGCCAAACACCTGGCAGACCTCCGTGCAACGTCCAGAACACGATGGGAGATGTTTTCTGTGCTCCCGCAGGTTTTCCTTGCCAGACAGAGTGGAAAAGCTTTCTGCTAGGATGTAGACCACAAAAGACGCTAAAGACGAAGGTACGATGCTCTCCGGAGCTAAGAGCCGCTCCCGGGCTTCTTTCGGCAGAAGCGGTGCTAAGAGAGCACTGTGAGCGGTACAATCGTCTGTGCGCGAAGAAGCCGCTTCTTCGGCTCCGGGAGCCGGAGAGAGCGGCAGCATTGGAAAGGTGAAGAAGGAAGCTGTACAACACTGGGATTGTGTGCGCAGCTTGCCAACTGATAGAAAACAGTACCTTACACTTTCCTGACGTTTCCAATCTCATGAATATTCGATTGGAAGCTGTTTTGGACAACTTTTCTTTCCTTCATGCCAAACACTTGGCAGACCTCCGTGCAACGTCCAGAACACGATGGGAGATGTTTTCTGTGCTCCCGCAGGTTTTCCTTGCCAGACAGAGTGGAAAAGCTTTCTGCTAGGATGTAGACCACAAAAGACGCTAAAGACGAAGGTACGATGCTCTCCGGAGCTAAGAGCCGCTCCCGGGCTTCTTTCGGCAGAAGCGGCGCTAAGAGAGCACTGTGAGCGGTACAATCGTCTTTGCGCGAAGAAGCCGCTTCTTCGGCTCCGGGAGCCGGAGAGAGCGGCAGCATCGGAAAGGTGAAGAAGGAAGCTGTACAACACTGGGATTGTGTGCGCAGCTTGCCAACTGATAGAAAACAGTACCTTACACTTTCCTGACGTTTCCAATCACATGAATATTCGATTGGAAGCTGTTTTGGACAACTTTTCTTTCCTTCTTGTCAAACACTTGGCAGACGTCCGTGCAACGTCCAGAACACGATGGGAGATGTTTTCTGTGCTCCCGCAGGTTTTCCTTGCCAGACAGAGTGGAAAAGCTTTCTGCTAGGATGTAGACCACAAAAGACGCTAAAGACGAAGGTACGATGCTCTCCGGAGCTAAGAGCCGCTCCCGGGCTTCTTTCGGCAGAAGCGGCGCTAAGAGAGCACTGTGAGCGGTACAATCGTCTTTGCGCGAAGAAGCCGCTTCTTCGGCTCCGGGAGCCGGAGAGAGCGGCAGCATCGGAAAGGTGAAGAAGGAAGCTGTACAACACTGGGATTGTGTGCGCAGCTTGCCAACTGATAGAAAACAGTACCTTACACTTTCCTGACGTTTCCAATCACATGAATATTCGATTGGAAGCTGTTTTGGACAACTTTTCTTTCCTTCTTGTCAAACATATGGCAGACCTCCGTGCAACGTCCAGAACACGATGGGAGATGTTTTCTGTGCTCCCGCAGGTTTTCCTTGCCAGACAGAGTGGAAAAGCTTTCTGCTAGGATGTAGACCACAAAAGACGCTAAAGACGAAGGTACGATGCTCTCCGGAGCTAAGAGCCGCTGCCGGGCTTCTTTCGGCAGAAGCGGCGCTAAGAGAGCACTGTGAGCGGTACAATCGTCTTTGCGCGAAGAAGCCGCTTCTTCGGCTCCGGGAGCCGGAGAGAGCGGCAGCATCGGAAAGGTGAAGAAGGAAGCTGTACAACACTGGGATTGTGTGCGCAGCTTGCCAACTGATAGAAAACAGTACCTTACACTTTCCTGACGTTTCCAATCACATGAATATTCGATTGGAAGCTGTTTTGGACAACTTTTCTTTCCTTCATGCCAAACACTTGGCAGATCTCGGGGCAACGTCCAGAACACGATGGGAGATGTTTTCTGTGCTCCCGCAGGTTTTCCTTGCCAGACAGAGTTGAAAAGCTTTCTGCTAGGATGTAGACCACAAAAGACGCTAAAGACGAAGGTACGATGCTCTCCGGAGCTAAGAGCCGCTCCCGGGCTTCTTTCGGCAGAAGCGGCACTAAGAGAGCACTGTGAGCGGTACAATCGTCTGTGCGCGAAGAAGCCGCTTCTTCGGCTCCGGAAGCCGGAGAGAGCGGCAGCATCGGAAAGGTGAAGAAGGAAGCTGTACAACACTGGGATTGTGTGCGCAGCTTGCCAACCGATAGAAAACAGTACCTTACACTTTCCTGACGTTTCCAATCACATGAATATTCGATTGGAAGCTGTTTTGGACAACTTTTCTTTCCTTCATGCCAAACACTTGGCAGACGTCCGTGCAACGTCCAGAACACGATGGGAGATGTTTTCTGTGCTCCCGCAGGTTTTCCTTGCCAGACAGAGTGGAAAAGCTTTCTGCTAGGATGTAGACCACAAAAGACGCTAAAGACGAAGGTACGATGCTCTCCGGAGCTAAGAGCCGCTCCCGGGCTTCTTTCGGCAGAAGCGGCGCTAAGAGAGCACTGTGAGCGGTACAATCGTCTTTGCGCGAAGAAGCCGCTTCTTCGGCTCCGGGAGCCGGAGAGAGCGGCAGCATCGGAAAGGTGAAGAAGGAAGCTGTACAACACTGGGATTGTGTGCGCAGCTTGCCAACTGATAGAAAACAGTACCTTACACTTTCCTGACGTTTCCAATCACATGAATATTCGATTGGAAGCTGTTTTGGACAACTTTTCTTTCCTTCATGCCAAACACTTGGCAGACCTCCGTGCAACGTCCAGAACACGATGGGATATGTTTTCTGTGCTCAGTCAGGTTTTCCTTGCCAGACAGAGTGGAAAAGCTTTCTGCTAGGATGTAGACCACAAAAGACGCTAAAGACGAAGGTACGATGCTCTCCGGAGCTAAGAGCCGCTCCCGGGCTTCTTTCGGCAGAAGCCGCGTTAAGGAGAGCACTGTGAGCGGTACAATCGTCTTTGCGCGAAGAAGCCGCTTCTTCGGCTCCGGGAGCCGGAGTGAGCGGCAGCATCGGAAAGGGGAAGAAGGAAGCTGTACAACACTGGGATTGTGTGCGCAGCTTGCCAACTGATAGAAAACAGCACCTTACACTTTCCTGACGTTTCCAATCACATGAATATTCGATAAGAAACTGTTTTGGACAACTTTTCTTTCCTTCATGCCAAACACTTGGCAGACCTCCGTGCAACGTCCAGAACACGATGGGAGATATTTTCTGTGCTCCCGCAGGTTTTCCTTGCCAGACAGAGTGGAAAAGCTTTCTGCTAGGATGTAGACCACAAAAGACGCTAAAGACGAAGGTACGATGCTCTCCGGAGCTAAGAGCCGCTCCCGGGCATCTTTCGGCAGACGCGGCGTCAAGAGAGCACTGTGAGCAGTACAATCGTCTATGCGCGAAGAAGCCACTTCTTCGGCTCCGGGAGCCGGAGAGAGCGGCAGCATCGGAAAGGTGAAGAAGGAGGCTGTACAACACTGGGATTGTGTGCGCAGCTTGCCAACTGATAGAAAACAGTACCTTACACTTTCCTGACGTTTCCAATCACATGAATCTTCGATTGGAAGCTGTTTTGGACAACTTTTCTTTCCTTCTTGTCAAACACTTGGCAGACGTCCGTGCAACGTCCAGAAGACGATGGGAGATGTTTTCTGTGCTCCCGCAGGTTTTCCTTGCCAGACAGAGTTGAAAAGCTTTCTGCTAGGATGTAGACCACAAAAGACGCTAAAGACGAAGGTACGATGCTCTCCAGAGCTAAGAGCCGCTCCCGGGCTTCTTTCGGCAGAAGCGGCGCTAAGAGAGCACTGTGAGCGGTACAATCGTCTGTGCGCGAAGAAGCCGCTTCTTCGGCTCCGGGAGCCGGAGAGAGCGGCAGCATCGGAAAGGTGAAGAAGGAAGCTGTACAACACTGGGATTGTGTGCGCAGCTTGCCAACTGATAGAAAACAGTACCTTACACTTTCCTGACGTTTCCAATCACATGAATATTCGATTGGAAGCTGTTTTGGACAACTTTTCTTTCCTTCTTGTCAAACACTTGGCAGACGTCCGTGCAACATCCAGAACACGATGGGAGATGTTTTCTGTGCTCCCGCAGGTTTTCCTTGCCAGACAGAGTGGAAAAGCTTTCTGCTAGGATGTAGACCACAAAAGACGCTAAAGACGAAGGTACGATGCTCTCCGGAGCTAAGAGCCGCTCCCGGGCTTCTTTCGGCAGAAGCGGCGCTAAGAGAGCACTGTGAGCGGTACAATCGTCTATGCGCGAAGAAGCCGCTTCTTCGGCTCCGGGAGCCGGAGAGAGCGGCAGCATCGCAAAGGTGAAGAAGGAAGCTGTACAACACTGGGATTGTGTGCGCAGCTTGCCAACTGATAGAAAACAGTACCTTACACTTTCCTGACGTTTCCAATCACGTGAATATTCGATTGGAAGCTGTTTTGGACAACTTTTCTTTCCTTCATGCCAAACACTTGGCAGACCTCCGTGCAACGTCCAGAACACGATGGGAGATGTTTTCTGTGCTCCCGCAGGTTTTCCTTGCCAGACAGAGTGGAAAAGCTTTCTGCTAGGATGTAGACCACAAAAGACGCTAAAGACGAAGGTACGATGCTCTCCGGAGCTAAGAGCCGCTCCCGGGCTTCTTTCGGCAGAAGCCGCGTTAAGGAGAGCACTGTGAGCGGTACAATCGTCTGTGCGCGAAGAAGCCGCTTCTTCGGCTCCGGGAGCCGGAGAGAGCGGCAGCATCGGAAAGGTGAAGAAGGAAGCTGTACAACACTGGGATTGTGTGCGCAGCTTGCCAACTGATAGAAAACAGTACCTTACCACTTTCCTGACGTTTCCAATCACATGAATATTCGATTGGAAGCTGTTTTGGACAACTTTTCTTTCCTTCATGCCAAACACTTGGCAGACCTCCGTGCAACATCCAGAACACGATGGGATATGTTTTCTGTGCTCCCGCAGGTTTTCCTTGCCAGACAGAGTGGAAAAGCTTTCTGCTAGGATGTAGACCACAAAAGACGCTAAAGACGAAGGTACGATGCTCTCCGGAGCTAAGAGCCGCTCCCGGGCTTCTTTCGGCAGAAGCGGCGCTAAGAGAGCACTGTGAGCGGTACAATCGTCTTTGCGCGAAGAAGCCGCTTCTTCGGCTCCGGGAGCCGGAGAGAGCGGCAGCATCAGAAAGGTGAAGAAGGAAGCTGTACAACACTGGGATTGTGTGCGCAGCTTGCCAACTGATAGAAAACAGTACCTTACACTTTCCTGACGTTTCCAATCACATGAATATTCGATTGGAAGCTGTTTTGGACAACTTTTCTTTCCTTCATGCCAAACACTTGGCAGACCTCCGTGCAACGTCCAGAAGACGATGGGAGATGTTTTCTGTGCTCCTGCAGGTTTTCCTTGCCAGACAGAGTGGAAAAGCTTTCTGCTAGGATGTAGACCACAAAAGACGCTAAAGACGAAGGTACGATGCTCTCCGGAGCTAAGAGCCGCTCCCGGGCTTCTTTCGGCAGAAGCAGCACTAAGAGAGCACTGTGAGCGGTACAATCGTCTTTGCGCGAAGAAGCCGCTTCTTCGGCTCCGGGAGCCGGAGAGAGCGGCAGCATCGGAAAGGGGAAGAAGGAAGCTGTACAGCCCTGGGATTGTGTGCGCAGCTTGCCAACTGATAGAAAACAGTACCTTACACTTTCCTGATGTTTCCAATCACATGAATCTTCGATTGGAAGCTGTTTTGGACAACGTTTCTTTCCTTCATGCCAAACACTTGGCAGACCTCCGTGCAACGTCCAGAACACGATGGGAGATGTTTTCTGTGCTCCCGCAGGTTTTCCTTGCCAGACAGAGTGGAAAAGCTTTCTGCTAGGATGTAGACCACAAAAGACGCTAAAGGCGAAGGTACGATGCTCTCCGGAGCTAAGAGCCGCTCCCGGGCTTCTTTCGGCAGAAGCGGCGCTAAGAGAGCACTGTGAGCGGTACAATCGTCTTTGCGCGAAGAAGCCGCTTCTTCGGCGCCGGGAGCCGGAGTGAGCGGCAGCATCGCAAAGGTGAAGAAGGAAGCTGTACAACACTGGGATTGTGTGCGCAGCTTGCCAACTGATAGAAAACAGTACCTCACACTTTCCTGACGTTTTCAATCACATGAATATTCGATTGCAAGTTGTTTTGGACAACTTTTCTTTCCTTCATGCCAAACACTTGGCAGACCTCCGTGCAACGTCCAGAACACGATGGGAGATGTTTTCTGTGCTCGCGCATGTTTTCCTTGCCAGACAGAGTGGAAAAGCTTTCTGCTAGGATGTAGACCACAAAAGACGCTAAAGACGAAGGTACGATGCTCTCCGGAGCTAAGAGCCGCTGCCGGGCTTCTTTCGGCAGAAGCGGCGCTAAGAGAGCACTGTGAGCGGTACAATCGTCTTTGCGCGAAGAAGCCGCTTCTTCGGCTCCGGGAGCCGGAGAGAGCGGCAGCATCAGAAAGGTGAAGAAGGAAGCTGTACAACACTGGGATTGTGTGCGCAGCTTGCCAACTGATAGAAAACAGTACCTTACCACTTTCCTGACGTTTCCAATCACATGAATATTCGATTGGAAGCTGTTTTGGACAACTTTTCTTTCCTTCTTGTCAAACACTTGGCAGACCACCGTGAAACGTCCAGAACACGATGGGAGATGTTTTCTGTGCTCCCGCAGGTTTTCCTTGCCAGACAGAGTGGAAAAGCTTTCTGCTAGGATGTAGACCACAAAAGACGCTAAAGACGAAGGTACGATGCTCTCCGGAGCTAAGAGCCGCTCCCGGGCTTCTTTCGGCAGAAGCCGCGCTAAGAGAGCCCTGTGAGCGGTACAATCGTCTTTGCGCGAAGAAGCCGCTTCTTCGGCTCCGGGAGCCGGAGAGAGCGGCAGCATCGGAAAGGTGAAGAAGGAAGCTGTACAACACTGGGATTGTGTGCGCAGCTTGCCAACTGATAGAAAACAGTACCTTACACTTTCCTGACGTTTCCAATCACATGAATATTCGATTGGAAGCTGTTTTGGACAACTTTTCTTTCCTTCTTGTCAAACACTTGGCAGACGTCCGTGCAACGTCCAGAACACGATGGGAGATGTTTTCTGTGCTCCCGCAGGTTTTCCTTGCCAGACAGAGTGGAAAAGCTTTCTGCTAGGATGTAGACCACAAAAGACGCTAAAGACGAAGGTACGATGCTCTCCGGAGCTAAGAGCCGCTCCCGGGCTTCTTTCGGCAGAAGCGGCGCTAAGAGAGCACTGTGAGCGGTACAATCGTCTTTGCGCGAAGAAGCCGCTTCTTCGGCTCCGGGAGCCGGAGAGAGCGGCAGCATCGCAAAGGTGAAGAAGGAAGCTGTACAACACTGGGATTGTGTGCGCAGCTTGCCAACTGATAGAAAACAGTACCTTACACTTTCCTGACGTTTCCAATCACATGAATATTCGATTGGAAGCTGTTTTGGACAACTTTTCTTTCCTTCATGCCAAACACTTGGCAGACCTCCGTGCAACGTCCAGAACACGATGGGAGATGTTTTCTGTGCTCCCGCAGGTTTTCCTTGCCAGACAGAGTGGAAAAGCTTTCTGCTAGGATGTAGACCACAAAAGACGCTAAAGACGAAGGTACGATGCTCTCCGGAGCTAAGAGCCGCTCCCGGGCTTCTTTCGGCACCAGCGGCGCTAAGAGAGCACTGTGAGCGGTACAATCGTCTGTGCGCGAAGAAGCCGCTTCTTCGGCTCAGGGAGCCGGAGAGAGCGGCAGCATCGCAAAGGTGAAGAAGGAAGCTGTGCAACACTGGGATTGTGTGCGCAGCTTGCCAACTGATAGAAAACAGTACCTTACACTTTCCTGACGTTTCCAATCACATGAATATTCGATTGGAAGCTGTTTTGGACAACTTTTCTTTCCTTCTTGTCAAACACTTGGCAGACCTCCGTGCAACGTCCAGAACACGATGGGAGATGTTTTCTGTGCTCCCGCAGGTTTTCCTTGCCAGACAGAGTGGAAAAGCTTTCTGCTAGGATGTAGACCACAAAAGACGCTAAAGACGAAGGTACGATGCTCTCCGGAGCTAAGAGCCGCTGCCGGGCTTCTTTCGGCAGAAGCGGCGCTAAGAGAGCACTGTGAGCGGTACAATCGTCTTTGCGCGAAGAAGCCGCTTCTTCGGCTCCGGGAGCCGGAGAGAGCGGCAGCATCGGAAAGGTGAAGAAGGAAGCTGTACAACACTGGGATTGTGTGCGCAGCTTGCCAACTGATAGAAAACAGTACCTTACACTTTCCTGACGTTTCCAATCACATGAATATTCGATTGGAAGCTGTTTTGGACAACTTTTCTTTCCTTCATGCCAAACACTTGGCAGATCTCGGGGCAACGTCCAGAACACGATGGGAGATGTTTTCTGTGCTCCCGCAGATTTTCCTTGCCAGACAGAGTTGAAAAGCTTTCTGCTAGGATGTAGACCACAAAAGACGCTAAAGACGAAGGTACGATGCTCTCCGGAGCTAAGAGCCGCTCCCGGGCTTCTTTCGGCAGAAGCGGCACTAAGAGAGCACTGTGAGCGGTACAATCGTCTGTGCGCGAAGAAGCCGCTTCTTCGGCTCCGGAAGCCGGAGAGAGCGGCAGCATCGGAAAGGTGAAGAAGGAAGCTGTACAACACTGGGATTGTGTGCGCAGCTTGCCAACTGATAGAAAACAGTACCTTACACTTTCCTGACGTTTCCAATCACATGAATATTCGATTGGAAGCTGTTTTGGACAACTTTTCTTTCCTTCATGCCAAACACTTGGCAGACGTCCGTGCAACGTCCAGAACACGATGGGAGATGTTTTCTGTGCTCCCGCAGGTTTTCCTTGCCAGACAGAGTGGAAAAGCTTTCTGCTAGGATGTAGACCACAAAAGACGCTAAAGACGAAGGTACGATGCTCTCCGGAGCTAAGAGCCGCTCCCGGGCTTCTTTCGGCAGAAGCGGCGCTAAGAGAGCACTGTGAGCGGTACAATCGTCTTTGCGCGAAGAAGCCGCTTCTTCGGCTCCGGGAGCCGGAGAGAGCGGCAGCATCGGAAAGGTGAAGAAGGAAGCTGTACAACACTGGGATTGTGTGCGCAGCTTGCCAACTGATAGAAAACAGTACCTTACACTTTCCTGACGTTTCCAATCACATGAATCTTCGATTGGAAGCTGTTTTGGACAACTTTTCTTTCCTTCATGCCAAACACTTGGCAGACCTCCGTGCAACGTCCAGAACACGATGGGATATGTTTTCTGTGCTCAGTCAGGTTTTCCTTGCCAGACAGAGTGGAAAAGCTTTCTGCTAGGATGTAGACCACAAAAGACGCTAAAGACGAAGGTACGATGCTCTCCGGAGCTAAGAGCCGCTCCCGGGCTTCTTTCGGCAGAAGCCGCGTTAAGGAGAGCACTGTGAGCGGTACAATCGTCTGTGCGCGAAGAAGCCGCTTCTTCGGCTCCGGGAGCCGGAGTGAGCGGCAGCATCGGAAAGGGGAAGAAGGAAGCTGTACAACACTGGGATTGTGTGCGCAGCTTGCCAACTGATAGAAAACAGCACCTTACACTTTCCTGACGTTTCCAATCACATGAATATTCGATAAGAAGCTGTTTTGGACAACTTTTCTTTCCTTCATGCCAAACACTTGGCAGACGTCCGTGCAACGTCCAGAACACGATGGGAGATGTTTTCTGTGCTCCCGCAGGTTTTCCTTGCCAGACAGAGTGGAAAAGCTTTCTGCTAGGATGTAGACCACAAAAGACGCTAAAGACGAAGGTACGATGCTCTCCGGAGCTAAGAGCCGCTCCCGGGCTTCTTTCGGCAGAAGCGGCGCTAAGAGAGCACTGTGAGCGGTACAATCGTCTATGCGCGAAGAAGCCGCTTCTTCGGCTCCGGGAGCCGGAGAGAGCGGCAGCATCGCAAAGGTGAAGAAGGAAGCTGTACAACACTGGGATTGTGTGCGCAGCTTGCCAACTGATAGAAAACAGTACCTTACACTTTCCTGACGTTTCCAATCACGTGAATATTCGATTGGAAGCTGTTTTGGACAACTTTTCTTTCCTTCATGCCAAACACTTGGCAGACCTCCGTGCAACGTCCAGAACACGATGGGAGATGTTTTCTGTGCTCCCGCAGGTTTTCCTTGCCAGACAGAGTGGAAAAGCTTTCTGCTAGGATGTAGACCACAAAAGACGCTAAAGACGAAGGTACGATGCTCTCCGGAGCTAAGAGCCGCTCCCGGGCTTCTTTCGGCAGAAGCCGCGTTAAGGAGAGCACTGTGAGCGGTACAATCGTCTTTGCGCGAAGAAGCCGCTTCTTCGGCTCCGGGAGCCGGAGAGAGCGGCAGCATCGGAAAGGTGAAGAAGGAAGCTGTACAACACTGGGATTGTGTGCGCAGCTTGCCAACTGATAGAAAACAGTACCTTACCACTTTCCTGACGTTTCCAATCACATGAATATTCGATTGGAAGCTGTTTTGGACAACTTTTCTTTCCTTCATGCCAAACACTTGGCAGACCTCCGTGCAACATCCAGAACACGATGGGATATGTTTTCTGTGCTCCCGCAGGTTTTCCTTGCCAGACAGAGTGGAAAAGCTTTCTGCTAGGATGTAGACCACAAAAGACGCTAAAGACGAAGGTACGATGCTCTCCGGAGCTAAGAGCCGCTCCCGGGCTTCTTTCGGCAGAAGCGGCGCTAAGAGAGCACTGTGAGCGGTACAATCGTCTTTGCGCGAAGAAGCCGCTTCTTCGGCTCCGGGAGCCGGAGAGAGCGGCAGCATCAGAAAGGTGAAGAAGGAAGCTGTACAACACTGGGATTGTGTGCGCAGCTTGCCAACTGATAGAAAACAGTACCTTACACTTTCCTGACGTTTCCAATCACATGAATATTCGATTGGAAGCTGTTTTGGACAACTTTTCTTTCCTTCATGCCAAACACTTGGCAGACCTCCGTGCAACGTCCAGAAGACGATGGGAGATGTTTTCTGTGCTCCTGCAGGTTTTCCTTGCCAGACAGAGTGGAAAAGCTTTCTGCTAGGATGTAGACCACAAAAGACGCTAAAGACGAAGGTACGATGCTCTCCGGAGCTAAGAGCCGCTCCCGGGCTTCTTTCGGCAGAAGCAGCACTAAGAGAGCACTGTGAGCGGTACAATCGTCTTTGCGCGAAGAAGCCGCTTCTTCGGCTCCGGGAGCCGGAGAGAGCGGCAGCATCGGAAAGGGGAAGAAGGAAGCTGTACAGCCCTGGGATTGTGTGCGCAGCTTGCCAACTGATAGAAAACAGTACCTTACACTTTCCTGATGTTTCCAATCACATGAATCTTCGATTGGAAGCTGTTTTGGACAACTTTTCTTTCCTTCATGCCAAACACTTGGCAGACCTCCGTGCAATGTCCAGAACACGATGGGAGATGTTTTCTGTGCTCCCGCAGGTTTTCCTTGCCAGACAGAGTGGAAAAGCTTTCTGCTAGGATGTAGACCACAAAAGACGCTAAAGACGAAGGTACGATGCTCTCCGGAGCTAAGAGCCGCTCCCGGGCTTCTTTCGGCAGAAGCGGCGCTAAGAGAGCACTGTGAGCGGTACAATCGTCTTTGCGCGAAGAAGCCGCTTCTTCGGCTCCGGGAGCCGGAGAGAGCGGCAGCATCGGAAAGGTGAAGAAGGAAGCTGTACAACACTGGGATTGTGTGCGCAGCTTGCCAACTGATAGAAAACAGTACCTTACACTTTCCTGACCTTTCCAATCACATGAATAGTCGATTGGAAGCTGTTTTGGACAACGTTTCTTTCCTTCATGCCAAACACTTGGCAGACCTCCGTGCAACGTCCAGAACACGATGGGAGATGTTTTCTGTGCTCCCGCAGGTTTTCCTTGCCAGACAGAGTGGAAAAGCTTTCTGCTAGGATGTAGACCACAAAAGACGCTAAAGGCGAAGGTACGATGCTCTCCGGAGCTAAGAGCCGCTCCCGGGCTTCTTTCGGCAGAAGCGGCGCTAAGAGAGCACTGTGAGCGGTACAATCGTCTGTGCGCGAAGAAGCCGCTTCTTCGGCTCCGGGAGCCGGAGAGAGCGGCAGCATTGGAAAGGTGAAGAAGGAAGCTGTACAACACTGGGATTGTGTGCGCAGCTTGCCAACTGATAGAAAACAGTACCTTACACTTTCCTGACGTTTCCAATCTCATGAATATTCGATTGGAAGCTGTTTTGGACAACTTTTCTTTCCTTCATGCCAAACACTTGGCAGACGTCCGTGCAACGTCCAGAACACGATGGGAGATGTTTTCTGTGCTCCCGCAGGTTTTCCTTGCCAGACAGAGTGGAAAAGCTTTCTGCTAGGATGTAGACCACAAAAGACGCTAAAGACGAAGGTACGATGCTCTCCGGAGCTAAGAGCCGCTCCCGGGCTTCTTTCGGCAGAAGCGGCGCTAAGAGAGCACTGTGAGCGGTACAATCGTCTTTGCGCGAAGAAGCCGCTTCTTCGGCTCCGGGAGCCGGAGAGAGCGGCAGCATCGCAAAGGTGAAGAAGGAAGCTGTACAACACTGGGATTGTGTGCGCAGCTTGCCAACTGATAGAAAACAGTACCTTACACTTTCCTGACGTTTCCAATCACATGAATATTCGATTGGAAGCTGTTTTGGACAACTTTTCTTTCCTTCTTGTCAAACACTTGGCAGACGTCCATGCAACGTCCAGAACACGATGGGAGATGTTTTCTGTGCTCCCGCAGGTTTTCCTTGCCAGACAGAGTGGAAAAGCTTTCTGCTAGGATGTAGACCACAAAAGACGCTAAAGACGAAGGTACGATGCTCTCCGGAGCTAAGAGCCGCTCCCGGGCTTCTTTCGGCAGAAGCGGCGCTAAGAGAGCACTGTGAGCGGTACAATCGTCTTTGCGCGAAGAAGCCGCTTCTTCGGCTCCGGGAGCCGGAGAGAGCGGCAGCATCGCAAAGGTGAAGAAGGAAGCTGTACAACACTGGGATTGTGTGCGCAGCTTGCCAACTGATAGAAAACAGTACCTTACACTTTCCTGACGTTTCCAATCACATGAATATTCGATTGGAAGCTGTTTTGGACAACTTTTCTTTCCTTCATGCCAAACACTTGGCAGACCTCCGTGCAACGTCCAGAACACGATGGGAGATGTTTTCTGTGCTCCCGCAGGTTTTCCTTGCCAGACAGAGTGGAAAAGCTTTCTGCTAGGATGTAGACCACAAAAGACGCTAAAGACGAAGGTACGATGCTCTCCGGAGCTAAGAGCCGCTCCCGGGCTTCTTTCGGCACCAGCGGCGCTAAGAGAGCACTGTGAGCGGTACAATCGTCTGTGCGCGAAGAAGCCGCTTCTTCGGCTCCGGGAGCCGGAGAGAGCGGCAGCATCGGAAAGGTGAAGAAGGAAGCTGTACAACACTGGGATTGTGTGCGCAGCTTGCCAACTGATAGAAAACAGTACCTTACACTTTCCTGACGTTTCCAATCACATGAATATTCGATTGGAAGCTGTTTTGGACAACTTTTCTTTCCTTCTTGTCAAAGACTTGGCAGACGTCCGTGCAACGTCCAGAACACGATGGGAGATGTTTTCTGTGCTCCCGCAGGTTTTCCTTGCCAGACAGAGTGGAAAAGCTTTCTGCTAGGATGTAGACCACAAAAGACGCTAAAGACGAAGGTACGATGCTCTCCGGAGCTAAGAGCCGCTGCCGGGCTTCTTTCGGCAGAAGCGGCGCTAAGAGAGCACTGTGAGCGGTACAATCGTCTTTGCGCGAAGAAGCCGCTTCTTCGGCTCCGGGAGCCGGAGAGAGCGGCAGCATCGGAAAGGTGAAGAAGGAAGCTGTACAACACTGGGATTGTGTGCGCAGCTTGCCAACTGATAGAAAACAGTACCTTACACTTTCCTGACGTTTCCAATCACATGAATATTCGATTGGAAGCTGTTTTGGACAACTTTTCTTTCCTTCATGCCAAACACTTGGCAGACCTCCGTGCAACGTCCAGAACACGATGGGAGATGTTTTCTGTGCTCCCGCAGGTTTTCCTTGCCAGACAGAGTTGAAAAGCTTTCTGCTAGGATGTAGACCACAAAAGACGCTAAAGACGAAGGTACGATGCTCTCCGGAGCTAAGAGCCGCTCCCGGGCTTCTTTCGGCAGAAGCGGCGCTAAGAGAGCACTGTGAGCGGTACAATCGTCTTTGCGCGAAGAAGCCGCTTCTTCGGCTCCGGGAGCCGGAGAGAGCGGCAGCATCGGAAAGGTGAAGAAGGAAGCTGTACAACACTGGGATTGTGTGCGCAGCTTGCCAACTGATAGAAAACAGTACCTTACACTTTCCTGACGTTTCCAATCACATGAATATTCGATTGGAAGCTGTTTTGGACAACTTTTCTTTCCTTCTTGTCAAACACTTGGCAGACGTCCGTGCAACGTCCAGAACACGATGGGAGATGTTTTCTGTGCTCAGTCAGGTTTTCCTTGCCAGACAGAGTGGAAAAGCTTTCTGCTAGGATGTAGACCACAAAAGACGCTAAAGACGAAGGTACGATGCTCTCCGGAGCTAAGAGCCGCTCCCGGGCTTCTTTCGGCAGAAGCGGCGCTAAGAGAGCACTGTGAGCGGTACAATCGTCTTTGCGCGAAGAAGCCGCTTCTTCGGCTCCGGGAGCCGGAGAGAGCGGCAGCATCGCAAAGGTGAAGAAGGAAGCTGTACAACACTGGGATTGTGTGCGCAGCTTGCCAACTGATAGAAAACAGTACCTTACACTTTCCTGACGTTTCCAATCACATGAATATTCGATTGGAAGCTGTTTTGGACAACTTTTCTTTCCTTCATGCCAAACACTTGGCAGACCTCCGTGCAACGTCCAGAACACGATGGGAGATGTTTTCTGTGCTCCCGCAGGTTTTCCTTGCCAGACAGAGTGGAAAAGCTTTCTGCTAGGATGTAGACCACAAAAGACGCTAAAGACGAAGGTACGATGCTCTCCGGAGCTAAGAGCCGCTCCCGGGCTTCTTTCGGCACCAGCGGCGCTAAGAGAGCACTGTGAGCGGTACAATCGTCTGTGCGCGAAGAAGCCGCTTCTTCGGCTCCGGGAGCCGGAGAGAGCGGCAGCATCGGAAAGGTGAAGAAGGAAGCTGTACAACACTGGGATTGTGTGCGCAGCTTGCCAACTGATAGAAAACAGTACCTTACACTTTCCTGACGTTTCCAATCACATGAATATTCGATTGGAAGCTGTTTTGGACAACTTTTCTTTCCTTCTTGTCAAACACTTGGCAGACCTCCGTGCAACGTCCAGAACACGATGGGAGATGTTTTCTGTGCTCCCGCAGGTTTTCCTTGCCAGACAGAGTGGAAAAGCTTTCTGCTAGGATGTAGACCACAAAAGACGCTAAAGACGAAGGTACGATGCTCTCCGGAGCTAAGAGCCGCTGCCGGGCTTCTTTCGGCAGAAGCGGCGCTAAGAGAGCACTGTGAGCGGTACAATCGTCTTTGCGCGAAGAAGCCGCTTCTTCGGCTCCGGGAGCCGGAGAGAGCGGCAGCATCGGAAAGGTGAAGAAGGAAGCTGTACAACACTGGGATTGTGTGCGCAGCTTGCCAACTGATAGAAAACAGTACCTTACACTTTCCTGACGTTTCCAATCACATGAATATTCGATTGGAAGCTGTTTTGGACAACTTTTCTTTCCTTCATGCCAAACACTTGGCAGATCTCGGGGCAACGTCCAGAACACGATGGGAGATGTTTTCTGTGCTCCCGCAGGTTTTCCTTGCCAGACAGAGTTGAAAAGCTTTCTGCTAGGATGTAGACCACAAAAGACGCTAAAGACGAAGGTACGATGCTCTCCGGAGCTAAGAGCCGCTCCCGGGCTTCTTTCGGCAGAAGCGGCACTAAGAGAGCACTGTGAGCGGTACAATCGTCTGTGCGCGAAGAAGCCGCTTCTTCGGCTCCGGAAGCCGGAGAGAGCGGCAGCATCGGAAAGGTGAAGAAGGAAGCTGTACAACACTGGGATTGTGTGCGCAGCTTGCCAACTGATAGAAAACAGTACCTTACACTTTCCTGACGTTTCCAATCACATGAATATTCGATTGGAAGCTGTTTTGGACAACTTTTCTTTCCTTCTTGTCAAAGACTTGGCAGACGTCCGTGCAACGTCCAGAACACGATGGGAGATGTTTTCTGTGCTCCCGCAGGTTTTCCTTGCCAGACAGAGTGGAAAAGCTTTCTGCTAGGATGTAGACCACAAAAGACGCTAAAGACGAAGGTACGATGCTCTCCGGAGCTAAGAGCCGCTCCCGGGCTTCTTTCGGCAGAAGCGGCGCTAAGAGAGCACTGTGAGCGGTACAATCGTCTTTGCGCGAAGAAGCCGCTTCTTCGGCTCCGGGAGCCGGAGAGAGCGGCAGCATCGCAAAGGTGAAGAAGGAAGCTGTACAACACTGGGATTGTGTGCGCAGCTTGCCAACTGATAGAAAACAGTACCTTACACTTTCCTGACGTTTCCAATCACATGAATATTCGATTGGAAGCTGTTTTGGACAACTTTTCTTTCCTTCATGCCAAACACTTGGCAGACCTCCGTGCAACGTCCAGAACACGATGGGATATGTTTTCTGTGCTCAGTCAGGTTTTCCTTGCCAGACAGAGTGGAAAAGCTTTCTGCTAGGATGTAGACCACAAAAGACGCTAAAGACGAAGGTACGATGCTCTCCGGAGCTAAGAGCCGCTCCCGGGCTTCTTTCGGCAGAAGCCGCGTTAAGGAGAGCACTGTGAGCGGTACAATCGTCTTTGCGCGAAGAAGCCGCTTCTTCGGCTCCGGGAGCCGGAGTGAGCGGCAGCATCGGAAAGGGGAAGAAGGAAGCTGTACAACACTGGGATTGTGTGCGCAGCTTGCCAACTGATAGAAAACAGTACCTTACACTTTCCTGACGTTTCCAATCACATGAATATTCGATTGGAAGCTGTTTTGGACAACTTTTCTTTCCTTCATGCCAAACACTTGGCAGACCTCCGTGCAACGTCCAGAACACGATGGGAGATGTTTTCTGTGCTCCTGCAGGTTTTCCTTGCCAGACAGAGTGGAAAAGCTTTCTGCTAGGATGTAGACCACAAAAGACCCTAAAGACGAAGGTACGATGCTCTCCGGAGCTAAGAGCCGCTCCCGGGCTTCTTTCGGCAGAAGCAGCACTAAGAGAGCACTGTGAGCGGTACAATCGTCTTTGCGCGAAGAAGCCGCTTCTTCGGCTCCGGGAGCCGGAGAGAGCGGCAGCATCGGAAAGGGGAAGAAGGAAGCTGTACAGCCCTGGGATTGTGTGCGCAGCTTGCCAACTGATAGAAAACAGTACCTTACACTTTCCTGATGTTTCCAATCACATGAATCTTCGATTGGTAGCTGTTTTGGACAACGTTTCTTTCCTTCATGCCAAACACTTGGCAGACCTCCGTGCAACGTCCAGAACACGATGGGAGATGTTTTCTGTGCTCCCGCAGGTTTTCCTTGCCAGACAGAGTGGAAAAGCTTTCTGCTAGGATGTAGACCACAAAAGACGCTAAAGGCGAAGGTACGATGCTCTCCGGAGCTAAGAGCCGCTCCCGGGCTTCTTTCGGCAGAAGCGGCGCTAAGAGAGCACTGTGAGCGGTACAATCGTCTTTGCGCGAAGAAGCCGCTTCTTCGGCGCCGGGAGCCGGAGTGAGCGGCAGCATCGCAAAGGTGAAGAAGGAAGCTGTACAACACTGGGATTGTGTGCGCAGCTTGCCAACTGATAGAAAACAGTACCTCACACTTTCCTGACGTTTTCAATCACATGAATATTCGATTGCAAGTTGTTTTGGACAACTTTTCTTTCCTTCATGCCAAACACTTGGCAGACCTCCGTGCAACGTCCAGAAGACGATGGGAGATGTTTTCTGTGCTCGCGCAGGTTTTCCTTGCCAGACAGAGTGGAAAAGCTTTCTGCTAGGATGTAGACCACAAAAGACGCTAAAGACGAAGGTACGATGCTCTCCGGAGCTAAGAGCCGCTCCCGGGCTTCTTTCGGCAGAAGCGGCGCTAAGAGAGCACTGTGAGCGGTACAATCGTCTTTGCGCGAAGAAGCCGCTTCTTCGGCTCCGGGAGCCGGAGAGAGCGGCAGCATCAGAAAGGTGAAGAAGGAAGCTGTACAACACTGGGATTGTGTGCGCAGCTTGCCAACTGATAGAAAACAGTACCTTACCACTTTCCTGACGTTTCCAATCACATGAATATTCGATTGGAAGCTGTTTTGGACAACTTTTCTTTCCTTCTTGTCAAACACTTGGCAGACCACCGTGAAACGTCCAGAACACGATGGGAGATGTTTTCTGTGCTCCCGCAGGTTTTCCTTGCCAGACAGAGTGGAAAAGCTTTCTGCTAGGATGTAGACCACAAAAGACGCTAAAGACGAAGGTACGATGCTCTCCGGAGCTAAGAGCCGCTCCCGGGCTTCTTTCGGCAGAAGCCGCGCTAAGAGAGCCCTGTGAGCGGTACAATCGTCTTTGCGCGAAGAAGCCGCTTCTTCGGCTCCGGGAGCCGGAGAGAGCGGCAGCATCGGAAAGGTGAAGAAGGAAGCTGTACAACACTGGGATTGTGTGCGCAGCTTGCCAACTGATAGAAAACAGTACCTTACACTTTCCTGACGTTTCCAATCACATGAATATTCGATTGGAAGCTGTTTTGGACAACTTTTCTTTCCTTCTTGTCAAACACTTGGCAGACGTCCGTGCAACGTCCAGAACACGATGGGAGATGTTTTCTGTGCTCCCGCAGGTTTTCCTTGCCAGACAGAGTGGAAAAGCTTTCTGCTAGGATGTAGACCACAAAAGACGCTAAAGACGAAGGTACGATGCTCTCCGGAGCTAAGAGCCGCTCCCGGGCTTCTTTCGGCAGAAGCGGCGCTAAGAGAGCACTGTGAGCGGTACAATCGTCTTTGCGCGAAGAAGCCGCTTCTTCGGCTCCGGGAGCCGGAGAGAGCGGCAGCATCGCAAAGGTGAAGAAGGAAGCTGTACAACACTGGGATTGTGTGCGCAGCTTGCCAACTGATAGAAAACAGTACCTTACACTTTCCTGACGTTTCCAATCACATGAATATTCGATTGGAAGCTGTTTTGGACAACTTTTCTTTCCTTCATGCCAAACACTTGGCAGACCTCCGTGCAACGTCCAGAACACGATGGGAGATGTTTTCTGTGCTCCCGCAGGTTTTCCTTGCCAGACAGAGTGGAAAAGCTTTCTGCTAGGATGTAGACCACAAAAGACGCTAAAGACGAAGGTACGATGCTCTCCGGAGCTAAGAGCCGCTCCCGGGCTTCTTTCGGCACCAGCGGCGCTAAGAGAGCACTGTGAGCGGTACAATCGTCTGTGCGCGAAGAAGCCGCTTCTTCGGCTCAGGGAGCCGGAGAGAGCGGCAGCATCGCAAAGGTGAAGAAGGAAGCTGTACAACACTGGGATTGTGTGCGCAGCTTGCCAACTGATAGAAAACAGTACCTTACACTTTCCTGACGTTTCCAATCACATGAATATTCGATTGGAAGCTGTTTTGGACAACTTTTCTTTCCTTCTTGTCAAACACTTGGCAGACCTCCGTGCAACGTCCAGAACACGATGGGAGATGTTTTCTGTGCTCCCGCAGGTTTTCCTTGCCAGACAGAGTGGAAAAGCTTTCTGCTAGGATGTAGACCACAAAAGACGCTAAAGACGAAGGTACGATGCTCTCCGGAGCTAAGAGCCGCTGCCGGGCTTCTTTCGGCAGAAGCGGCGCTAAGAGAGCACTGTGAGCGGTACAATCGTCTTTGCGCGAAGAAGCCGCTTCTTCGGCTCCGGGAGCCGGAGAGAGCGGCAGCATCGGAAAGGTGAAGAAGGAAGCTGTACAACACTGGGATTGTGTGCGCAGCTTGCCAACTGATAGAAAACAGTACCTTACACTTTCCTGACGTTTCCAATCACATGAATATTCGATTGGAAGCTGTTTTGGACAACTTTTCTTTCCTTCATGCCAAACACTTGGCAGATCTCGGGGCAACGTCCAGAACACGATGGGAGATGTTTTCTGTGCTCCCGCAGGTTTTCCTTGCCAGACAGAGTTGAAAAGCTTTCTGCTAGGATGTAGACCACAAAAGACGCTAAAGACGAAGGTACGATGCTCTCCGGAGCTAAGAGCCGCTCCCGGGCTTCTTTCGGCAGAAGCGGCACTAAGAGAGCACTGTGAGCGGTACAATCGTCTGTGCGCGAAGAAGCCGCTTCTTCGGCTCCGGAAGCCGGAGAGAGCGGCAGCATCGGAAAGGTGAAGAAGGAAGCTGTACAACACTGGGATTGTGTGCGCAGCTTGCCAACTGATAGAAAACAGTACCTTACACTTTCCTGACGTTTCCAATCACATGAATATTCGATTGGAAGCTGTTTTGGACAACTTTTCTTTCCTTCATGCCAAACACTTGGCAGACGTCCGTGCAACGTCCAGAACACGATGGGAGATGTTTTCTGTGCTCCCGCAGGTTTTCCTTGCCAGACAGAGTGGAAAAGCTTTCTGCTAGGATGTAGACCACAAAAGACGCTAAAGACGAAGGTACGATGCTCTCCGGAGCTAAGAGCCGCTCCCGGGCTTCTTTCGGCAGAAGCGGCGCTAAGAGAGCACTGTGAGCGGTACAATCGTCTTTGCGCGAAGAAGCCGCTTCTTCGGCTCCGGGAGCCGGAGAGAGCGGCAGCATCGGAAAGGTGAAGAAGGAAGCTGTACAACACTGGGATTGTGTGCGCAGCTTGCCAACTGATAGAAAACAGTACCTTACACTTTCCTGACGTTTCCAATCACATGAATCTTCGATTGGAAGCTGTTTTGGACAACTTTTCTTTCCTTCATGCCAAACACTTGGCAGACCTCCGTGCAACGTCCAGAACACGATGGGATATGTTTTCTGTGCTCAGTCAGGTTTTCCTTGCCAGACAGAGTGGAAAAGCTTTCTGCTAGGATGTAGACCACAAAAGACGCTAAAGACGAAGGTACGATGCTCTCCGGAGCTAAGAGCCGCTCCCGGGCTTCTTTCGGCAGAAGCCGCGTTAAGGAGAGCACTGTGAGCGGTACAATCGTCTGTGCGCGAAGAAGCCGCTTCTTCGGCTCCGGGAGCCGGAGTGAGCGGCAGCATCGGAAAGGGGAAGAAGGAAGCTGTACAACACTGGGATTGTGTGCGCAGCTTGCCAACTGATAGAAAACAGCACCTTACACTTTCCTGACGTTTCCAATCACATGAATATTCGATAAGAAGCTGTTTTGGACAACTTTTCTTTCCTTCATGCCAAACACTTGGCAGACGTCCGTGCAACGTCCAGAACACGATGGGAGATGTTTTCTGTGCTCCCGCAGGTTTTCCTTGCCAGACAGAGTGGAAAAGCTTTCTGCTAGGATGTAGACCACAAAAGACGCTAAAGACGAAGGTACGATGCTCTCCGGAGCTAAGAGCCGCTCCCGGGCTTCTTTCGGCAGAAGCGGCGCTAAGAGAGCACTGTGAGCGGTACAATCGTCTTTGCGCGAAGAAGCCGCTTCTTCGGCTCCGGGAGCCGGAGAGAGCGGCAGCATCGGAAAGGTGAAGAAGGAAGCTGTACAACACTGGGATTGTGTGCGCAGCTTGCCAACTGATAGAAAACAGTACCTTACACTTTCCTGACCTTTCCAATCACATGAATAGTCGATTGGAAGCTGTTTTGGACAACGTTTCTTTCCTTCATGCCAAACACTTGGCAGACCTCCGTGCAACGTCCAGAACACGATGGGAGATGTTTTCTGTGCTCCCGCAGGTTTTCCTTGCCAGACAGAGTGGAAAAGCTTTCTGCTAGGATGTAGACCACAAAAGACGCTAAAGGCGAAGGTACGATGCTCTCCGGAGCTAAGAGCCGCTCCCGGGCTTCTTTCGGCAGAAGCGGCGCTAAGAGAGCACTGTGAGCGGTACAATCGTCTGTGCGCGAAGAAGCCGCTTCTTCGGCTCCGGGAGCCGGAGAGAGCGGCAGCATTGGAAAGGTGAAGAAGGAAGCTGTACAACACTGGGATTGTGTGCGCAGCTTGCCAACTGATAGAAAACAGTACCTTACACTTTCCTGACGTTTCCAATCTCATGAATATTCGATTGGAAGCTGTTTTGGACAACTTTTCTTTCCTTCATGCCAAACACTTGGCAGACGTCCGTGCAACGTCCAGAACACGATGGGAGATGTTTTCTGTGCTCCCGCAGGTTTTCCTTGCCAGACAGAGTGGAAAAGCTTTCTGCTAGGATGTAGACCACAAAAGACGCTAAAGACGAAGGTACGATGCTCTCCGGAGCTAAGAGCCGCTCCCGGGCTTCTTTCGGCAGAAGCGGCGCTAAGAGAGCACTGTGAGCGGTACAATCGTCTTTGCGCGAAGAAGCCGCTTCTTCGGCTCCGGGAGCCGGAGAGAGCGGCAGCATCGGAAAGGTGAAGAAGGAAGCTGTACAACACTGGGATTGTGTGCGCAGCTTGCCAACTGATAGAAAACAGTACCTTACACTTTCCTGACGTTTCCAATCACATGAATATTCGATTGGAAGCTGTTTTGGACAACTTTTCTTTCCTTCTTGTCAAACACTTGGCAGACGTCCGTGCAACGTCCAGAACACGATGGGAGATGTTTTCTGTGCTCCCGCAGGTTTTCCTTGCCAGACAGAGTGGAAAAGCTTTCTGCTAGGATGTAGACCACAAAAGACGCTAAAGACGAAGGTACGATGCTCTCCGGAGCTAAGAGCCGCTCCCGGGCTTCTTTCGGCAGAAGCGGCGCTAAGAGAGCACTGTGAGCGGTACAATCGTCTTTGCGCGAAGAAGCCGCTTCTTCGGCTCCGGGAGCCGGAGAGAGCGGCAGCATCGCAAAGGTGAAGAAGGAAGCTGTACAACACTGGGATTGTGTGCGCAGCTTGCCAACTGATAGAAAACAGTACCTTACACTTTCCTGACGTTTCCAATCACATGAATATTCGATTGGAAGCTGTTTTGGACAACTTTTCTTTCCTTCATGCCAAACACTTGGCAGACCTCCGTGCAACGTCCAGAACACGATGGGAGATGTTTTCTGTGCTCCCGCAGGTTTTCCTTGCCAGACAGAGTGGAAAAGCTTTCTGCTAGGATGTAGAGCACAAAAGACGCTAAAGACGAAGGTACGATGCTCTCCGGAGCTAAGAGCCGCTCCCGGGCTTCTTTCGGCACCAGCGGCGCTAAGAGAGCACTGTGAGCGGTACAATCGTCTGTGCGCGAAGAAGCCGCTTCTTCGGCTCCGGGAGCCGGAGAGAGCGGCAGCATCGGAAAGGTGAAGAAGGAAGCTGTACAACACTGGGATTGTGTGCGCAGCTTGCCAACTGATAGAAAACAGTACCTTACACTTTCCTGACGTTTCCAATCACATGAATATTCGATTGGAAGCTGTTTTGGACAACTTTTCTTTCCTTCTTGTCAAACACTTGGCAGACCTCCGTGCAACGTCCAGAACACGATGGGAGATGTTTTCTGTGCTCCCGCAGGTTTTCCTTGCCAGACAGAGTGGAAAAGCTTTCTGCTAGGATGTAGACCACAAAAGACGCTAAAGACGAAGGTACGATGCTCTCCGGAGCTAAGAGCCGCTGCCGGGCTTCTTTCGGCAGAAGCGGCGCTAAGAGAGCACTGTGAGCGGTACAATCGTCTTTGCGCGAAGAAGCCGCTTCTTCGGCTCCGGGAGCCGGAGAGAGCGGCAGCATCGGAAAGGTGAAGAAGGAAGCTGTACAACACTGGGATTGTGTGCGCAGCTTGCCAACTGATAGAAAACAGTACCTTACACTTTCCTGACGTTTCCAATCACATGAATATTCGATTGGAAGCTGTTTTGGACAACTTTTCTTTCCTTCATGCCAAACACTTGGCAGACCTCCGTGCAACGTCCAGAACACGATGGGAGATGTTTTCTGTGCTCCCGCAGGTTTTCCTTGCCAGACAGAGTGGAAAAGCTTTCTGCTAGGATGTAGACCACAAAAGACGCTAAAGACGAAGGTACGATGCTCTCCGGAGCTAAGAGCCGCTCCCGGGCTTCTTTCGGCAGAAGCGGCGCTAAGAGAGCACTGTGAGCGGTACAATCGTCTTTGCGCGAAGAAGCCGCTTCTTCGGCTCCGGGAGCCGGAGAGAGCGGCAGCATCGGAAAGGTGAAGAAGGAAGCTGTACAACACTGGGATTGTGTGCGCAGCTTGCCAACTGATAGAAAACAGTACCTTACACTTTCCTGACGTTTCCAATCACATGAATATTCGATTGGAAGCTGTTTTGGACAACTTTTCTTTCCTTCTTGTCAAACACTTGGCAGACGTCCGTGCAACGTCCAGAACACGATGGGAGATGTTTTCTGTGCTCAGTCAGGTTTTCCTTGCCAGACAGAGTGGAAAAGCTTTCTGCTAGGATGTAGACCACAAAAGACGCTAAAGACGAAGGTACGATGCTCTCCGGAGCTAAGAGCCGCTCCCGGGCTTCTTTCGGCAGAAGCGGCGCTAAGAGAGCACTGTGAGCGGTACAATCGTCTTTGCGCGAAGAAGCCGCTTCTTCGGCTCCGGGAGCCGGAGAGAGCGGCAGCATCGCAAAGGTGAAGAAGGAAGCTGTACAACACTGGGATTGTGTGCGCAGCTTGCCAACTGATAGAAAACAGTACCTTACACTTTCCTGACGTTTCCAATCACATGAATATTCGATTGGAAGCTGTTTTGGACAACTTTTCTTTCCTTCATGCCAAACACTTGGCAGACCTCCGTGCAACGTCCAGAACACGATGGGAGATGTTTTCTGTGCTCCCGCAGGTTTTCCTTGCCAGACAGAGTGGAAAAGCTTTCTGCTAGGATGTAGACCACAAAAGACGCTAAAGACGAAGGTACGATGCTCTCCGGAGCTAAGAGCCGCTCCCGGGCTTCTTTCGGCAGAAGCGGCGCTAAGAGAGCACTGTGAGCGGTACAATCGTCTGTGCGCGAAGAAGCCGCTTCTTCGGCTCCGGGAGCCGGAGAGAGCGGCAGCATCGGAAAGGTGAAGAAGGAAGCTGTACAACACTGGGATTGTGTGCGCAGCTTGCCAACTGATAGAAAACAGTACCTTACACTTTCCTGACGTTTCCAATCACATGAATATTCGATTGGAAGCTGTTTTGGACAACTTTTCTTTCCTTCTTGTCAAACACTTGGCAGACCTCCGTGCAACGTCCAGAACACGATGGGAGATGTTTTCTGTGCTCCCGCAGGTTTTCCTTGCCAGACAGAGTGGAAAAGCTTTCTGCTAGGATGTAGACCACAAAAGACGCTAAAGACGAAGGTACGATGCTCTCCGGAGCTAAGAGCCGCTGCCGGGCTTCTTTCGGCAGAAGCGGCGCTAAGAGAGCACTGTGAGCGGTACAATCGTCTTTGCGCGAAGAAGCCGCTTCTTCGGCTCCGGGAGCCGGAGAGAGCGGCAGCATCGGAAAGGTGAAGAAGGAAGCTGTACAACACTGGGATTGTGTGCGCAGCTTGCCAACTGATAGAAAACAGTACCTTACACTTTCCTGACGTTTCCAATCACATGAATATTCGATTGGAAGCTGTTTTGGACAACTTTTCTTTCCTTCATGCCAAACACTTGGCAGATCTCGGGGCAACGTCCAGAACACGATGGGAGATGTTTTCTGTGCTCCCGCAGGTTTTCCTTGCCAGACAGAGTTGAAAAGCTTTCTGCTAGGATGTAGACCACAAAAGACGCTAAAGACGAAGGTACGATGCTCTCCGGAGCTAAGAGCCGCTCCCGGGCTTCTTTCGGCAGAAGCGGCACTAAGAGAGCACTGTGAGCGGTACAATCGTCTGTGCGCGAAGAAGCCGCTTCTTCGGCTCCGGAAGCCGGAGAGAGCGGCAGCATCGGAAAGGTGAAGAAGGAAGCTGTACAACACTGGGATTGTGTGCGCAGCTTGCCAACTGATAGAAAACAGTACCTTACACTTTCCTGACGTTTCCAATCACATGAATATTCGATTGGAAGCTGTTTTGGACAACTTTTCTTTCCTTCTTGTCAAAGACTTGGCAGACGTCCGTGCAACGTCCAGAACACGATGGGAGATGTTTTCTGTGCTCCCGCAGGTTTTCCTTGCCAGACAGAGTGGAAAAGCTTTCTGCTAGGATGTAGACCACAAAAGACGCTAAAGACGAAGGTACGATGCTCTCCGGAGCTAAGAGCCGCTCCCGGGCTTCTTTCGGCAGAAGCGGCGCTAAGAGAGCACTGTGAGCGGTACAATCGTCTTTGCGCGAAGAAGCCGCTTCTTCGGCTCCGGGAGCCGGAGAGAGCGGCAGCATCGCAAAGGTGAAGAAGGAAGCTGTACAACACTGGGATTGTGTGCGCAGCTTGCCAACTGATAGAAAACAGTACCTTACACTTTCCTGACGTTTCCAATCACATGAATATTCGATTGGAAGCTGTTTTGGACAACTTTTCTTTCCTTCATGCCAAACACTTGGCAGACCTCCGTGCAACGTCCAGAACACGATGGGATATGTTTTCTGTGCTCAGTCAGGTTTTCCTTGCCAGACAGAGTGGAAAAGCTTTCTGCTAGGATGTAGACCACAAAAGACGCTAAAGACGAAGGTACGATGCTCTCCGGAGCTAAGAGCCGCTCCCGGGCTTCTTTCGGCAGAAGCCGCGTTAAGGAGAGCACTGTGAGCGGTACAATCGTCTTTGCGCGAAGAAGCCGCTTCTTCGGCTCCGGGAGCCGGAGTGAGCGGCAGCATCGGAAAGGGGAAGAAGGAAGCTGTACAACCCTGGGATTGTGTGCGCAGCTTGCCAACTGATAGAAAACAGCACCTTACACTTTCCTGACGTTTCCAATCACATGAATATTCGATAGGAAGCTGTTTTGGACAACTTTTCTTTCCTTCATGCCAAACACTTGGCAGACGTCCGTGCAACGTCCAGAACACGATGGGAGATGTTTTCTGTGCTCCCGCAGGTTTTCCTTGCCAGACAGAGTGGAAAAGCTTTCTGCTAGGATTTAGACCACAAAAGACGCTAAAGACGAAGGTACGATGCTCTCCGGAGCTAAGAGCCGCTCCCGGGCATCTTTCGGCAGACGCGGCGTCAAGAGAGCACTGTGAGCAGTACAATCGTCTATGCGCGAAGAAGCCACTTCTTCGGCTCCGGGAGCCGGAGAGAGCGGCAGCATCGGAAAGGTGAAGAAGGAAGCTGTACAACACTGGGATTGTGTGCGCAGCTTGCCAACTGATAGAAAACAGTACCTTACACTTTCCTGACGTTTCCAATCACATGAATCTTCGATTGGAAGCTGTTTTGGACAACTTTTCTTTCCTTCTTGTCAAACACTTGGCAGACCTCCGTGCAACGTCCAGAAGACGATGGGAGATGTTTTCTGTGCTCCCGCAGGTTTTCCTTGCCAGACAGAGTTGAAAAGCTTTCTGCTAGGATGTAGACCACAAAAGACGCTAAAGACGAAGGTACGATGCTCTCCGGAGCTAAGAGCCGCTCCCGGGCTTCTTTCGGCAGAAGCGGCGCTAAGAGAGCACTGTGAGCGGTACAATCGTCTGTGCGCGAAGAAGCCGCTTCTTCGGCTCCGGGAGCCGGAGAGAGCGGCAGCATCGGAAAGGTGAAGAAGGAAGCTGTACAACACTGGGATTGTGTGCGCAGCTTGCCAACTGATAGAAAACAGTACCTTACACTTTCCTGACGTTTCCAATCACATGAATATTCGATTGGAAGCTGTTTTGGACAACTTTTCTTTCCTTCTTGTCAAACACTTGGCAGACGTCCGTGCAACGTCCAGAACACGATGGGAGATGTTTTCTGTGCTCCCGCAGGTTTTCCTTGCCAGACAGAGTGGAAAAGCTTTCTGCTAGGATGTAGACCACAAAAGACGCTAAAGACGAAGGTACGATGCTCTCCGGAGCTAAGAGCCGCTCCCGGGCTTCTTTCGGCAGAAGCGGTGCTAAGAGAGCACTGTGAGCGGTACAATCGTCTATGCGCGAAGAAGCCGCTTCTTCGGCTCCGGGAGCCGGAGAGAGCGGCAGCATCGCAAAGGTGAAGAAGGAAGCTGTACAACACTGGGATTGTGTGCGCAGCTTGCCAACTGATAGAAAACAGTACCTTACACTTTCCTGACGTTTCCAATCACGTGAATATTCGATTGGAAGCTGTTTTGGACAACTTTTCTTTCCTTCATGCCAAACACTTGGCAGACCTCCGTGCAACGTCCAGAACACGATGGGAGATATTTTCTGTGCTCCCGCAGGTTTTCCTTGCCAGACAGAGTGGAAAAGCTTTCTGCTAGGATGTAGACCACAAAAGACGCTAAAGACGAAGGTACGATGCTCTCCGGAGCTAAGAGCCGCTCCCGGGCTTCTTTCGGCAGAAGCCGCGTTAAGGAGAGCACTGTGAGCGGTACAATCGTCTTTGCGCGAAGAAGCCGCTTCTTCGGCTCCGGGAGCCGGAGAGAGCGGCAGCATCGGAAAGGTGAAGAAGGAAGCTGTACAACACTGGGATTGTGTGCGCAGCTTGCCAACTGATAGAAAACAGTACCTTACCACTTTCCTGACGTTTCCAATCACATGAATATTCGATTGGAAGCTGTTTTGGACAACTTTTCTTTCCTTCATGCCAAACACTTGGCAGACCTCCGTGCAACATCCAGAACACGATGGGATATGTTTTCTGTGCTCCCGCAGGTTTTCCTTGCCAGACAGAGTGGAAAAGCTTTCTGCTAGGATGTAGACCACAAAAGACGCTAAAGACGAAGGTACGATGCTCTCCGGAGCTAAGAGCCGCTCCCGGGCTTCTTTCGGCAGAAGCGGCGCTAAGAGAGCACTGTGAGCGGTACAATCGTCTTTGCGCGAAGAAGCCGCTTCTTCGGCTCCGGGAGCCGGAGAGAGCGGCAGCATCAGAAAGGTGAAGAAGGAAGCTGTACAACACTGGGATTGTGTGCGCAGCTTGCCAACTGATAGAAAACAGTACCTTACACTTTCCTGACGTTTCCAATCACATGAATATTCGATTGGAAGCTGTTTTGGACAACTTTTCTTTCCTTCATGCCAAACACTTGGCAGACCTCCGTGCAACGTCCAGAAGACGATGGGAGATGTTTTCTGTGCTCCTGCAGGTTTTCCTTGCCAGACAGAGTGGAAAAGCTTTCTGCTAGGATGTAGACCACAAAAGACGCTAAAGACGAAGGTACGATGCTCTCCGGAGCTAAGAGCCGCTCCCGGGCTTCTTTCGGCAGAAGCAGCACTAAGAGAGCACTGTGAGCGGTACAATCGTCTTTGCGCGAAGAAGCCGCTTCTTCGGCTCCGGGAGCCGGAGAGAGCGGCAGCATCGGAAAGGGGAAGAAGGAAGCTGTACAGCCCTGGGATTGTGTGCGCAGCTTGCCAACTGATAGAAAACAGTACCTTACACTTTCCTGATGTTTCCAATCACATGAATCTTCGATTGGAAGCTGTTTTGGACAACTTTTCTTTCCTTCATGCCAAACACTTGGCAGACCTCCGTGCAACGTCCAGAACACGATGGGAGATGTTTTCTGTGCTCCCGCAGGTTTTCCTTGCCAGACAGAGTGGAAAAGCTTTCTGCTAGGATGTAGACCACAAAAGACGCTAAAGACGAAGGTACGATGCTCTCCGGAGCTAAGAGCCGCTCCCGGGCTTCTTTCGGCAGAAGCGGCGCTAAGAGAGCACTGTGAGCGGTACAATCGTCTTTGCGCGAAGAAGCCGCTTCTTCGGCTCCGGGAGCCGGAGAGAGCGGCAGCATCGCAAAGGTGAAGAAGGAAGCTGTACAACACTGGGATTGTGTGCGCAGCTTGCCAACTGATAGAAAACAGTACCTCAAACTTTCCTGACGTTTCCAATCACATGAATCTTCGATTGGAAGCTGTTTTGGACAACTTTTCTTTCCTTCATGCCAAACACTTGGCAGACCTCCGTGCAACGTCCAGAACACGATGGGAGATGTTTTCTGTGCTCCCGCAGGTTTTCCTTGCCAGACAGAGTGGAAAAGCTTTCTGCTAGGATGTAGACCACAAAAGACGCTAAAGACGAAGGTACGATGCTCTCCGGAGCTAAGAGCCGCTCCCGGGCTTCTTTCGGCAGAAGCGGCGCTAAGAGAGCACTGTGAGCGGTACAATCGTCTTTGCGCGAAGAAGCCGCTTCTTCGGCTCCGGGAGCCGGAGAGAGCGGCAGCATCGCAAAGGTGAAGAAGGAAGCTGTACAACACTGGGATTGTGTGCGCAGCTTGCCAACTGATAGAAAACAGTACCTTACACTTTCCTGACGTTTCCAATCACATGAATAGTCGATTGGAAGCTGTTTTGGACAACGTTTCTTTCCTTCATGCCAAACACTTGGCAGACCTCCGTGCAACGTCCAGAACACGATGGGAGATGTTTTCTGTGCTCCCGCAGGTTTTCCTTGCCAGACAGAGTGGAAAAGCTTTCTGCTAGGATGTAGACCACAAAAGACGCTAAAGACGAAGGTACAATGCTCTCCGGAGCTAAGAGCCGCTCCCGGGCTTCTTTCGGCAGAAGCGGCGCTAAGAGAGCACTGTGAGCGGTACAATCGTCTTTGCGCGAAGAAGCCGCTTCTTCGGCTCCGGGAGCCGGAGAGAGCGGCAGCATCGGAAAGGGGAAGAAGGAAGCTGTACAACACTGGGATTGTGTGCGCAGCTTGCCAACTGATAGAAAACAGTACCTTTCACTTTCCTGATGTTTCCAATCACATGAATCTTCGATTGGAAGCTGTTTTGGACAACTTTTCTTTCCTTCATGCCAAACACTTGGCAGACCTCCGTGCAACGTCCAGAACACGATGGGAGATGTTTTCTGTGCTCCTGCAGGTTTTCCTTGCCAGACAGAGTGGAAAAGCTTTCTGCTAGGATGTAGACCACAAAAGACACTAAAGAGGAAGGTACGATGCTCTCCGGAGCTAAGAGCCGCTCCCGGGCTTCTTTCGGCAGAAGCGGCGCTAAGAGAGCACTGTGAGCGGTACAATCGTCTTTGCGCGAAGAAGCCGCTTCTTCGGCTCCAGGAGCCGGAGAGAGCGGCAGCATCGCAAAGGTGAAGAAGGAAGCTGTACAACACTGGGATTGTGTGCGCAGCTTGCCAACTGATAGAAAACAGTACCTTACACTTTCCTGACGTTTCCAATCACATGAATAGTCGATTGGAAGCTGTTTTGGACAACTTTTCTTTCCTTCATGCCAAACACCTGGCAGACCTCCGTGCAACGTCCAGAACACGATGGGAGATGTTTTCTGTGCTCCCGCAGGTTTTCCTTGCCAGACAGAGTGGAAAAGCTTTCTGCTAGGATGTAGACCACAAAAGACGCTAAAGACGAAGGTACGATGCTCTCCGGAGCTAAGCTCCGCTCCCGGGCTTCTTTCGGCAGAAGCGGCGCTAAGAGAGCACTGTGAGCGGTACAATCGTCTCTGCGCGAAGAAGCCGCTTCTTCGGCTCCGGGAGCCGGAGAGAGCGGCAGCATCGGAAAGGTGAAGAAGGAAGCTGTACAACACTGGGATTGTGTGCGCAGCTTGCCAACTGATAGAAAACAGTACCTTACACTTTCCTGACGTTTCCAATCACATGAATCTTCGATTGGAAGCTGTTTTGGACAACTTTTCTTTCCTTCATGCCAAACACTTGGCAGATCTCGGGGCAACGTCCAGAACACGATGGGAGATGTTTTCTGTGCTCCCGCAGGTTTTCCTTGCCAGACAGAGTGGAAAAGCTTTCTGCTAGGATGTAGACCACAAAAGACGCTAAAGACGAAGGTACGATGCTCTCCGGAGCTAAGAGCCGCTCCCGGGCTTCTTTCGGCAGAAGCGGCGCTAAGAGAGCACTGTGAGCGATACAATCGTCTTTGCGCGAAGAAGCCGCTTCTTCGGCGCCGGGAGCCGGAGAGAGCGGCAGCATCGGAAAGGTGAAGAAGGAAGCTGTACAACACTGGGATTGTGTGCGCAGCTTGCCAACTGATAGAAAACAGTACCTTACACTTTCCTGACGTTTCCAATCACATGAATCTTCGATTGGAAGCTGTTTTGGACAACTTTTCTTTCCTTCATGCCAAACACTTGGCAGACCTCCGTGCAACGTCCAGAAGACGATGGGAGATGTTTTCTGTGCTCCCGCAGGTTTTCCTTGCCAGACAGAGTGGAAAAGCTTTCTGCTAGGATGTAGAGCACAAAAGACGCTAAAGACGAAGGTACGATGCTCTCCGGAGCTAAGAGCCACTCCCGGGCTTCTTTCGGCAGAAGCGGCGCTAAGAGAGCACTGTGAGCGGTACAATCGTCTTTGCGCGAAGAAGCCGCTTCTTCGGCTCCGGGAGCCGGAGAGAGCGGCAGCATCGGAAAGGTGAAGAAAGAAGCTGTACAACACTGGGATTGTGTGCGCAGCTTGCCAACTGATAGAAAACAGTACCTCACACTTTCCTGACGTTTCCAATCACATGAATCTTCGATTGGAAGCTGTTTTGGACAACTTTTCTTTCCTTCATGCCAAACACTTGGCAGACCTCCGTGCAACGTCCAGAACACGATGGGAGATGTTTTCTGTGCTCCTGCAGGTTTTCCTTGCCAGACAGAGTTGAAAAGCTTTCTGCTAGGATGTAGACCACAAAAGACGCTAAAGACGAAGGTACGAAGCTCTCCGGAGCTAAGAGCCGCTCCCGGGCTTCTTTCGGCTGAAGCGGCACTAAGAGAGCACTGTGAGCATTACAATCGTCTTTGCGCGAAGAAGCCGCTTCTTCGGCTCCGGGAGCCGGAGAGAGCGGCAGCATCGCAAAGGTGAAGAAGGAAGCTGTACAGCACTGGGATTGTTTGCGCAGCTTGCCAACTGATAGAAAACAGTACCTTACACTTTCCTGATGTTTCCAATCACATGAATCTTCGATTGGAAGCTGTTTTGGACAACTTTTCTTTCCTTCATGCCAAACACTTGGCAGACGTCCGTGCAACGTCCAGAACACGATGGGAGATGTTTTCTGTGCTCCCGCAGGTTTTCCTTGCCAGACAGAGTGGAAAAGCTTTCTGCTAGGATTTAGACCACAAAAGACGCTAAAGACGAAGGTACGATGCTCTCCGGAGCTAAGAGCCGCTCCCGGGCATCTTTCGGCAGACGCGGCGTCAAGAGAGCACTGTGAGCAGTACAATCGTCTATGCGCGAAGAAGCCACTTCTTCGGCTCCGGGAGCCGGAGAGAGCGGCAGCATCGGAAAGGTGAAGAAGGAAGCTGTACAACACTGGGATTGTGTGCGCAGCTTGCCAACTGATAGAAAACAGTACCTTACACTTTCCTGACGTTTCCAATCACATGAATCTTCGATTGGAAGCTGTTTTGGACAACTTTTCTTTCCTTCTTGTCAAACACTTGGCAGACCTCCGTGCAACGTCCAGAAGACGATGGGAGATGTTTTCTGTGCTCCCGCAGGTTTTCCTTGCCAGACAGAGTTGAAAAGCTTTCTGCTAGGATGTAGACCACAAAAGACGCTAAAGACGAAGGTACGATGCTCTCCGGAGCTAAGAGCCGCTCCCGGGCTTCTTTCGGCAGAAGCGGCGCTAAGAGAGCACTGTGAGCGGTACAATCGTCTGTGCGCGAAGAAGCCGCTTCTTCGGCTCCGGGAGCCGGAGAGAGCGGCAGCATCGGAAAGGTGAAGAAGGAAGCTGTACAACACTGGGATTGTGTGCGCAGCTTGCCAACTGATAGAAAACAGTACCTTACACTTTCCTGACGTTTCCAATCACATGAATATTCGATTGGAAGCTGTTTTGGACAACTTTTCTTTCCTTCTTGTCAAACACTTGGCAGACGTCCGTGCAACGTCCAGAACACGATGGGAGATGTTTTCTGTGCTCCCGCAGGTTTTCCTTGCCAGACAGAGTGGAAAAGCTTTCTGCTAGGATGTAGACCACAAAAGACGCTAAAGACGAAGGTACGATGCTCTCCGGAGCTAAGAGCCGCTCCCGGGCTTCTTTCGGCAGAAGCGGCGCTAAGAGAGCACTGTGAGCGGTACAATCGTCTATGCGCGAAGAAGCCGCTTCTTCGGCTCCGGGAGCCGGAGAGAGCGGCAGCATCGCAAAGGTGAAGAAGGAAGCTGTACAACACTGGGATTGTGTGCGCAGCTTGCCAACTGATAGAAAACAGTACCTTACACTTTCCTGACGTTTCCAATCACGTGAATATTCGATTGGAAGCTGTTTTGGACAACTTTTCTTTCCTTCATGCCAAACACTTGGCAGACCTCCGTGCAACGTCCAGAACACGATGGGAGATGTTTTCTGTGCTCCCGCAGGTTTTCCTTGCCAGACAGAGTGGAAAAGCTTTCTGCTAGGATGTAGACCACAAAAGACGCTAAAGACGAAGGTACGATGCTCTCCGGAGCTAAGAGCCGCTCCCGGGCTTCTTTCGGCAGAAGCCGCGTTAAGGAGAGCACTGTGAGCGGTACAATCGTCTTTGCGCGAAGAAGCCGCTTCTTCGGCTCCGGGAGCCGGAGAGAGCGGCAGCATCGGAAAGGGGAAGAAGGAAGCTGTACAGCCCTGGGATTGTGTGCGCAGCTTGCCAACTGATAGAAAACAGTACCTTACACTTTCCTGATGTTTCCAATCACATGAATATTCGATTGGAAGCTGTTTTGGACAACTTTTCTTTCCTTCATGCCAAACACTTGGCAGACCTCCGTGCAACGTCCAGAACACGATGGGAGATGTTTTCTGTGCTCCCGCAGGTTTTCCTTGCCAGACAGAGTGGAAAAGCTTTCTGCTAGGATGTAGACCACAAAAGACGCTAAAGACGAAGGTACGATGCTCTCCGGAGCTAAGAGCCGCTCCCGGGCTTCTTTCGGCAGAAGCGGCGCTAAGAGAGCACTGTGAGCGGTACAATCGTCTTTGCGCGAAGAAGCCGCTTCTTCGGCTCCGGGAGCCGGAGAGAGCGGCAGCATCGCAAAGGTGAAGAAGGAAGCTGTACAACACTGGGATTGTGTGCGCAGCTTGCCAACTGATAGAAAACAGTACCTCAAACTTTCCTGACGTTTCCAATCACATGAATCTTCGATTGGAAGCTGTTTTGGACAACTTTTCTTTCCTTCATGCCAAACACTTGGCAGACCTCCGTGCAACGTCCAGAACACGATGGGAGATGTTTTCTGTGCTCCCGCAGGTTTTCCTTGCCAGACAGAGTGGAAAAGCTTTCTGCTAGGATGTAGACCACAAAAGACGCTAAAGACGAAGGTACGATGCTCTCCGGAGCTAAGAGCCGCTCCCGGGCTTCTTTCGGCAGAAGCGGCGCTAAGAGAGCACTGTGAGCGGTACAATCGTCTTTGCGCGAAGAAGCCGCTTCTTCGGCTCCGGGAGCCGGAGAGAGCGGCAGCATCGCAAAGGTGAAGAAGGAAGCTGTACAACACTGGGATTGTGTGCGCAGCTTGCCAACTGATAGAAAACAGTACCTTACACTTTCCTGACGTTTCCAATCACATGAATAGTCGATTGGAAGCTGTTTTGGACAACGTTTCTTTCCTTCATGCCAAACACTTGGCAGACCTCCGTGCAACGTCCAGAACACGATGGGAGATGTTTTCTGTGCTCCCGCAGGTTTTCCTTGCCAGACAGAGTGGAAAAGCTTTCTGCTAGGATGTAGACCACAAAAGACGCTAAAGACGAAGGTACAATGCTCTCCGGAGCTAAGAGCCGCTCCCGGGCTTCTTTCGGCAGAAGCGGCGCTAAGAGAGCACTGTGAGCGGTACAATCGTCTTTGCGCGAAGAAGCCGCTTCTTCGGCTCCGGGAGCCGGAGAGAGCGGCAGCATCGGAAAGGTGAAGAAGGAAGCTGTACAACACTGGGATTGTGTGCGCAGCTTGCCAACTGATAGAAAACAGTACCTTTCACTTTCCTGATGTTTCCAATCACATGAATCTTCGATTGGAAGCTGTTTTGGACAACTTTTCTTTCCTTCATGCCAAACACTTGGCAGACCTCCGTGCAACGTCCAGAACACGATGGGAGATGTTTTCTGTGCTCCTGCAGGTTTTCCTTGCCAGACAGAGTGGAAAAGCTTTCTGCTAGGATGTAGACCACAAAAGACGCTAAAGACGAAGGTACGATGCTCTCCGGAGCTAAGAGCCGCTCCCGGGCTTCTTTCGGCAGAAGCGGCGCTAAGAGAGCACTGTGAGCGGTACAATCGTCTTTGCGCGAAGAAGCCGCTTCTTCGGCTCCAGGAGCCGGAGAGAGCGGCAGCATCGCAAAGGTGAAGAAGGAAGCTGTACAACACTGGGATTGTGTGCGCAGCTTGCCAACTGATAGAAAACAGTACCTTACACTTTCCTGACGTTTCCAATCACATGAATAGTCGATTGGAAGCTGTTTTGGACAACTTTTCTTTCCTTCATGCCAAACACCTGGCAGACCTCCGTGCAACGTCCAGAACACGATGGGAGATGTTTTCTGTGCTCCCGCAGGTTTTCCTTGCCAGACAGAGTGGAAAAGCTTTCTGCTAGGATGTAGACCACAAAAGACGCTAAAGACGAAGGTACGATGCTCTCCGGAGCTAAGCTCCGCTCCCGGGCTTCTTTCGGCAGAAGCGGCGCTAAGAGAGCACTGTGAGCGGTACAATCGTCTCTGCGCGAAGAAGCCGCTTCTTCGGCTCCGGGAGCCGGAGAGAGCGGCAGCATCGGAAAGGTGAAGAAGGAAGCTGTACAACACTGGGATTGTGTGCGCAGCTTGCCAACTGATAGAAAACAGTACCTTACACTTTCCTGACGTTTCCAATCACATGAATCTTCGATTGGAAGCTGTTTTGGACAACTTTTCTTTCCTTCATGCCAAACACTTGGCAGATCTCGGGGCAACGTCCAGAACACGATGGGAGATGTTTTCTGTGTTCCCGCAGGTTTTCCTTGCCAGACAGAGTGGAAAAGCTTTCTGCTAGGATGTAGACCACAAAAGACGCTAAAGACGAAGGTACGATGCTCTCCGGAGCTAAGAGCCGCTCCCGGGCTTCTTTCGGCAGAAGCGGCGCTAAGAGAGCACTGTGAGCGATACAATCGTCTTTGCGCGAAGAAGCCGCTTCTTCGGCGCCGGGAGCCGGAGAGAGCGGCAGCATCGGAAAGGTGAAGAAGGAAGCTGTACAACACTGGGATTGTGTGCGCAGCTTGCCAACTGATAGAAAACAGTACCTTACACTTTCCTGACGTTTCCAATCACATGAATCTTCGATTGGAAGCTGTTTTGGACAACTTTTCTTTCCTTCATGCCAAACACTTGGCAGACCTCCGTGCAACGTCCAGAAGACGATGGGAGATGTTTTCTGTGCTCCCGCAGGTTTTCCTTGCCAGACAGAGTGGAAAAGCTTTCTGCTAGGATGTAGACCACAAAAGACGCTAAAGACGAAGGTACGATGCTCTCCGGAGCTAAGAGCCGCTCCCGGGCTTCTTTCGGCAGAAGCGGCGCTAAGAGAGCACTGTGAGCGGTACAATCGTCTTTGCGCGAAGAAGCCGCTTCTTCGGCTCCGGGAGCCGGAGAGAGCGGCAGCATCGGAAAGGTGAAGAAAGAAGCTGTACAACACTGGGATTGTGTGCGCAGCTTGCCAACTGATAGAAAACAGTACCTCACACTTTCCTGACGTTTCCAATCACATGAATCTTCGATTGGAAGCTGTTTTGGACAACTTTTCTTTCCTTCATGCCAAACACTTGGCAGACCTCCGTGCAACGTCCAGAACACGATGGGAGATGTTTTCTGTGCTCCTGCAGGTTTTCCTTGCCAGACAGAGTTGAAAAGCTTTCTGCTAGGATGTAGACCACAAAAGACGCTAAAGACGAAGGTACGAAGCTCTCCGGAGCTAAGAGCCGCTCCCGGGCTTCTTTCGGCTGAAGCGGCACTAAGAGAGCACTGTGAGCATTACAATCGTCTTTGCGCGAAGAAGCCGCTTCTTCGGCTCCGGGAGCCGGAGAGAGCGGCAGCATCGGAAAGGTGAAGAAGGAAGCTGTACAGCACTGGGATTGTGTGCGCAGCTTGCCAACTGATAGAAAACAGTACCTTACACTTTCCTGATGTTTCCAATCACATGAATCTTCGATTGGAAGCTGTTTTGGACAACTTTTCTTTCCTTCATGCCAAACACTTGGCAGACCTCCGTGCAACGTCCAGAACACGATGGGAGATGTTTTCTGTGCTCCCGCAGGTTTTCCTTGCCAGACAGAGTTGAAAAGCTTTCTGCTAGGATGTAGACCACAAAAGACGCTAAAGACGAAGGTACGATGCTCTCCGGAGCTAAGAGCCGCTGCCGGGCTTCTTTCGGCAGAAGCGGCGCTAAGAGAGCACTGTGAGCGGTACAATCGTCTTTGCGCGAAGAAGCCGCTTCTTCGGCTCCGGGAGCCGGAGAGAGCGGCAGCATCGCAAAGGTGAAGAAGGAAGCTGTACAACACTGGGATTGTGTGCGCAGCTTGCCAACTGATAGAAAACAGTACCTCACACTTTCCTGACGTTTTCAATCACATGAATCTTCGATTGGAAGTTGTTTTGGACAACTTTTCTTTCCTTCATGCCAAACACTTGGCAGACCTCCGTGCAACGTCCAGAACACGATGGGAGATGTTTTCTGTGCTCCCGCAGGTTTTCCTTGCCAGACAGAGTGGAAAAGCTTTCTGCTAGGATGTAGACCACAAAAGACGCTAAAGACGAAGGTACGATGCTCTCCGGAGCTAAGAGCCGCTCCCGGGCTTCTTTCGGCAGAAGCGGCGCTAAGAGAGCACTGTGAGCAGTACAATCGTCTTTGCGCGAAGAAGCCGCTTCTTCGGCTCCGGGAGCCGGAGAGAGCGGCAGCATCGCAAAGGTGAAGAAGGAAGCTGTACAACACTGGGATTGTGTGCGCAGCTTGCCAACTGATAGAAAACAGTACCTTACACTTTCCTGACGTTTCCAATCACATGAATCTTCGATTGGAAGTTGTTTTGGACAACTTTTCTTTCCTTCATGCCAAACACTTGGCAGACGTCCGTGCAACGTCCAGAACACGATGGGAGATGTTTTCTGTGCTCCCGCAGGTTTTCCTTGCCAGACAGAGTGGAAAAGCTTTCTGCTAGGATGTAGACCACAAAAGACGCTAAAGACGAAGGTACGATGCTCTCCGGAGCTAAGAGCCGCTCCCGGGCTTCTTTCGGCAGAAGCGGCGCTAAGAGAGCACTGTGAGCGGTACAATCGTCTTTGCGCGAAGAAGCCGCTTCTTTGGCTCCGGGAGCCGGAGAGAGCGGCAGCATCGCAAAGGTGAAGAAGTAAGCTGTACAACACTGGGATTGTGTGCGCAGCTTGCCAACTGATAGAAAACAGTACCTTACACTTTCCTGACGTTTCCAATCACATGAATCTTCGATTGGAAGTTGTTTTGGACAACTTTTCTTTCCTTCATGCCAAACACTTGGCAGACCTCCGTGCAACGTCCAGAACACGATGGGAGATGTTTTCTGTGCTCCCGCAGGTTTTCCTTGCCAGACAGAGTGGAAAAGCTTTCTGCTAGGATGTAGACCACAAAAGACGCTAAAGACGAAGGTACGATGCTCTCCGGAGCTAAGAGCCGCTCCCGGGCTTCTTTCGGCAGAAGCGGCGCTAAGAGAGCACTGTGAGCGGTACAATCGTCTTTGCGCGAAGAAGCCGCTTCTTCGGCTCCGGGAGCCGGAGTGAGCGGCAGCATCGCAAAGGTGAAGAAGGAAGCTGTACAACACTGGGATTGTGTGCGCAGCTTGCCAACTGATAGAAAACAGTACCTCACACTTTCCTGACGTTTTCAATCACATGAATCTTCGATTGGAAGTTGTTTTGGACAACTTTTCTTTCCTTCATGCCAAACACTTGGCAGACCTCCGTGCAACGTCCAGAAGACGATGGGAGATGTTTTCTGTGCTCGCGCAGGTTTTCCTTGCCAGACAGAGTGGAAAAGCTTTCTGCTAGGATGTAGACCACAAAAGACGCTAAAGACGAAGGTACGATGCTCTCCGGAGCTAAGAGCCGCTCCCGGGCTTCTTTCGGCAGAAGCGGCGCTAAGAGAGCACTGTGAGCGGTACAATCGTCTTTGCGCGAAGAAGCCGCTTCTTCGGCTCCGGGAGCCGGAGAGAGCGGCAGCATCAGAAAGGTGAAGAAGGAAGCTGTACAACACTGGGATTGTGTGCGCAGCTTGCCAACTGATAGAAAACAGTACCTTACCACTTTCCTGACGTTTCCAATCACATGAATATTCGATTGGAAGCTGTTTTGGACAACTTTTCTTTCCTTCTTGTCAAACACTTGGCAGACCACCGTGAAACGTCCAGAACACGATGGGAGATGTTTTCTGTGCTCCCGCAGGTTTTCCTTGCCAGACAGAGTGGAAAAGCTTTCTGCTAGGATGTAGACCACAAAAGACGCTAAAGACGAAGGTACGATGCTCTCCGGAGCTAAGAGCCGCTCCCGGGCTTCTTTCGGCAGAAGCCGCGCTAAGAGAGCACTGTGAGCGGTACAATTGTCTTTGCGCGAAGAAGCCGCTTCTTGGGCTCCGGGCGCCGGAGAGAGAGGCAGCATCAGAAAGGTGAAGAAGGAAGCTGTACAACACTGGGATTGTGTGCGCAGCTTGCCAACTGATAGAAAACAGTACCTTACCACTTTCCTGACGTTTCCAATCACATGAATCTTCGATTGGAAGCTGTTTTGGACAACTTTTCTTTCCTTCATGCCAAACACTTGGCAGATCTCGGGGCAACGTCCAGAACACGATGGGAGATGTTTTCTGTGCTCCCGCAGGTTTTCCTTGCCAGACAGAGTGGAAAAGCTTTCTGCTGGGATGTAGACCACAAAAGACGCTAAAGACGAAGGTACGATGCTCTCCGGAGCTAAGAGCCGCTCCCGGCCTTCTTTCGGCAGAAGCGGCGCTAAGAGAGCACTGTGAGCGGTACAATCGTCTTTGCGCGAAGAAGCCGCTTCTTCGGCTCCGGGAGCCGGAGAGAGCGGCAGCATCGGAAAGGTGAAGAAGGAAGCTGTACAACACTGGGATTGTGTGCGCAGCTTGCCAACTGATAGAAAACAGTACCTCACACTTTCCTGACGTTTTCAATCACATGAATCTTCGATTGGAAGCTGTTTTGGACAACTTTTCTTTCCTTCATGCCAAACACTTGGCAGACCTCCGTGCAACGTCCAGAACACGATGGGAGATGTTTTCTGTGCTCCTGCAAGTTTTCCTTGCCAGACAGAGTGGAAAAGCTTTCTGGTAGGATGTAGACCACAAAAGACGCTAAAGACGAAGGTACGATGCTCTCCGGAGCTAAGAGCCGCTGCCGGGCTTCTTTCGGCAGAAGCGGCGCTAAGAGAGCACTGTGAGCGGTACAATCGTCTTTGCGCGAAGAAGCCGCTTCTTCGGCTCCGGGAGCCGGAGAGAGCGGCAGCATCGGAAAGGTGAAGAAGGAAGCTGTACAACACTGGGATTGTGTGCGCAGCTTGCCAACTGATAGAAAACAGTACCTTACACTTTCCTGACGTTTCCAATCACATGAATCTTCGATTGGAAGTTGTTTTGGACAACTTTTCTTTCCTTCATGCCAAACACTTGGCAGACCTCCGTGCAACGTCCAGAAGACGATGGGAGATGTTTTCTGTGCTCCCGCAGGTTTTCCTTGCCAGACAGAGTGGAAAAGCTTTCTGCTAGGATGTAGACCACAAAAGACGCTAAAGACGAAGGTACGATGCTCTCCGGAGCTAAGAGCCGCTCCCGGGCTTCTTTCGGCAGAAGGGGCGCTAAGAGAGCACTGTGAGCGGTACAATCGTCTTTGCGCGAAGAAGCCGCTTCTTCGGCTCCGGGAGCCGGAGAGAGCGGCAGCATCAGAAAGGTGAAGAAGGAAGCTGTACAACACTGGGATTGTGTGCGCAGCTTGCCAACTGATAGAAAACAGCACCTTACACTTTCCTGACGTTTCCAATCACATGAATATTCGATAAGAAGCTGTTTTGGACAACTTTTCTTTCCTTCTTGTCAAACACTTGGCAGACCTCCGTGAAACGTCCAGAACACGATGGGAGATGTTTTCTGTGCTCCCGCAGGTTTTCCTTGCCAGACAGAGTGGAAAAGCTTTCTGCTAGGATGTAGACCACAAAAGACGCTAAAGACGAAGGTACGATGCTCTCCGGAGCTAAGAGCCGCTCCCGGGCTTCTTTCGGCAGAAGCCGCGCTAAGAGAGCCCTGTGAGCGGTACAATCGTCTTTGCGCGAAGAAGCCGCTTCTTCGGCTCCGGGAGCCGGAGAGAGAGGCAGCATCAGAAAGGTGAAGAAGGAAGCTGTACAACACTGGGATTGTGTGCGCAGCTTGCCAACTGATAGAAAACAGTACCTTACACTTTCCTGACGTTTCCAATCACATGAATATTCGATTGGAAGCTGTTTTGGACAACTTTTCTTTCCTTCTTGTCAAACACTTGGCAGACGTCCGTGCAACGTCCAGAAGACGATGGGAGATGTTTTCTGTGCTCCCGCAGGTTTTCCTTGCCAGACAGAGCGGAAAAGCTTTCTGCTAGGATGTAGACCACAAAAGACGCTAAAGACGAAGGTACGATGCTCTCCGGAGCTAAGAGCCGCTCCCGGGCTTCTTGGGGCAGAAGCGGCGCTAAGAGAGCACTGTGAGCGGTACAATCGTCTTTGCGCGAAGAAGCCGCTTCTTCGGCTCCGGGAGCCGGAGAGAGCGGCAGCATCGGAAAGGTGAAGAAGGAAGCTGTACAACACTGGGATTGTGTGCGCAGCTTGCCAACTGATAGAAAACAGTACCTTACCACTTTCCTGACGTTTCCAATCTCATGAATATTCGATTGGAAGCTGTTTTGGACAATTTTCCTTTCCTTCATGCCAAACACTTGGCAGATCTCGGGGCAACGTCCAGAACACGATGGGAGATGTTTTCTGTGCTCCCGCAGGTTTTCCTTGCCAGACAGAGTGGAAAAGCTTTCTGCTGGGATGTAGAGCACAGAAGACGCTAAAGACGAAGGTACGATGCTCTCCGGAGCTAAGAGCCGCTCCCGGGCTTCTTTCGGCAGAAGCGGCGCTAAGAGAGCCCCGTGACCGGTACAATCGTCTTTGCGCGAAGAAGCCGCTTCTTCGGCTCCGGGAGCCGGAGAGAGCGGCAGCATCGGAAAGGTGAAGAAGGAAGCTGTACAACACTGGGATTGTGTGCGCAGCTTGCCAACTGATAGAAAACAGTACCTTACACTTTCCTGACGTTTCCAATCACATGAATATTCGATTGGAAGCTGTTTTGGACAACTTTTCTTTCCTTCATGCCAAACACTTGGCAGACGTCCGTGCAACGTCCAGAAGACGATGGGAGATGTTTTCTGTGCTCCCGCAGGTTTTCCTTGCCAGACAGAGTGGAAAAGCTTTCTGCTAGGATGTAGACCACACAAGACGCTAAAGACGAAGGTATGATGCTCTCCGGAGCTAAGAGCCGCTCCCGGGCTTCTTGGGGCAGAAGCGGCGCTAAGAGAGCACTGTGAGCGGTACAATCGTCTTTGCGCGAAGAAGCCGCTTCTTCGGCTCCGGGAGCCGGAGAGAGCGGCAGCATCAGAAAGGTGAAGAAGGAAGCTGTACAACACTGGGATTGTGTGCGCAGCTTGCCAACTGATAGAAAACAGTACCTTACACTTTCCTGACGTTTCCAATCACATGAATATTCGATTGGAAGCTGTTTTGGACAACTTTTCTTTCCTTCATGCCAAACACTTGGCAGACGTCCGTGCAACGTCCAGAACACGATGGGAGATGTTTTCTGTGCTCCCGCAGGTTTTCCTTGCCAGACAGAGTGGAAAAGCTTTCTGCTAGGATGTAGACCACAAAAGACGCTAAAGACGAAGGTACGATGCTCTCCGGAGCTAAGAGCCGCTCCCGGGCTTCTTTCGGCAGAAGCGGCGCTAAGAGAGCACTGTGAGCGATACAATCGTCTTTGCGCGAAGAAGCCGCTTCTTCGGCTCCGGGAGCCGGAGAGAGCGGCAGCATCGGAAAGGTGAAGAAGGAAGCTGTGCAACACTGGGATTGTGTGCGCAGCTTGCCAACTGATAGAAAACAGTACCTTACACTTTCCTGAAGTTTCCAATCACATGAATATTCGATAAGAAGCTGTTTTGGACAACTTTTCTTTCCTTCTTGTCAAACACTTGGCAGACGTCCGTGCAACGTCCAGAACACGATGGGAGATGTTTTCTGTGCTCCCGCAGGTTTTCCTTGCCAGACAGAGTTGAAAAGCTTTCTGCTAGGATGTAGAGCACAAAAGACGCTAAAGACGAAGGTACGATGCTCTCCGGAGCTAAGAGCCGCTCCCGGGCTTCTTTCAGCAGAAGCGGCGCTAAGAGAGCACTGTGAGCGGTACAATCGTCTGTGCGCGAAGAAGCCGCTTCTTTGGCTCCGGTAGCCGGAGAGAGCGGAAGCATCGGAAAGGTGAAGAAGGAAGCTGTACAACACTGGGATTGTGTGCGCAGCTTGCCAACTGATAGAAAACAGTACCTTACACTTTCCTGACCTTTCCAATCACATGAATATTCGATTGGAAGCTGTTTTGGACAACTTTTCTTTCCTTCATGCCAAACACTTGGCAGATCTCGGGGCAACGTCCAGAACACGATGGGAGATGTTTTCTGTGCTCCCGCAGGTTTTCCTTGCCAGACAGAGTTGAAAAGCTTTCTGCTAGGATGTAGACCACAAAAGACGCTAAAGACGAAGGTACGATGCTCTCCGGAGCTAAGAGCCGCTGCCGGGCTTCTTTCGGCAGAAGCGGCGCTAAGAGAGCACTGTGAGCGGTACAATCGTCTGTGCGCGAAGAAGCCGCTTCTTCGGCTCCGGGAGCCGGAGAGAGCGGCAGCATCGGAAAGGTGAAGAAGGAAGCTGTACAACACTGGGATTGTGTGCGCAGCTTGCCAACTGATAGAAAACAGTACCTTACACTTTCCTGACGTTTCCAATCACATGAATATTCGATTGGAAGCTGTTTTGGACAACTTTTCTTTCCTTCATGCCAAACACTTGGCAGACATCCGTGCAACGTCCAGAACACGATGGGAGATGTTTTCTGTGCTCCCGCAGGTTTTCCTTGCCAGACAGAGTGGAAAAGCTTTCTGCTAGGATGTAGACCACAAAAGACGCTAAAGACGAAGGTACGATGCTCTCCGGAGCTAAGAGCCGCTCCCGGGCTTCTTTCGGCAGAAGCGGCGCTAAGAGAGCCCCGTGACCGGTACAATCATCATTGCGCGAAGAAGCCGCTTCTTCGGCTCCGGAAGCCAGAGAGAGCGGCAGCATCGCAAAGGTGAAGAAGGAAGCTGTACAACACTGGGATTGTGTGCGCAGCTTGCCAACTGATAGAAAAGAGTACCTTACCACTTTCCTGACGTTTCCAATCACATGAATCTTCGATTGGAAGCTGTTTTGGACAACTTTTCTTTCCTTCTTGTCAAACACTTGGCAGACGTCCGTGCAACGTCCAGAACACGATGGGATATGTTTTCTGTGCTCCCGCAGGTTTTCCTTGCCAGACAGAGTGGAAAAGCTTTCTGCTAGGATGTAGACCACAAAAGACGCTAAAGACGAAGGTACGATGCTCTCCGGAGCTAAGAGCCGCTCCCGGGCTTCTTTCGGCAGAAGCGGCGCTAAGAGAGCACTGTGAGCGGTACAATCGTCTTTGCGCGAAGAAGCCGCTTCTTCGGCTCCGGGAGCCGGAGAGAGCGGCAGCATCGCAAAGGTGAAGAAGGAAGCTGTACAACACTGGGATTGTGTGCGCAGCTTGCCAACTGATAGAAAACAGTACCTTACACTTTCCTGACCTTTCCAATCACATGAATATTCGATTGGAAGCTGTTTTGGACAACTTTTCTTTCCTTCATGCCAAACACTTGGCAGACGTCCGTGCAACGTCCAGAAGACGATGGGAGATGTTTTCTGTGCTCCCGCAGGTTTTCCTTGCCAGACAGAGTGGAAAAGCTTTCTGCTAGGATGTAGACCACACAAGACGCTAAAGACGAAGGTATGATGCTCTCCGGAGCTAAGAGCCGCTCCCGGGCTTCTTGGGGCAGAAGCGGCGCTAAGAGAGCACTGTGAGCGGTACAATCGTCTTTGCGCGAAGAAGCCGCTTCTTCGGCTCCGGGAGCCGGAGAGAGCGGCAGCATCGGAAAGGTGAAGAAGGAAGCTGTACAACACTGGGATTGTGTGCGCAGCTTGCCAACTGATAGAAAACAGTACCTTACACTTTCCTGACGTTTCCAATCACATGAATATTCGATTGGAAGCTGTTTTGGACAACTTTTCTTTCCTTCATGCCAAACACTTGGCAGACGTCCGTGCAAGGTCCAGAACACGATGGGAGATGTTTTCTGTGCTCCCGCAGGTTTTCCTTGCCAGACAGAGTGGAAAAGCTTTCTGCTAGGATGTAGACCACAAAAGACGCTAAAGACGAAGGTACGATGCTCTCCGGAGCTAAGAGCCGCTCCCGGGCTTCTTTCGGCAGAAGCGGCGCTAAGAGAGCACTGTGAGCGATACAATCGTCTTTGCGCGAAGAAGCCGCTTCTTCGGCTCCGGGAGCCGGAGAGAGCGGCAGCATCGGAAAGGTGAAGAAGGAAGCTGTGCAACACTGGGATTGTGTGCGCAGCTTGCCAACTGATAGAAAACAGTACCTTACACTTTCCTGAAGTTTCCAATCACATGAATATTCGATAAGAAGCTGTTTTGGACAACTTTTCTTTCCTTCTTGTCAAACACTTGGCAGACGTCCGTGCAACGTCCAGAAGACGATGGGAGATGTTTTCTGTGCTCCCGCAGGTTTTCCTTGCCAGACAGAGTTGAAAAGCTTTCTGCTAGGATGTAGAGCACAAAAGACGCTAAAGACGAAGGTACGATGCTCTCCGGAGCTAAGAGCCGCTCCCGGGCTTCTTTCGGCAGAAGCGGCGCTAAGAGAGCACTGTGAGCGGTACAATCGTCTGTGCGCGAAGAAGCCGCTTCTTTGGCTCCGGTAGCCGGAGAGAGCGGAAGCATCGGAAAGGTGAAGAAGGAAGCTGTACAACACTGGGATTGTGTGCGCAGCTTGCCAACTGATAGAAAACAGTACCTTACACTTTCCAGACCTTTCCAATCACATGAATATTCGATTGGAAGCTGTTTTGGACAACTTTTCTTTCCTTCATGCCAAACACTTGGCAGATCTCGGGGCAACGTCCAGAACACGATGGGAGATGTTTTCTGTGCTCCCGCAGGTTTTCCTTGCCAGACAGAGTTGAAAAGCTTTCTGCTAGGATGTAGACCACAAAAGACGCTAAAGACGAAGGTACGATGCTCTCCGGAGCTAAGAGCCGCTGCCGGGCTTCTTTCGGCAGAAGCGGCGCTAAGAGAGCACTGTGAGCGGTACAATCGTCTGTGCGCAAAGAAGCCGCTTCTTCGGCTCCGGGAGCCGGAGAGAGCGGCAGCATCGGAAAGGTGAAGAAGGAAGCTGTACAACACTGGGATTGTGTGCGCAGCTTGCCAACTGATAGAAAACAGTACCTTACACTTTCCTGACGTTTCCAATCACATGAATATTCGATTGGAAGCTGTTTTGGACAACTTTTCTTTCCTTCATGCCAAACACTTGGCAGACGTCCGTGCAACGTCCAGAACACGATGGGAGATGTTTTCTGTGCTCCCGCAGGTTTTCCTTGCCAGACAGAGTGGAAAAGCTTTCTGCTAGGATGTAGACCACAAAAGACGCTAAAGACGAAGGTACGATGCTCTCCGGAGCTAAGAGCCGCTCCCGGGCTTCTTTCGGCAGAAGCGGCGCTAAGAGAGCCCCGTGACCGGTACAATCATCATTGCGCGAAGAAGCCGCTTCTTCGGCTCCGGAAGCCAGAGAGAGCGGCAGCATTGGAAAGGTGAAGAAGGAAGCTGTACAACACTGGGATTGTGTGCGCAGCTTGCCAACTGATAGAAAACAGTACCTTACCACTTTCCTGACGTTTCCAATCACATGAATATTCGATTGGAAGCTGTTTTGGACAACTTTTCTTTCCTTCTTGTCAAACACTTGGCAGACCTCCGTGCAACGTCCAGAACACGATGGGATATGTTTTCTGTGCTCCCGCAGGTTTTCCTTGCCAGACAGAGTGGAAAAGCTTTCTGCTAGGATGTAGACCACAAAAGACGCTAAAGACGAAGGTACGATGCTCTCCGGAGCTAAGAGCCGCTCCCGGGCTTCTTTCGGCAGAAGCGGCGCTAAGAGAGCACTGTGAGCGGTACAATCGTCTGTGCGCGAAGAAGCCGCTTCTTCGGCTCCGGGAGCCGGAGAGAGCGGCAGCATTGGAAAGGTGAAGAAGGAAGCTGTACAACACTGGGATTGTGTGCGCAGCTTGCCAACTGATAGAAAACAGTACCTTACACTTTCCTGACGTTTCCAATCTCATGAATATTCGATTGGAAGCTGTTTTGGACAACTTTTCTTTCCTTCATGCCAAACACTTGGCAGACGTCCGTGCAACGTCCAGAACACGATGGGAGATGTTTTCTGTGCTCCCGCAGGTTTTCCTTGCCAGACAGAGTGGAAAAGCTTTCTGCTAGGATGTAGACCACAAAAGACGCTAAAGACGAAGGTACGATGCTCTCCGGAGCTAAGAGCCGCTCCCGGGCTTCTTTCGGCAGAAGCGGCGCTAAGAGAGCACTGTGAGCGGTACAATCGTCTTTGCGCGAAGAAGCCGCTTCTTCGGCTCCGGGAGCCGGAGAGAGCGGCAGCATCGGAAAGGTGAAGAAGGAAGCTGTACAACACTGGGATTGTGTGCGCAGCTTGCCAACTGATAGAAAACAGTACCTTACACTTTCCTGACGTTTCCAATCACATGAATATTCGATTGGAAGCTGTTTTGGACAACTTTTCTTTCCTTCATGCCAAACACTTGGCAGACGTCCGTGCAACGTCCAGAACACGATGGGAGATGTTTTCTGTGCTCCCGCAGGTTTTCCTTGCCAGACAGAGTGGAAAAGCTTTCTGCTAGGATGTAGAGCACAAAAGACGCTAAAGACGAAGGTACGATGCTCTCCGGAGCTAAGAGCCGCTCCCGGGCTTCTTTCGGCAGAAGCGGCGCTAAGAGAGCACTGTGAGCGGTACAATCGTCTTTGCGCGAAGAAGCCGCTTCTTCGGCTCCGGGAGCCGGAGAGAGCGGCAGCATCGGAAAGGTGAAGAAGGAAGCTGTACAACACTGGGATTGTGTGCGCAGCTTGCCAACTGATAGAAAACAGTACCTTACACTTTCCTGACGTTTCCAATCACATGAATATTCGATTGGAAGCTGTTTTGGACAACTTTTCTTTCCTTCATGCCAAACACTTGGCAGACGTCCGTGCAACGTCCAGAACACGATGGGAGATGTTTTCTGTGCTCCCGCAGGTTTTCCTTGCCAGACAGAGTGGAAAAGCTTTCTGCTAGGATGTAGACCACAAAAGACGCTAAAGACGAAGGTACGATGCTCTCCGGAGCTAAGAGCCGCTGCCGGGCTTCTTTCGGCAGAAGCGGCGCTAAGAGAGCACTGTGAGCGGTACAATCGTCTTTGCGCGAAGAAGCCGCTTCTTCGGCTCCGGGAGCCGGAGAGAGCGGCAGCATCGGAAAGGTGAAGAAGGAAGCTGTACAACACTGGGATTGTGTGCGCAGCTTGCCAACTGATAGAAAACAGTACCTTACACTTTCCTGACGTTTCCAATCACATGAATATTCGATTGGAAGCTGTTTTGGACAACTTTTCTTTCCTTCATGCCAAACACTTGGCAGATCTCGGGGCAACGTCCAGAACACGATGGGAGATGTTTTCTGTGCTCCCGCAGGTTTTCCTTGCCAGACAGAGTTGAAAAGCTTTCTGCTAGGATGTAGACCACAAAAGACGCTAAAGACGAAGGTACGATGCTCTCCGGAGCTAAGAGCCGCTCCCGGGCTTCTTTCGGCAGAAGCGGCGCTAAGAGAGCACTGTGAGCGGTACAATCGTCTGTGCGCGAAGAAGCCGCTTCTTCGGCTCCGGGAGCCGGAGAGAGCGGCAGCATCGGAAAGGTGAAGAAGGAAGCTGTACAACACTGGGATTGTGTGCGCAGCTTGCCAACTGATAGAAAACAGTACCTTACACTTTCCAGACGTTTCCAATCACATGAATATTCGATTGGAAGCTGTTTTGGACAACTTTTCTTTCCTTCTTGTCAAACACTTGGCAGACGTCCGTGCAACGTCCAGAACACGATGGGAGATGTTTTCTGTGCTCCCGCAGGTTTTCCTTGCCAGACAGAGTGGAAAAGCTTTCTGCTAGGATGTAGACCACAAAAAACACTAAAGACGAAGGTACGATGCTCTCCGGAGCTAAGAGCCGCTCCCGGGCTTCTTTCGGCAGAAGCGGCGCTAAGAGAGCACTGTGAGCGGTACAATCGTCTTTGCGCGAAGAAGCCGCTTCTTCGGCTCCGGGAGCCGGAGAGAGCGGCAGCATCGGAAAGGTGAAGAAGGAAGCTGTACAACACTGGGATTGTGTGCGCAGCTTGCCAACTGATAGAAAACAGTACCTTACACTTTCCTGACGTTTCCAATCACATGAATATTCGATTGGAAGCTGTTTTGGACAACTTTTCTTTCCTTCATGCCAAACACTTGGCAGACCTCCGTGCAACGTCCAGAACACGATGGGATATGTTTTCTGTGCTCAGTCAGGTTTTCCTTGCCAGACAGAGTGGAAAAGCTTTCTGCTAGGATGTAGACCACAAAAGACGCTAAAGACGAAGGTACGATGCTCTCCGGAGCTAAGAGCCGCTCCCGGGCTTCTTTCGGCAGAAGCCGCGTTAAGGAGAGCACTGTGAGCGGTACAATCGTCTTTGCGCGAAGAAGCCGCTTCTTCGGCTCCGGGAGCCGGAGTGAGCGGCAGCATCGGAAAGGGGAAGAAGGAAGCTGTACAACACTGGGATTGTGTGCGCAGCTTGCCAACTGATAGAAAACAGTACCTTACACTTTCCTGACGTTTCCAATCACATGAATATTCGATAAGAAGCTGTTTTGGACAACTTTTCTTTCCTTCATGCCAAACACTTGGCAGACGTCCGTGCAACGTCCAGAACACGATGGGAGATGTTTTCTGTGCTCCCGCAGGTTTTCCTTGCCAGACAGAGTTGAAAAGCTTTCTGCTAGGATGTAGACCACAAAAGACGCTAAAGACGAAGGTACGATGCTCTCCGGAGCTAAGAGCCGCTGCCGGGCTTCTTTCGGCAGAAGCCGCGCTAAGAGAGCACTGTGAGCGGTACAATCGTCTGTGCGCGAAGAAGCCGCTTCTTCGGCTCCGGGAGCCGGAGAGAGCGGCAGCATCGGAAAGGTGAAGAAGGAAGCTGTACAACACTGGGATTGTGTGCGCAGCTTGCCAACTGATAGAAAACAGTACCTTACACTTTCCTGACGTTTCCAATCACATGAATATTCGATTGGAAGCTGTTTTGGACAACTTTTCTTTCCTTCTTGTCAAACACTTGGCAGACGTCCGTGCAACGTCCAGAACACGATGGGAGATGTTTTCTGTGCTCCCGCAGGTTTTCCTTGCCAGACAGAGTGGAAAAGCTTTCTGCTAGGATGTAGACCACAAAAGACGCTAAAGACGAAGGTACGATGCTCTCCGGAGCTAAGAGCCGCTCCCGGGCTTCTTTCGGCAGAAGCGGCGCTAAGAGAGCACTGTGAGCGGTACAATCGTCTGTGCACGAAGAAGCCGCTTCTTCGGCTCCGGGAGCCGGAGAGAGCGGCAGCATCGGAAAGGGGAAGAAGGAAGCTGTACAACACTGGGATTGTGTGCGCAGCTTGCCAACTGATAGAAAACAGTACCTTACACTTTCCTGACGTTTCCAATCACGTGAATATTCGATTGGAAGCTGTTTTGGACAACTTTTCTTTCCTTCATGCCAAACACTTGGCAGACGTCCGTGCAACGTCCAGAACACGATGGGAGATGTTTTCTGTGCTCCCGCAGGTTTTCCTTGCCAGACAGAGTGGAAAAGCTTTCTGCTAGGATGTAGAGCACAAAAGACGCTAAAGACGAAGGTACGATGCTCTCCGGAGCTAAGAGCCGCTCCCGGGCTTCTTTCGGCAGAAGCGGCGCTAAGAGAGCACTGTGAGCGGTACAATCGTCTTTGCGCGAAGAAGCCGCTTCTTCGGCTCCGGGAGCCGGAGAGAGCGGCAGCATCGGAAAGGTGAAGAAGGAAGCTGTACAACACTGGGATTGTGTGCGCAGCTTGCCAACTGATAGAAAACAGTAGCTTACACTTTCCTGACGTTTCCAATCACATGAATATTCGATTGGAAGCTGTTTTGGACAACTTTTCTTTCCTTCATGCCAAACACTTGGCAGACGTCCGTGCAACGTCCAGAACACGATGGGAGATGTTTTCTGTGCTCCCGCAGGTTTTCCTTGCTAGACAGAGTTGAAAAGCTTTCTGCTAGGATGTAGACCACAAAAGACGCTAAAGACGAAGGTACGATGCTCTCCGGAGCTAAGAGCCGCTCCCGGGCTTCTTTCGGCAGAAGCGGCGCTAAGAGAGCCCCGTGACCGGTACAATCATCATTGCGCGAAGAAGCCGCTTCTTCGGCTCCGGAAGCCAGAGAGAGCGGCAGCATCGGAAAGGTGAAGAAGGAAGCTGTACAACACTGGGATTGTGTGCGCAGCTTGCCAACTGATAGAAAAGAGTACCTTACCACTTTCCTGACGTTTCCAATCACATGAATATTCGATTGGAAGCTGTTTTGGACAACTTTTCTTTCCTTCTTGTCAAACACTTGGCAGACCTCCGTGCAACGTCCAGAACACGATGGGATATGTTTTCTGTGCTCCCGCAGGTTTTCCTTGCCAGACAGAGTGGAAAAGCTTTCTGCTAGGATGTAGACCACAAAAGACGCTAAAGACGAAGGTACGATGCTCTCCGGAGCTAAGAGCCGCTCCGGGCTTCTTTCGGCAGAAGCGGCGCTAAGAGAGCACTGTGAGCGGTACAATCGTCTGTGCGCGAAGAAGCCGCTTCTTCGGCTCCGGGAGCCGGAGAGAGCGGCAGCATTGGAAAGGTGAAGAAGGAAGCTGTACAACACTGGGATTGTGTGCGCAGCTTGTCAACTGATAGAAAACAGTACCTTACACTTTCCTGACGTTTCCAATCTCATGAATCTTCGATTGGAAGCTGTTTTGGACAACTTTTCTTTCCTTCATGCCAAACACTTGGCAGATCTCGGGGCAACGTCCAGAACACGATGGGAGATGTTTTCTGTGCTCCCGCAGGTTTTCCTTGCCAGACAGAGTGGAAAAGCTTTCTGCTAGGATGTAGAGCACAAAAGACGCTAAAGACGAAGGTACGATGCTCTCCGGAGCTAAGAGCCGCTCCCGGGCTTCTTTCGGCAGAAGCGGCGCTAAGAGAGCACTGTGAGCGGTACAATCGTCTTTGCGCGAAGAAGCCGCTTCTTCGGCTCCGGGAGCCGGAGAGAGCGGCAGCATCGGAAAGGTGAAGAAGGAAGCTGTACAACACTGGGATTGTGTGCGCAGCTTGCCAACTGATAGAAAACAGTACCTCACACTTTCCTGACGTTTTCAATCACATGAATCTTCGATTGGAAGCTGTTTTGGACAACTTTTCTTTCCTTCATGCCAAACACTTGGCAGACCTCCGTGCAACGTCCAGAACACGATGGGAGATGTTTTCTGTGCTCCCGCAGGTTTTCCTTGCCAGACAGAGTTGAAAAGCTTTCTGCTAGGATGTAGACCACAAAAGACGCTAAAGACGAAGGTACGATGCTCTCCGGAGCTAAGAGCCGCTCCCGGGCTTCTTTCGGCAGAAGCGGTGCTAAGAGAGCACTGTGAGCGGTACAATCGTCTTTGCGCGAAGAAGCCGCTTCTTCGGCTCCGGGAGCCGGAGAGAGCGGCAGCATCGCAAAGGTGAAGAAGGAAGCTGTACAACACTGGGATTGTGTGCGCAGCTTGCCAACTGATAGAAAACAGTACCTTACACTTTCCTGACGTTTCCAATCACATGAATCTTCGATTGGAAGTTGTTTTGGACAACTTTTCTTTCCTTCATGCCAAACACTTGGCAGACCTCCGTGCAACGTCCAGAAGACGATGGGAGATGTTTTCTGTGCTCCCGCAGGTTTTCCTTGCCAGACAGAGTGGAAAAGCTTTCTGCTAGGATGTAGACCACAAAAGACGCTAAAGACGAAGGTACGATGCTCTCCGGAGCTAAGAGCCGCTCCCGGGCTTCTTTCGGCAGAAGCGGCGCTAAGAGAGCACTGTGAGCGGTACAATCGTCTTTGCGCGAAGAAGCCGCTTCTTCGGCTCCGGGAGCCGGAGAGAGCGGCAGCATCAGAAAGGTGAAGAAGGAAGCTGTACAACACTGGGATTGTGTGCGCAGCTTGCCAACTGATAGAAAACAGCACCTTACACTTTCCTGACGTTTCCAATCACATGAATATTCGATTGGAAGCTGTTTTGGACAACTTTTCTTTCCTTCTTGTCAAACACTTGGCAGACGTCCGTGCAACGTCCAGAAGACGATGGGAGATGTTTTCTGTGCTCCCGCAGGTTTTCCTTGCCAGACAGAGTGGAAAAGCTTTCTGCTAGGATGTAGACCACAAAAGACGCTAAAGACGAAGGTACGATGCTCTCCGGAGCTAAGAGCCGCTCCCGGGCTTCTTTCGGCAGAAGCCGCGCTAAGAGAGCCCTGTGAGCGGTACAATCGTCTTTGCGCGAAGAAGCCGCTTCTTCGGCTCCGGGAGCCGGAGAGAGAGGCAGCATCAGAAAGGTGAAGAAGGAAGCTGTACAACACTGGGATTGTGTGCGCAGCTTGCCAACTGATAGAAAACAGTACCTTACACTTTCCTGACGTTTCCAATCACATGAATATTCGATTGGAAGCTGTTTTGGACAACTTTTCTTTCCTTCTTGTCAAACACTTGGCAGACGTCCGTGCAACGTCCAGAAGACGATGGGAGATGTTTTCTGTGCTCCCGCAGGTTTTCCTTGCCAGACAGAGCGGAAAAGCTTTCTGCTAGGATGTAGACCACAAAAGACGCTAAAGACGAAGGTACGATGCTCTCCGGAGCTAAGAGCCGCTCCCGGGCTTCTTGGGGCAGAAGCGGCGCTAAGAGAGCACTGTGAGCGGTACAATCGTCTTTGCGCGAAGAAGCCGCTTCTTCGGCTCCGGGAGCCGGAGAGAGCGGCAGCATCGGAAAGGTGAAGAAGGAAGCTGTACAACACTGGGATTGTGTGCGCAGCTTGCCAACTGATAGAAAACAGTACCTTACCACTTTCCTGACGTTTCCAATCTCATGAATATTCGTTTGGAAGCTGTTTTGGACAATTTTTCTTTCCTTCATGCCAAACACTTGGCAGATCTCGGGGCAACGTCCAGAACACGATGGGAGATGTTTTCTGTGCTCCCGCAGGTTTTCCTTGCCAGACAGAGTGGAAAAGCTTTCTGCTAGGATGTAGAGCACAAAAGACGCTAAAGACGAAGGTACGATGCTCTCCGGAGCTAAGAGCCGCTCCCGGGCTTCTTTCGGCAGAAGCGGCGCTAAGAGAGCCCCGTGACCGGTACAATCGTCTTTGCGCGAAGAAGCCGCTTCTTCGGCTCCGGGAGCCGGAGAGAGCGGCAGCATCGCAAAGGTGAAGAAGGAAGCTGTACAACACTGGGATTGTGTGCGCAGCTTGCCAACTGATAGAAAACAGTACCTTACACTTTCCTGACCTTTCCAATCACATGAATATTCGATTGGAAGCTGTTTTGGACAACTTTTCTTTCCTTCATGCCAAACACTTGGCAGACGTCCGTGCAACGTCCAGAAGACGATGGGAGATGTTTTCTGTGCTCCCGCAGGTTTTCCTTGCCAGACAGAGTGGAAAAGCTTTCTGCTAGGATGTAGACCACAAAAGACGCTAAAGACGAAGGTATGATGCTCTCCGGAGCTAAGAGCCGCTCCCGGGCTTCTTGGGGCAGAAGCGGCGCTAAGAGAGCACTGTGAGCGGTACAATCGTCTTTGCGCGAAGAAGCCGCTTCTTCGGCTCCGGGAGCCGGAGAGAGCGGCAGCATCGGAAAGGTGAAGAAGGAAGCTGTACAACACTGGGATTGTGTGCGCAGCTTGCCAACTGATAGAAAACAGTACCTTACACTTTCCTGACGTTTCCAATCACATGAATATTCGATTGGAAGCTGTTTTGGACAACTTTTCTTTCCTTCATGCCAAACACTTGGCAGACGTCCGTGCAATGTCCAGAACACGATGGGAGATGTTTTCTGTGCTCCCGCAGGTTTTCCTTGCCAGACAGAGTGGAAAAGCTTTCTGCTAGGATGTAGAGCACAAAAGACGCTAAAGACGAAGGTACGATGCTCTCCGGAGCTAAGAGCCGCTCCCGGGCTTCTTTCGGCAGAAGCGGCGCTAAGAGAGCCCCGTGACCGGTACAATCGTCTTTGCGCGAAGAAGCCGCTTCTTCGGCTCCGGGAGCCGGAGAGAGCGGCAGCATCGCAAAGGTGAAGAAGGAAGCTGTACAACACTGGGATTGTGTGCGCAGCTTGCCAACTGATAGAAAACAGTACCTTACACTTTCCTGACCTTTCCAATCACATGAATATTCGATTGGAAGCTGTTTTGGACAACTTTTCTTTCCTTCATGCCAAACACTTGGCAGACGTCCGTGCAACGTCCAGAAGACGATGGGAGATGTTTTCTGTGCTCCCGCAGGTTTTCCTTGCCAGACAGAGTGGAAAAGCTTTCTGCTAGGATGTAGACCACAAAAGACGCTAAAGACGAAGGTATGATGCTCTCCGGAGCTAAGAGCCGCTCCCGGGCTTCTTGGGGCAGAAGCGGCGCTAAGAGAGCACTGTGAGCGGTACAATCGTCTTTGCGCGAAGAAGCCGCTTCTTCGGCTCCGGGAGCCGGAGAGAGCGGCAGCATCGGAAAGGTGAAGAAGGAAGCTGTACAACACTGGGATTGTGTGCGCAGCTTGCCAACTGATAGAAAACAGTACCTTACACTTTCCTGACGTTTCCAATCACATGAATATTCGATTGGAAGCTGTTTTGGACAACTTTTCTTTCCTTCATGCCAAACACTTGGCAGACGTCCGTGCAATGTCCAGAACACGATGGGAGATGTTTTCTGTGCTCCCGCAGGTTTTCCTTGCCAGACAGAGTGGAAAAGCTTTCTGCTAGGATGTAGACCACAAAAGACGCTAAAGACGAAGGTACGATGCTCTCCGGAGCTAAGAGCCGCTGCCGGGCTTCTTTCGGCAGAAGCGGCGCTAAGAGAGCACTGTGAGCGATACAATCGTCTTTGCGCGAAGAAGCCGCTTCTTCGGCTCCGGGAGCCGGAGAGAGCGGCAGCATCGGAAAGGTGAAGAAGGAAGCTGTACAACACTGGGATTGTGTGCGCAGCTTGCCAACTGATAGAAAACAGTACCTTACACTTTCCTGACGTTTCCAATCACATGAATATTCGATTGGAAGCTGTTTTGGACAACTTTTCTTTCCTTCTTGTCAAAGACTTGGCAGACGTCCGTGCAACGTCCAGAACACGATGGGAGATGTTTTCTGTGCTCCCGCAGGTTTTCCTTGCCAGACAGAGTGGAAAAGCTTTCTGCTAGGATGTAGACCACAAAAGACGCTAAAGACGAAGGTACGATGCTCTCCGGAGCTAAGAGCCGCTCCCGGGCTTCTTTCGGCAGAAGCGGCGCTAAGAGAGCACTGTGAGCGGTACAATCGTCTTTGCGCGAAGAAGCCGCTTCTTCGGCTCCGGGAGCCGGAGAGAGCGGCAGCATCGGAAAGGTGAAGAAGGAAGCTGTACAACACTGGGATTGTGTGCGCAGCTTGCCAACTGATAGAAAACAGTACCTTACACTTTCCTGACGTTTCCAATCACATGAATATTCGATTGGAAGCTGTTTTGGACAACTTTTCTTTCCTTCTTGTCAAACACTTGGCAGACGTCCGTGCAACGTCCAGAACACGATGGGAGATGTTTTCTGTGCTCCCGCAGGTTTTCCTTGCCAGACAGAGTGGAAAAGCTTTCTGCTAGGATGTAGACCACAAAAGACGCTAAAGACGAAGGTACGATGCTCTCCGGAGCTAAGAGCCGCTGCCGGGCTTCTTTCGGCAGAAGCGGCGCTAAGAGAGCACTGTGAGCGGTACAATCGTCTTTGCGCGAAGAAGCCGCTTCTTCGGCTCCGGGAGCCGGAGAGAGCGGCAGCATCGGAAAGGTGAAGAAGGAAGCTGTACAACACTGGGATTGTGTGCGCAGCTTGCCAACTGATAGAAAACAGTACCTTACACTTTCCTGACGTTTCCAATCACATGAATATTCGATTGGAAGCTGTTTTGGACAACTTTTCTTTCCTTCATGCCAAACACTTGGCAGACGTCCGTGCAACGTCCAGAACACGATGGGAGATGTTTTCTGTGCTCCCGCAGGTTTTCCTTGCCAGACAGAGTGGAAAAGCTTTCTGCTAGGATGTAGACCACAAAAGACGCTAAAGACGAAGGTACGATGCTCTCCGGAGCTAAGAGCCGCTCCCGGGCTTCTTTCGGCAGAAGCGGCGCTAAGAGAGCACTGTGAGCGGTACAATCGTCTTTGCGCGAAGAAGCCGCTTCTTCGGCTCCGGGAGCCGGAGAGAGCGGCAGCATCGGAAAGGTGAAGAAGGAAGCTGTACAACACTGGGATTGTGTGCGCAGCTTGCCAACTGATAGAAAACAGTACCTTACACTTTCCTGACGTTTCCAATCACATGAATATTCGATTGGAAGCTGTTTTGGACAACTTTTCTTTCCTTCATGCCAAACACTTGGCAGACCTCCGTGCAACGTCCAGAACACGATGGGATATGTTTTCTGTGCTCCCGCAGGTTTTCCTTGCCAGACAGAGTGGAAAAGCTTTCTGCTAGGATGTAGACCACAAAAGACGCTAAAGACGAAGGTACGATGCTCTCCGGAGCTAAGAGCCGCTCCCGGGCTTCTTTCGGCAGAAGCGGCGCTAAGAGAGCACTGTGAGCGGTACAATCGTCTGTGCGCGAAGAAGCCGCTTCTTCGGCTCCGGGAGCCGGAGAGAGCGGCAGCATCGGAAAGGTGAAGAAGGAAGCTGTACAACACTGGGATTGTGTGCGCAGCTTGCCAACTGATAGAAAACAGTACCTTACACTTTCCTGACGTTTCCAATCACATGAATATTCGATTGGAAGCTGTTTTGGACAACTTTTCTTTCCTTCTTGTCAAACACTTGGCAGACGTCCGTGCAACGTCCAGAACACGATGGGAGATGTTTTCTGTGCTCCCGCAGGTTTTCCTTGCCAGACAGAGTGGAAAAGCTTTCTGCTAGGATGTAGACCACAAAAAACACTAAAGACGAAGGTACGATGCTCTCCGGAGCTAAGAGCCGCTCCCGGGCTTCTTTCGGCAGAAGCGGCGCTAAGAGAGCACTGTGAGCGGTACAATCGTCTTTGCGCGAAGAAGCCGCTTCTTCGGCTCCGGGAGCCGGAGAGAGCGGCAGCATCGGAAAGGTGAAGAAGGAAGCTGTACAACACTGGGATTGTGTGCGCAGCTTGCCAACTGATAGAAAACAGTACCTTACACTTTCCTGACGTTTCCAATCACATGAATATTCGATTGGAAGCTGTTTTGGACAACTTTTCTTTCCTTCATGCCAAACACTTGGCAGACCTCCGTGCAACGTCCAGAACACGATGGGATATGTTTTCTGTGCTCAGTCAGGTTTTCCTTGTCAGACAGAGTGGAAAAGCTTTCTGCTAGGATGTAGACCACAAAAGACGCTAAAGACGAAGGTACGATGCTCTCCGGAGCTAAGAGCCGCTCCCGGGCTTCTTTCGGCAGAAGCCGCGTTAAGGAGAGCACTGTGAGCGGTACAATCGTCTTTGCGCGAAGAAGCCGCTTCTTCGGCTCCGGGAGCCGGAGTGAGCGGCAGCATCGGAAAGGGGAAGAAGGAAGCTGTACAACACTGGGATTGTGTGCGCAGCTTGCCAACTGATAGAAAACAGTACCTTACACTTTCCTGACGTTTCCAATCACATGAATATTCGATAAGAAGCTGTTTTGGACAACTTTTCTTTCCTTCATGCCAAACACTTGGCAGACGTCCGTGCAACGTCCAGAACACGATGGGAGATGTTTTCTGTGCTCCCGCAGGTTTTCCTTGCCAGACAGAGTTGAAAAGCTTTCTGCTAGGATGTAGACCACAAAAGACGCTAAAGACGAAGGTACGATGCTCTCCGGAGCTAAGAGCCGCTCCCGGGCTTCTTTCGGCAGAAGCCGCGCTAAGAGAGCACTGTGAGCGGTACAATCGTCTGTGCGCGAAGAAGCCGCTTCTTCGGCTCCGGGAGCCGGAGAGAGCGGCAGCATCGGAAAGGTGAAGAAGGAAGCTGTACAACACTGGGATTGTGTGCGCAGCTTGCCAACTGATAGAAAACAGTACCTTACACTTTCCTGACGTTTCCAATCACATGAATATTCGATTGGAAGCTGTTTTGGACAACTTTTCTTTCCTTCTTGTCAAACACTTGGCAGACGTCCGTGCAACGTCCAGAACACGATGGGAGATGTTTTCTGTGCTCCCGCAGGTTTTCCTTGCCAGACAGAGTGGAAAAGCTTTCTGCTAGGATGTAGACCACAAAAGACGCTAAAGACGAAGGTACGATGCTCTCCGGAGCTAAGAGCCGCTCCCGGGCTTCTTTCGGCAGAAGCGGCGCTAAGAGAGCACTGTGAGCGGTACAATCGTCTGTGCGCGAAGAAGCCGCTTCTTCGGCTCCGGGAGCCGGAGAGAGCGGCAGCATCGGAAAGGGGAAGAAGGAAGCTGTACAACACTGGGATTGTGTGCGCAGCTTGCCAACTGATAGAAAACAGTACCTTACACTTTCCTGACGTTTCCAATCACGTGAATATTCGATTGGAAGCTGTTTTGGACAACTTTTCTTTCCTTCATGCCAAACACTTGGCAGACGTCCGTGCAACGTCCAGAACACGATGGGAGATGTTTTCTGTGCTCCCGCAGGTTTTCCTTGCCAGACAGAGTGGAAAAGCTTTCTGCTAGGATGTAGAGCACAAAAGACGCTAAAGACGAAGGTACGATGCTCTCCGGAGCTAAGAGCCGCTCCCGGGCTTCTTTCGGCAGAAGCGGCGCTAAGAGAGCACTGTGAGCGGTACAATCGTCTTTGCGCGAAGAAGCCGCTTCTTCGGCTCCGGGAGCCGGAGAGAGCGGCAGCATCGGAAAGGTGAAGAAGGAAGCTGGACAACACTGGGATTGTGTGCGCAGCTTGCCAACTGATAGAAAACAGTACCTTACACTTTCCTGACGTTTCCAATCACATGAATATTCGATTGGAAGCTGTTTTGGACAACTTTTCTTTCCTTCATGCCAAACACTTGGCAGACGTCCGTGCAACGTCCAGAACACGATGGGAGATGTTTTCTGTGCTCCCGCAGGTTTTCCTTGCTAGACAGAGTTGAAAAGCTTTCTGCTAGGATGTAGACCACAAAAGACGCTAAAGACGAAGGTACGATGCTCTCCGGAGCTAAGAGCCGCTGCCGGGCTTCTTTCGGCAGAAGCGGCGCTAAGAGAGCCCCGTGACCGGTACAATCATCATTGCGCGAAGAAGCCGCTTCTTCGGCTCCGGAAGCCAGAGAGAGCGGCAGCATCGGAAAGGTGAAGAAGGAAGCTGTACAACACTGGGATTGTGTGCGCAGCTTGCCAACTGATAGAAAAGAGTACCTTACCACTTTCCTGACGTTTCCAATCACATGAATATTCGATTGGAAGCTGTTTTGGACAACTTTTCTTTCCTTCTTGTCAAACACTTGGCAGACCTCCGTGCAACGTCCAGAACACGATGGGATATGTTTTCTGTGCTCCCGCAGGTTTTCCTTGCCAGACAGAGTGGAAAAGCTTTCTGCTAGGATGTAGACCACAAAAGACGCTAAAGGCGAAGGTACGATGCTCTCCGGAGCTAAGAGCCGCTCCCGGGCTTCTTTCGGCAGAAGCGGCGCTAAGAGAGCACTGTGAGCGGTACAATCGTCTGTGCGCGAAGAAGCCGCTTCTTCGGCTCCGGGAGCCGGAGAGAGCGGCAGCATTGGAAAGGTGAAGAAGGAAGCTGTACAACACTGGGATTGTGTGCGCAGCTTGCCAACTGATAGAAAACAGTACCTTACACTTTCCTGACGTTTCCAATCTCATGAATATTCGATTGGAAGCTGTTTTGGACAACTTTTCTTTCCTTCATGCCAAACACTTGGCAGACCTCCGTGCAACGTCCAGAACACGATGGGAGATGTTTTCTGTGCTCCCGCAGGTTTTCCTTGCCAGACAGAGTGGAAAAGCTTTCTGCTAGGATGTAGACCACAAAAGACGCTAAAGACGAAGGTACGATGCTCTCCGGAGCTAAGAGCCGCTCCCGGGCTTCTTTCGGCAGAAGCGGCGCTAAGAGAGCACTGTGAGCGGTACAATCGTCTTTGCGCGAAGAAGCCGCTTCTTCGGCTCCGGGAGCCGGAGAGAGCGGCAGCATCGGAAAGGTGAAGAAGGAAGCTGTACAACACTGGGATTGTGTGCGCAGCTTGCCAACTGATAGAAAACAGTACCTTACACTTTCCTGACGTTTCCAATCACATGAATATTCGATTGGAAGCTGTTTTGGACAACTTTTCTTTCCTTCTTGTCAAACACTTGGCAGACGTCCGTGCAACGTCCAGAAGACGATGGGAGATGTTTTCTGTGCTCCCGCAGGTTTTCCTTGCCAGACAGAGTGGAAAAGCTTTCTGCTAGGATGTAGACCACAAAAGACGCTAAAGACGAAGGTACGATGCTCTCCGGAGCTAAGAGCCGCTCCCGGGCTTCTTTCGGCAGAAGCGGCGCTAAGAGAGCACTGTGAGCGGTACAATCGTCTTTGCGCGAAGAAGCCGCTTCTTCGGCTCCGGGAGCCGGAGAGAGCGGCAGCATCGCAAAGGTGAAGAAGGAAGCTGTACAACACTGGGATTGTGTGCGCAGCTTGCCAACTGATAGAAAACAGTACCTTACACTTTCCTGACGTTTCCAATCACATGAATATTCGATTGGAAGCTGTTTTGGACAACTTTTCTTTCCTTCATGCCAAACACTTGGCAGACCTCCGTGCAACGTCCAGAACACGATGGGAGATGTTTTCTGTGCTCCCGCAGGTTTTCCTTGCCAGACAGAGTGGAAAAGCTTTCTGCTAGGATGTAGACCACAAAAGACGCTAAAGACGAAGGTACGATGCTCTCCGGAGCTAAGAGCCGCTCCCGGGCTTCTTTCGGCACCAGCGGCGCTAAGAGAGCACTGTGAGCGGTACAATCGTCTGTGCGCGAAGAAGCCGCTTCTTCGGCTCCGGGAGCCGGAGAGAGCGGCAGCATCGGAAAGGTGAAGAAGGAAGCTGTACAACACTGGGATTGTGTGCGCAGCTTGCCAACTGATAGAAAACAGTACCTTACACTTTCCTGACGTTTCCAATCACATGAATATTCGATTGGAAGCTGTTTTGGACAACTTTTCTTTCCTTCTTGTCAAACACTTGGCAGACCTCCGTGCAACGTCCAGAACACGATGGGAGATGTTTTCTGTGCTCCCGCAGGTTTTCCTTGCCAGACAGAGTGGAAAAGCTTTCTGCTAGGATGTAGACCACAAAAGACGCTAAAGACGAAGGTACGATGCTCTCCGGAGCTAAGAGCCGCTGCCGGGCTTCTTTCGGCAGAAGCGGCGCTAAGAGAGCACTGTGAGCGGTACAATCGTCTTTGCGCGAAGAAGCCGCTTCTTCGGCTCCGGGAGCCGGAGAGAGCGGCAGCATCGGAAAGGTGAAGAAGGAAGCTGTACAACACTGGGATTGTGTGCGCAGCTTGCCAACTGATAGAAAACAGTACCTTACACTTTCCTGACGTTTCCAATCACATGAATATTCGATTGGAAGCTGTTTTGGACAACTTTTCTTTCCTTCATGCCAAACACTTGGCAGATCTCGGGGCAACGTCCAGAACACGATGGGAGATGTTTTCTGTGCTCCCGCAGGTTTTCCTTGCCAGACAGAGTTGAAAAGCTTTCTGCTAGGATGTAGACCACAAAAGACGCTAAAGACGAAGGTACGATGCTCTCCGGAGCTAAGAGCCGCTCCCGGGCTTCTTTCGGCAGAAGCGGCACTAAGAGAGCACTGTGAGCGGTACAATCGTCTGTGCGCGAAGAAGCCGCTTCTTCGGCTCCGGAAGCCGGAGAGAGCGGCAGCATCGGAAAGGTGAAGAAGGAAGCTGTACAACACTGGGATTGTGTGCGCAGCTTGCCAACTGATAGAAAACAGTACCTTACACTTTCCTGACGTTTCCAATCACATGAATATTCGATTGGAAGCTGTTTTGGACAACTTTTCTTTCCTTCTTGTCAAACACTTGGCAGACCTCCGTGCAACGTCCAGAACACGATGGGAGATGTTTTCTGTGCTCCCGCAGGTTTTCCTTGCCAGACAGAGTGGAAAAGCTTTCTGCTAGGATGTAGACCACAAAAGACGCTAAAGACGAAGGTACGATGCTCTCCGGAGCTAAGAGCCGCTCCCGGGCTTCTTTCGGCAGAAGCGGCGCTAAGAGAGCACTGTGAGCGGTACAATCGTCTTTGCGCGAAGAAGCCGCTTCTTCGGCTCCGGGAGCCGGAGAGAGCGGCAGCATCGGAAAGGTGAAGAAGGAAGCTGTACAACACTGGGATTGTGTGCGCAGCTTGCCAACTGATAGAAAACAGTACCTTACACTTTCCTGACGTTTCCAATCACATGAATATTCGATTGGAAGCTGTTTTGGACAACTTTTCTTTCCTTCATGCCAAACACTTGGCAGACCTCCGTGCAACGTCCAGAACACGATGGGAGATGTTTTCTGTGCTCAGTCAGGTTTTCCTTGCCAGACAGAGTGGAAAAGCTTTCTGCTAGGATGTAGACCACAAAAGACGCTAAAGACGAAGGTACGATGCTCTCCGGAGCTAAGAGCCGCTCCCGGGCTTCTTTCGGCCGAAGCCGCGTTAAGGAGAGCACTGTGAGCGGTACAATCGTCTTTGCGCGAAGAAGCCGCTTCTTCGGCTCCGGGAGCCGGAGTGAGCGGCAGCATCGGAAAGGGGAAGAAGGAAGCTGTACAACACTGGGATTGTGTGCGCAGCTTGCCAACTGATAGAAAACAGCACCTTACACTTTCCTGACGTTTCCAATCACATGAATATTCGATAAGAAGCTGTTTTGGACAACTTTTCTTTCCTTCATGCCAAACACTTGGCAGACGTCCGTGCAACGTCCAGAGCACGATGGGAGATGTTTTCTGTGCTCCCGCAGGTTTTCCTTGCCAGACAGAGTGGAAAAGCTTTCTGCTAGGATGTAGACCACAAAAGACGCTAAAGACGAAGGTACGATGCTCTCCGGAGCTAAGAGCCGCTCCCGGGCTTCTTTCGGCAGAAGCGGCGCTAAGAGAGCACTGTGAGCGGTACAATCGTCTGTGCGCGAAGAAGCCGCTTCTTCGGCTCCGGGAGCCGGAGAGAGCGGCAGCATCGGAAAGGTGAAGAAGGAAGCTGTACAACACTGGGATTGTGTGCGCAGCTTGCCAACTGATAGAAAACAGTACCTTACACTTTCCTGACGTTTCCAATCACATGAATATTCGATTGGAAGCTGTTTTGGACAACTTTTCTTTCCTTCTTGTCAAACACTTGGCAGACCTCCGTGCAACGTCCAGAACACGATGGGAGATGTTTTCTGTGCTCCCGCAGGTTTTCCTTGCCAGACAGAGTGGAAAAGCTTTCTGCTAGGATGTAGACCACAAAAGACGCTAAAGACGAAGGTACGATGCTCTCCGGAGCTAAGAGCCGCTCCCGGGCTTCTTTCGGCAGAAGCGGCGCTAAGAGAGCACTGTGAGCGGTACAATCGTCTTTGCGCGAAGAAGCCGCTTCTTCGGCTCCGGGAGCCGGAGAGAGCGGCAGCATCGGAAAGGTGAAGAAGGAAGCTGTACAACACTGGGATTGTGTGCGCAGCTTGCCAACTGATAGAAAACAGTACCTTACACTTTCCTGACGTTTCCAATCACATGAATATTCGATTGGAAGCTGTTTTGGACAACTTTTCTTTCCTTCATGCCAAACACTTGGCAGACCTCCGTGCAACGTCCAGAACACGATGGGAGATGTTTTCTGTGCTCAGTCAGGTTTTCCTTGCCAGACAGAGTGGAAAAGCTTTCTGCTAGGATGTAGACCACAAAAGACGCTAAAGACGAAGGTACGATGCTCTCCGGAGCTAAGAGCCGCTCCCGGGCTTCTTTCGGCAGAAGCCGCGTTAAGGAGAGCACTGTGAGCGGTACAATCGTCTTTGCGCGAAGAAGCCGCTTCTTCGGCTCCGGGAGCCGGAGTGAGCGGCAGCATCGGAAAGGGGAAGAAGGAAGCTGTACAACACTGGGATTGTGTGCGCAGCTTGCCAACTGATAGAAAACAGCACCTTACACTTTCCTGACGTTTCCAATCACATGAATATTCGATAAGAAGCTGTTTTGGACAACTTTTCTTTCCTTCATGCCAAACACTTGGCAGACGTCCGTGCAACGTCCAGAGCACGATGGGAGATGTTTTCTGTGCTCCCGCAGGTTTTCCTTGCCAGACAGAGTGGAAAAGCTTTCTGCTAGGATGTAGACCACAAAAGACGCTAAAGACGAAGGTACGATGCTCTCCGGAGCTAAGAGCCGCTCCCGGGCTTCTTTCGGCAGAAGCGGCGCTAAGAGAGCACTGTGAGCGGTACAATCGTCTGTGCGCGAAGAAGCCGCTTCTTCGGCTCCGGGAGCCGGAGAGAGCGGCAGCATCGGAAAGGTGAAGAAGGAAGCTGTACAACACTGGGATTGTGTGCGCAGCTTGCCAACTGATAGAAAACAGTACCTTACACTTTCCTGACGTTTCCAATCACATGAATATTCGATTGGAAGCTGTTTTGGACAACTTTTCTTTCCTTCTTGTCAAACACTTGGCAGACGTCCGTGCAACGTCCAGAACACGATGGGAGATGTTTTCTGTGCTCCCGCAGGTTTTCCTTGCCAGACAGAGTGGAAAAGCTTTCTGCTAGGATGTAGACCACAAAAGACGCTAAAGACGAAGGTACGATGCTCTCCGGAGCTAAGAGCCGCTCCCGGGCTTCTTTCGGCAGAAGCGGCGCTAAGAGAGCACTGTGAGCGGTACAATCGTCTATGCGCGAAGAAGCCGCTTCTTCGGCTCCAGGAGCCGGAGAGAGCGGCAGCATCGCAAAGGTGAAGAAGGAAGCTGTACAACACTGGGATTGTGTGCGCAGCTTGCCAACTGATAGAAAACAGTACCTTACACTTTCCTGACGTTTCCAATCACGTGAATATTCGATTGGAAGCTGTTTTGGACAACTTTTCTTTCCTTCATGCCAAACACTTGGCAGACCTCCGTGCAACGTCCAGAACACGATGGGAGATGTTTTCTGTGCTCCCGCAGGTTTTCCTTGCCAGACAGAGTGGAAAAGCTTTCTGCTAGGATGTAGACCACAAAAGACGCTAAAGACGAAGGTACGATGCTCTCCGGAGCTAAGAGCCGCTCCCGGGCTTCTTTCGGCAGAAGCCGCGTTAAGGAGAGCACTGTGAGCGGTACAATCGTCTTTGCGCGAAGAAGCCGCTTCTTCGGCTCCGGGAGCCGGAGAGAGCGGCAGCATCGGAAAGGTGAAGAAGGAAGCTGTACAACACTGGGATTGTGTGCGCAGCTTGCCAACTGATAGAAAACAGTACCTTACCACTTTCCTGACGTTTCCAATCACATGAATATTCGATTGGAAGCTGTTTTGGACAACTTTTCTTTCCTTCATGCCAAACACTTGGCAGACGTCCGTGCAACGTCCAGAACACGATGGGAGATGTTTTCTGTGCTCCCGCAGGTTTTCCTTGCCAGACAGAGTGGAAAAGCTTTCTGCTAGGATGTAGAGCACAAAAGACGCTAAAGACGAAGGTACGATGCTCTCCGGAGCTAAGAGCCGCTCCCGGGCTTCTTTCGGCAGAAGCGGCGCTAAGAGAGCACTGTGAGCGGTACAATCGTCTTTGCGCGAAGAAGCCGCTTCTTCGGCTCCGGGAGCCGGAGAGAGCGGCAGCATCGGAAAGGTGAAGAAGGAAGCTGTACAACACTGGGATTGTGTGCGCAGCTTGCCAACTGATAGAAAACAGTACCTTACACTTTCCTGACGTTTCCAATCACGTGAATATTCGATTGGAAGCTGTTTTGGACAACTTTTCTTTCCTTCATGCCAAACACTTGGCAGACCTCCGTGCAACGTCCAGAACACGATGGGAGATGTTTTCTGTGCTCCCGCAGGTTTTCCTTGCCAGACAGAGTGGAAAAGCTTTCTGCTAGGATGTAGACCACAAAAGACGCTAAAGACGAAGGTACGATGCTCTCCGGAGCTAAGAGCCGCTCCCGGGCTTCTTTCGGCAGAAGCCGCGTTAAGGAGAGCACTGTGAGCGGTACAATCGTCTTTGCGCGAAGAAGCCGCTTCTTCGGCTCCGGGAGCCGGAGAGAGCGGCAGCATCGGAAAGGTGAAGAAGGAAGCTGTACAACACTGGGATTGTGTGCGCAGCTTGCCAACTGATAGAAAACAGTACCTTACCACTTTCCTGACGTTTCCAATCACATGAATATTCGATTGGAAGCTGTTTTGGACAACTTTTCTTTCCTTCATGCCAAACACTTGGCAGACCTCCGTGCAACATCCAGAACACGATGGGATATGTTTTCTGTGCTCCCGCAGGTTTTCCTTGCCAGACAGAGTGGAAAAGCTTTCTGCTAGGATGTAGACCACAAAAGACGCTAAAGACGAAGGTACGATGCTCTCCGGAGCTAAGAGCCGCTCCCGGGCTTCTTTCGGCAGAAGCGGCGCTAAGAGAGCACTGTGAGCGGTACAATCGTCTTTGCGCGAAGAAGCCGCTTCTTCGGCTCCGGGAGCCGGAGAGAGCGGCAGCATCGGAAAGGTGAAGAAGGAAGCTGTACAACACTGGGATTGTGTGCGCAGCTTGCCAACTGATAGAAAACAGCACCTTACACTTTCCTGACGTTTCCAATCACATGAATATTCGATAAGAAGCTGTTTTGGACAACTTTTCTTTCCTTCATGCCAAACACTTGGCAGACGTCCGTGCAACGTCCAGAACACGATGGGAGATGTTTTCTGTGCTCCCGCAGGTTTTCCTTGCCAGACAGAGTGGAAAAGCTTTCTGCTAGGATGTAGACCACAAAAGACGCTAAAGACGAAGGTACGATGCTCTCCGGAGCTAAGAGCCGCTCCCGGGCATCTTTCGGCAGACGCGGCGTCAAGAGAGCACTGTGAGCAGTACAATCGTCTATGCGCGAAGAAGCCACTTCTTCGGCTCCGGGAGCCGGAGAGAGCGGCAGCATCGTAAAGGTGAAGAAGGAAGCTGTACAACACTGGGATTGTGTGCGCAGCTTGCCAACTGATAGAAAACAGTACCTTACACTTTCCTGACGTTTCCAATCACATGAATCTTCGATTGGAAGTTGTTTTGGACAACTTTTCTTTCCTTCTTGTCAAACACTTGGCAGACCTCCGTGCAACGTCCAGAAGACGATGGGAGATGTTTTCTGTGCTCCTGCAGGTTTTCCTTGCCAGACAGAGTTGAAAAGCTTTCTGCTAGGATGTAGACCACAAAAGACGCTAAAGACGAAGGTACGATGCTCTCCGGAGCTAAGAGCCGCTCCCGGGCTTCTTTCGGCAGAAGCGGCGCTAAGAGAGCACTGTGAGCGGTACAATCGTCTGTGCGCGAAGAAGCCGCTTCTTCGGCTCCGGGAGCCGGAGAGAGCGGCAGCATCGGAAAGGTGAAGAAGGAAGCTGTACAACACTGGGATTGTGTGCGCAGCTTGCCAACTGATAGAAAACAGTACCTTACACTTTCCTGACGTTTCCAATCACATGAATATTCGATTGGAAGCTGTTTTGGACAACTTTTCTTTCCTTCTTGTCAAACACTTGGCAGACGTCCGTGCAACGTCCAGAACACGATGGGAGATGTTTTCTGTGCTCCCGCAGGTTTTCCTTGCCAGACAGAGTGGAAAAGCTTTCTGCTAGGATGTAGACCACAAAAGACGCTAAAGACGAAGGTACGATGCTCTCCGGAGCTAAGAGCCGCTCCCGGGCTTCTTTCGGCAGAAGCGGCGCTAAGAGAGCACTGTGAGCGGTACAATCGTCTATGCGCGAAGAAGCCGCTTCTTCGGCTCCGGGAGCCGGAGAGAGCGGCAGCATCGCAAAGGTGAAGAAGGAAGCTGTACAACACTGGGATTGTGTGCGCAGCTTGCCAACTGATAGAAAACAGTACCTTACACTTTCCTGACGTTTCCAATCACGTGAATATTCGATTGGAAGCTGTTTTGGACAACTTTTCTTTCCTTCATGCCAAACACTTGGCAGACCTCCGTGCAACGTCCAGAACACGATGGGAGATGTTTTCTGTGCTCCCGCAGGTTTTCCTTGCCAGACAGAGTGGAAAAGCTTTCTGCTAGGATGTAGACCACAAAAGACGCTAAAGACGAAGGTACGATGCTCTCCGGAGCTAAGAGCCGCTCCCGGGCTTCTTTCGGCAGAAGCCGCGTTAAGGAGAGCACTGTGAGCGGTACAATCGTCTTTGCGCGAAGAAGCCGCTTCTTCGGCTCCGGGAGCCGGAGAGAGCGGCAGCATCGGAAAGGTGAAGAAGGAAGCTGTACAACACTGGGATTGTGTGCGCAGCTTGCCAACTGATAGAAAACAGTACCTTACCACTTTCCTGACGTTTCCAATCACATGAATATTCGATTGGAAGCTGTTTTGGACAACTTTTCTTTCCTTCATGCCAAACACTTGGCAGACCTCCGTGCAACATCCAGAACACGATGGGATATGTTTTCTGTGCTCCCGCAGGTTTTCCTTGCCAGACAGAGTGGAAAAGCTTTCTGCTAGGATGTAGACCACAAAAGACGCTAAAGACGAAGGTACGATGCTCTCCGGAGCTAAGAGCCGCTCCCGGGCTTCTTTCGGCAGAAGCGGCACTAAGAGAGCACTGTGAGCGGTACAATCGTCTGTGCGCGAAGAAGCCGCTTCTTCGGCTCCGGAAGCCGGAGAGAGCGGCAGCATCGGAAAGGTGAAGAAGGAAGCTGTACAACACTGGGATTGTGTGCGCAGCTTGCCAACTGATAGAAAACAGTACCTTACACTTTCCTGACGTTTCCAATCACATGAATATTCGATTGGAAGCTGTTTTGGACAACTTTTCTTTCCTTCTTGTCAAACACTTGGCAGACGTCCGTGCAACGTCCAGAACACGATGGGAGATGTTTTCTGTGCTCCCGCAGGTTTTCCTTGCCAGACAGAGTGGAAAAGCTTTCTGCTAGGATGTAGACCACAAAAGACGCTAAAGACGAAGGTACGATGCTCTCCGGAGCTAAGAGCCGCTCCCGGGCTTCTTTCGGCAGAAGCGGCGCTAAGAGAGCACTGTGAGCGGTACAATCGTCTTTGCGCGAAGAAGCCGCTTCTTCGGCTCCGGGAGCCGGAGAGAGCGGCAGCATCGGAAAGGTGAAGAAGGAAGCTGTACAACACTGGGATTGTGTGCGCAGCTTGCCAACTGATAGAAAACAGTACCTTACACTTTCCTGACGTTTCCAATCACATGAATATTCGATTGGAAGCTGTTTTGGACAACTTTTCTTTCCTTCATGCCAAACACTTGGCAGACCTCCGTGCAACGTCCAGAACACGATGGGATATGTTTTCTGTGCTCAGTCAGGTTTTCCTTGCCAGACAGAGTGGAAAAGCTTTCTGCTAGGATGTAGACCACAAAAGACGCTAAAGACGAAGGTACGATGCTCTCCGGAGCTAAGAGCCGCTCCCGGGCTTCTTTCGGCAGAAGCCGCGTTAAGGAGAGCACTGTGAGCGGTACAATCGTCTTTGCGCGAAGAAGCCGCTTCTTCGGCTCCGGGAGCCGGAGTGAGCGGCAGCATCGGAAAGGGGAAGAAGGAAGCTGTACAACACTGGGATTGTGTGCGCAGCTTGCCAACTGATAGAAAACAGCACCTTACACTTTCCTGACGTTTCCAATCACATGAATATTCGATAAGAAGCTGTTTTGGACAACTTTTCTTTCCTTCATGCCAAACACTTGGCAGACGTCCGTGCAACGTCCAGAACACGATGGGAGATGTTTTCTGTGCTCCCGCAGGTTTTCCTTGCCAGACAGAGTGGAAAAGCTTTCTGCTAGGATGTAGACCACAAAAGACGCTAAAGACGAAGGTACGATGCTCTCCGGAGCTAAGAGCCGCTCCCGGGCATCTTTCGGCAGACGCAGCATCAAGAGAGCACTGTGAGCAGTACAATCGTCTATGCGCGAAGAAGCCACTTCTTCGGCTCCGGGAGCCGGAGAGAGCGGCAGCATCGGAAAGGTGAAGAAGGAAGCTGTACAACACTGGGATTGTGTGCGCAGCTTGCCAACTGATAGAAAACAGTACCTTACACTTTCCTGACGTTTCCAATCACATGAATCTTCGATTGGAAGCTGTTTTGGACAACTTTTCTTTCCTTCTTGTCAAACACTTGGCAGACCTCCGTGCAACGTCCAGAAGACGATGGGAGATGTTTTCTGTGCTCCCGCAGGTTTTCCTTGCCAGACAGAGTTGAAAAGCTTTCTGCTAGGATGTAGACCACAAAAGACGCTAAAGACGAAGGTACGATGCTCTCCGGAGCTAAGAGCCGCTCCCGGGCTTCTTTCGGCAGAAGCGGCGCTAAGAGAGCACTGTGAGCGGTACAATCGTCTGTGCGCGAAGAAGCCGCTTCTTCGGCTCCGGGAGCCGGAGAGAGCGGCAGCATCGGAAAGGTGAAGAAGGAAGCTGTACAACACTGGGATTGTGTGCGCAGCTTGCCAACTGATAGAAAACAGTACCTTACACTTTCCTGACGTTTCCAATCACGTGAATATTCGATTGGAAGCTGTTTTGGACAACTTTTCTTTCCTTCATGCCAAACACTTGGCAGACCTCCGTGCAACGTCCAGAACACGATGGGAGATGTTTTCTGTGCTCCCGCAGGTTTTCCTTGCCAGACAGAGTGGAAAAGCTTTCTGCTAGGATGTAGACCACAAAAGACGCTAAAGACGAAGGTACGATGCTCTCCGGAGCTAAGAGCCGCTCCCGGGCTTCTTTCGGCAGAAGCCGCGTTAAGGAGAGCACTGTGAGCGGTACAATCGTCTTTGCGCGAAGAAGCCGCTTCTTCGGCTCCGGGAGCCGGAGAGAGCGGCAGCATCGGAAAGGTGAAGAAGGAAGCTGTACAACACTGGGATTGTGTGCGCAGCTTGCCAACTGATAGAAAACAGTACCTTACCACTTTCCTGACGTTTCCAATCACATGAATATTCGATTGGAAGCTGTTTTGGACAACTTTTCTTTCCTTCATGCCAAACACTTGGCAGACCTCCGTGCAACATCCAGAACACGATGGGATATGTTTTCTGTGCTCCCGCAGGTTTTCCTTGCCAGACAGAGTGGAAAAGCTTTCTGCTAGGATGTAGACCACAAAAGACGCTAAAGACGAAGGTACGATGCTCTCCGGAGCTAAGAGCCGCTCCCGGGCTTCTTTCGGCAGAAGCGGCGCTAAGAGAGCACTGTGAGCGGTACAATCGTCTTTGCGCGAAGAAGCCGCTTCTTCGGCTCCGGGAGCCGGAGAGAGCGGCAGCATCGGAAAGGTGAAGAAGGAAGCTGTACAACACTGGGATTGTGTGCGCAGCTTGCCAACTGATAGAAAACAGTACCTTACACTTTCCTGACGTTTCCAATCCCATGAATATTCGATTGGAAGCTGTTTTGGACAACTTTTCTTTCGTTCTTGTCAAACACTTGGCAGACGTCCGTGCAACGTCCAGAACACGATGGGAGATGTTTTCTGTGCTCCCGCAGGTTTTCCTTGCCAGACAGAGTGGAAAAGCTTTCTGCTAGGATGTAGACCACAAAAGACGCTAAAGACGAAGGTACGATGCTCTCCGGAGCTAAGAGCCGCTCCCGGGCTTCTTTCGGCAGAAGCGGCGCTAAGAGAGCACTGTGAGCGGTACAATCGTCTTTGCGCGAAGAAGCCGCTTCTTCGGCTCCGGGAGCCGGAGAGAGCGGCAGCATCGGAAAGGTGAAGAAGGAAGCTGTACAACACTGGGATTGTGTGCGCAGCTTGCCAACTGATAGAAAACAGTACCTTACACTTTCCTGACGTTTCCAATCACATGAATATTCGATTGGAAGCTGTTTTGGACAACTTTTCTTTCCTTCATGCCAAACACTTGGCAGACGTCCGTGCAACGTCCAGAACACGATGGGAGATGTTTTCTGTGCTCCCGCAGGTTTTCCTTGCCAGACAGAGTGGAAAAGCTTTCTGCTAGGATGTAGACCACAAAAGATGCTAAAGACGAAGGTACGATGCTCTCCGGAGCTAAGAGCCGCTCCCGGGCTTCTTTCGGCAGAAGCGGCGCTAAGAGAGCACTGTGAGCGGTACAATCGTCTTTGCGCGAAGAAGCCGCTTCTTCGGCTCCGGGAGCCGGAGAGAGCGGCAGCATCGGAAAGGTGAAGAAGGAAGCTGTACAACACTGGGATTGTGTGCGCAGCTTGCCAACTGATAGAAAACAGTACCTTACACTTTCCTGACGTTTCCAATCACGTGAATATTCGATTGGAAGCTGTTTTGGACAACTTTTCTTTCCTTCATGCCAAACACTTGGCAGACCTCCGTGCAACGTCCAGAACACGATGGGAGATGTTTTCTGTGCTCCCGCAGGTTTTCCTTGCCAGACAGAGTGGAAAAGCTTTCTGCTAGGATGTAGACCACAAAAGACGCTAAAGACGAAGGTACGATGCTCTCCGGAGCTAAGAGCCGCTCCCGGGCTTCTTTCGGCAGAAGCCGCGTTAAGGAGAGCACTGTGAGCGGTACAATCGTCTTTGCGCGAAGAAGCCGCTTCTTCGGCTCCGGGAGCCGGAGAGAGCGGCAGCATCGGAAAGGTGAAGAAGGAAGCTGTACAACACTGGGATTGTGTGCGCAGCTTGCCAACTGATAGAAAACAGTACCTTACCACTTTCCTGACGTTTCCAATCACATGAATATTCGATTGGAAGCTGTTTTGGACAACTTTTCTTTCCTTCATGCCAAACACTTGGCAGACCTCCGTGCAACGTCCAGAACACGATGGGAGATGTTTTCTGTGCTCCCGCAGGTTTTCCTTGCCAGACAGAGTGGAAAAGCTTTCTGCTAGGATGTAGACCACAAAAGACGCTAAAGACGAAGGTACGATGCTCTCCGGAGCTAAGAGCCGCTCCCGGGCATCTTTCGGCAGACGCGGCGTCAAGAGAGCACTGTGAGCAGTACAATCGTCTATGCGCGAAGAAGCCACTTCTTCGGCTCCGGGAGCCGGAGAGAGCGGCAGCATCGGAAAGGTGAAGAAGGAAGCTGTACAACACTGGGATTGTGTGCGCAGCTTGCCAACTGATAGAAAACAGTACCTTACACTTTCCTGACGTTTCCAATCACATGAATCTTCGATTGGAAGCTGTTTTGGACAACTTTTCTTTCCTTCTTGTCAAACACTTGGCAGACCTCCGTGCAACGTCCAGAAGACGATGGGAGATGTTTTCTGTGCTCCCGCAGGTTTTCCTTGCCAGACAGAGTGGAAAAGCTTTCTGCTAGGATGTAGACCACAAAAGACGCTAAAGACGAAGGTACGATGCTCTCCGGAGCTAAGAGCCGCTCCCGGGCTTCTTTCGGCAGAAGCGGCGCTAAGAGAGCACTGTGAGCGGTACAATCGTCTGTGCGCGAAGAAGCCGCTTCTTCGGCTCCGGGAGCCGGAGAGAGCGGCAGCATCGGAAAGGTGAAGAAGGAAGCTGTACAACACTGGGATTGTGTGCGCAGCTTGCCAACTGATAGAAAACAGTACCTTACACTTTCCTGACGTTTCCAATCACATGAATATTCGATTGGAAGCTGTTTTGGACAACTTTTCTTTCCTTCTTGTCAAACACTTGGCAGACGTCCGTGCAACGTCCAGAACACGATGGGAGATGTTTTCTGTGCTCCCGCAGGTTTTCCTTGCCAGACAGAGTGGAAAAGCTTTCTGCTAGGATGTAGAGCACAAAAGACGCTAAAGACGAAGGTACGATGCTCTCCGGAGCTAAGAGCCGCTCCCGGGCTTCTTTCGGCAGAAGCGGCGCTAAGAGAGCACTGTGAGCGGTACAATCGTCTATGCGCGAAGAAGCCGCTTCTTCGGCTCCGGGAGCCGGAGAGAGCGGCAGCATCGCAAAGGTGAAGAAGGAAGCTGTACAACACTGGGATTGTGTGCGCAGCTTGCCAACTGATAGAAAACAGTACCTTACACTTTCCTGACGTTTCCAATCACGTGAATATTCGATTGGAAGCTGTTTTGGACAACTTTTCTTTCCTTCATGCCAAACACTTGGCAGACCTCCGTGCAACGTCCAGAACACGATGGGAGATGTTTTCTGTGCTCCCGCAGGTTTTCCTTGCCAGACAGAGTGGAAAAGCTTTCTGCTAGGATGTAGACCACAAAAGACGCTAAAGACGAAGGTACGATGCTCTCCGGAGCTAAGAGCCGCTCCCGGGCTTCTTTCGGCAGAAGCCGCGTTAAGGAGAGCACTGTGAGCGGTACAATCGTCTTTGCGCGAAGAAGCCGCTTCTTCGGCTCCGGGAGCCGGAGAGAGCGGCAGCATCGGAAAGGTGAAGAAGGAAGCTGTACAACACTGGGATTGTGTGCGCAGCTTGCCAACTGATAGAAAACAGTACCTTACCACTTTCCTGACGTTTCCAATCACATGAATATTCGATTGGAAGCTGTTTTGGACAACTTTTCTTTCCTTCATGCCAAACACTTGGCAGACCTCCGTGCAACATCCAGAACACGATGGGATATGTTTTCTGTGCTCCCGCAGGTTTTCCTTGCCAGACAGAGTGGAAAAGCTTTCTGCTAGGATGTAGACCACAAAAGACGCTAAAGACGAAGGTACGATGCTCTCCGGAGCTAAGAGCCGCTCCCGGGCTTCTTTCGGCAGAAGCGGCGCTAAGAGAGCACTGTGAGCGGTACAATCGTCTTTGCGCGAAGAAGCCGCTTCTTCGGCTCCGGGAGCCGGAGAGAGCGGCAGCATCGGAAAGGTGAAGAAGGAAGCTGTACAACACTGGGATTGTGTGCGCAGCTTGCCAACTGATAGAAAACAGTACCTTACACTTTCCTGACGTTTCCAATCACATGAATATTCGATTGGAAGCTGTTTTGGACAACTTTTCTTTCGTTCTTGTCAAACACTTGGCAGACCTCCGTGCAACGTCCAGAACACGATGGGAGATGTTTTCTGTGCTCCCGCAGGTTTTCCTTGCCAGACAGAGTGGAAAAGCTTTCTGCTAGGATGTAGACCACAAAAGACGCTAAAGACGAAGGTACGATGCTCTCCGGAGCTAAGAGCCGCTCCCGGGCTTCTTTCGGCAGAAGCGGCGCTAAGAGAGCACTGTGAGCGGTACAATCGTCTTTGCGCGAAGAAGCCGCTTCTTCGGCTCCGGGAGCCGGAGAGAGCGGCAGCATCGGAAAGGTGAAGAAGGAAGCTGTACAACACTGGGATTGTGTGCGCAGCTTGCCAACTGATAGAAAACAGTACCTTACACTTTCCTGACGTTTCCAATCACATGAATATTCGATTGGAAGCTGTTTTGGACAACTTTTCTTTCCTTCATGCCAAACACTTGGCAGACGTCCGTGCAACGTCCAGAACACGATGGGAGATGTTTTCTGTGCTCCCGCAGGTTTTCCTTGCCAGACAGAGTGGAAAAGCTTTCTGCTAGGATGTAGACCACAAAAGATGCTAAAGACGAAGGTACGATGCTCTCCGGAGCTAAGAGCCGCTCCCGGGCTTCTTTCGGCAGAAGCGGCGCTAAGAGAGCACTGTGAGCGGTACAATCGTCTGTGCGCGAAGAAGCCGCTTCTTCGGCTCCGGGAGCCGGAGAGAGCGGCAGCATCGGAAAGGTGAAGAAGGAAGCTGTACAACACTGGGATTGTGTGCGCAGCTTGCCAACTGATAGAAAACAGTACCTTACACTTTCCTGACGTTTCCAATCACATGAATATTCGATTGGAAGCTGTTTTGGACAACTTTTCTTTCCTTCATGCCAAACACTTGGCAGACCTCCGTGCAACGTCCAGAACACGATGGGAGATGTTTTCTGTGCTCCCGCAGGTTTTCCTTGCCAGACAGAGTGGAAAAGCTTTCTGCTAGGATGTAGACCACAAAAGACGCTAAAGACGAAGGTACGATGCTCTCCGGAGCTAAGAGCCGCTCCCGGGCTTCTTTCGGCAGAAGCGGCGCTAAGAGAGCACTGTGAGCGGTACAATCGTCTTTGCGCGAAGAAGCCGCTTCCTCGGCTCCGGGAGCCGGAGAGAGCGGCAGCATCGGAAAGGTGAAGAAGGAAGCTGTGCAACACTGGGATTGTGTGCGCAGCTTGCAAACTGATAGAAAACAGTACCTTACACTTTCCTGACGTTTCCAATCACATGAATATTCGATTGGAAGCTGTTTTGGACAACTTTCCTTTCCTTCATGCCAAACACTTGGCAGACCTCCGTGCAACATCCAGAACACGATGGGAGATGTTTTCTGTGCTCCCGCAGGTTTTCCTTGCCAGACAGAGTGGAAAAGCTTTCTGCTAGGATGTAGACCACAAAAGACGCTAAAGACGAAGGTACGATGCTCTCCGGAGCTAAGAGCCGCTCCCGGGTTTCTTTCGGCAGAAGCGGCGCTAAGAGAGCACTGTGAGCGGTACAATCGTCTGTGCGCGAAGAAGCCGCTTCTTCGGCTCCGGGAGCCGGAGAGAGCGGCAGCATCGGAAAGGTGAAGAAGGAAGCTGTACAACACTGGGATTGTGTGCGCAGCTTGCCAACTGATAGAAAACAGTACCTTACACTTTCCTGACGTTTCCAATCACATGAATATTCGATTGGAAGCTGTTTTGGACAACTTTTCTTTCCTTCATGCCAAACACTTGGCAGATCTCGGGGCAACGTCCAGAACACGATGGGAGATGTTTTCTGTGCTCCCGCAGGTTTTCCTTGCCAGACAGAGTGGAAAAGCTTTCTGCTAGGATGTAGACCACAAAAGACGCTAAAGACGAAGGTACGATGCTCTCCGGAGCTAAGAGCCGCTCCCGGCCTTCTTTCGGCAGAAGCGGCGCTAAGAGAGCACTGTGAGCGGTACAATCGTCTGTGCGCGAAGAAGCCGCTTCTTCGGCTCCGGGAGCCGGAGAGAGCGGCAGCATCGGAAAGGTGAAGAAGGAAGCTGTACAACACTGGGATTGTGTGCGCAGCTTGCCAACTGATAGAAAACAGTACCTTACACTTTCCTGACGTTTCCAATCACATGAATATTCGATAAGAAGCTGTTTTGGACAACTTTTCTTTCCTTCTTGTCAAACACTTGGCAGACGTCCGTGCAACGTCCAGAACACGATGGGAGATGTTTTCTGTGCTCCCGCAGGTTTTCCTTGCCAGACAGAGTGGAAAAGCTTTCTGCTAGGATGTAGACCACAAAAGACGCTAAAGACGAAGGTACGATGCTCTCCGGAGCTAAGAGCCGCTCCCGGGCTTCTTTCGGCAGAAGCGGCGCTAAGAGAGCACTGTGAGCGGTACAATCGTCTTTGCGCGAAGAAGCCGCTTCTTCGGCTCCGGGAGCCGGAGAGAGCGGCAGCATCGGAAAGGTGAAGAAGGAAGCTGTACAACACTGGGATTGTGTGCGCAGCTTGCCAACTGATAGAAAACAGTACCTTACACTTTCCTGACGTTTCCAATCACATGAATATTCGATAAGAAGCTGTTTTGGACAACTTTTCTTTCCTTCTTGTCAAACACTTGGCAGACGTCCGTGCAACGTCCAGAACACGATGGGAGATGTTTTCTGTGCTCCCGCAGGTTTTCCTTGCCAGACAGAGTGGAAAAGCTTTCTGCTAGGATGTAGACCACAAAAGACGCTAAAGACGAAGGTACGATGCTCTCCGGAGCTAAGAGCCGCTCCCGGGCTTCTTTCGGCAGAAGCGGCGCTAAGAGAGCACTGTGAGCGGTACAATCGTCTTTGCGCGAAGAAGCCGCTTCTTCGGCTCCGGGAGCCGGAGAGAGCGGCAGCATCGGAAAGGTGAAGAAGGAAGCTGTGCAACACTGGGATTGTGTGCGCAGCTTGCAAACTGATAGAAAACAGTACCTTACACTTTCCTGACGTTTCCAATCACATGAATATTCGATTGGAAGCTGTTTTGGACAACTTTTCTTTCCTTCATGCCAAACACTTGGCAGACCTCCGTGCAACATCCAGAACACGATGGGAGATGTTTTCTGTGCTCCCGCAGGTTTTCCTTGCCAGACAGAGTGGAAAAGCTTTCTGCTAGGATGTAGACCACAAAAGACGCTAAAGACGAAGGTACGATGCTCTCCGGAGCTAAGAGCCGCTCCCGGGCTTCTTTCGGCAGAAGCGGCGCTAAGAGAGCACTGTGAGCGATAGAATCGTCTGTGCGCGAAGAAGCCGCTTCTTCGGCTCCGGGAGCCGGAGAGAGCGGCAGCATCGGAAAGGTGAAGAAGGAAGCTGTACAACACTGGGATTGTGTGCGCAGCTTGCCAACTGATAGAAAACAGTACCTTACACTTTCCTGACGTTTCCAATCACATGAATATTCGATTGGAAGCTGTTTTGGACAACTTTTCTTTCCTTCATGCCAAACACTTGGCAGATCTCGGGGCAACGTCCAGAACACGATGGGAGATGTTTTCTGTGCTCCCGCAGGTTTTCCTTGCCAGACAGAGTGGAAAAGCTTTCTGCTAGGATGTAGACCACAAAAGACGCTAAAGACGAAGGTACGATGCTCTCCGGAGCTAAGAGCCGCTCCCGGGCTTCTTTCGGCAGAAGCGGCGCTAAGAGAGCACTGTGAGCGGTACAATCGTCTTTGCGCGAAGAAGCCGCTTCTTCGGCTCCGGGAGCCGGAGAGAGCGGCAGCATCGGAAAGGTGAAGAAGGAAGCTGTACAACACTGGGATTGTGTGCGCAGCTTGCCAACTGATAGAAAACAGTACCTTACACTTTCCTGACGTTTCCAATCACATGAATATTCGATAAGAAGCTGTTTTGGACAACTTTTCTTTCCTTCTTGTCAAACACTTGGCAGACGTCCGTGCAACGTCCAGAACACGATGGGAGATGTTTTCTGTGCTCCCGCAGGTTTTCCTTGCCAGACAGAGTGGAAAAGCTTTCTGCTAGGATGTAGACCACAAAAGACGCTAAAGACGAAGGTACGATGCTCTCCGGAGCTAAGAGCCGCTGCCGGGCTTCTTTCGGCAGAAGCGGCGCTAAGAGAGCACTGTGAGCGGTACAATCGTCTTTGCGCGAAGAAGCCGCTTCTTCGGCTCCGGGAGCCGGAGAGAGCGGCAGCATCGGAAAGGTGAAGAAGGAAGCTGTACAACACTGGGATTGTGTGCGCAGCTTGCCAACTGATAGAAAACAGTACCTTACACTTTCCTGACGTTTCCAATCACATGAATATTCGATTGGAAGCTGTTTTGGACAACTTTTCTTTCCCTCATGCCAAACACTTGGCAGACGTCCGTGCAACGTCCAGAACACGATGGGAGATGTTTTCTGTGCTCCCGCAGGTTTTCCTTGCCAGACAGAGTGGAAAAGCTTTCTGCTAGGATGTAGACCACAAAAGACGCTAAAGACGAAGGTACGATGCTCTCCGGAGCTAAGAGCCGCTCCCGGGCTTCTTTCGGCAGAAGCGGCGCTAAGAGAGCACTGTGAGCGGTACAATCGTCTTTGCGCGAAGAAGCCGCTTCTTCGGCTCCGGGAGCCGGAGAGAGCGGCAGCATCGCAAAGGTGAAGAAGGAAGCTGTACAACACTGGGATTTGTGCGCAGCTTGCCAACTGATAGAAAACAGTACCTTACACTTTCCTGACGTTTCCAATCACATGAATATTCGATTGGAAGCTGTTTTGGACAACTTTTCTTTCCTTCTTGTCAAACACTTGGCAGACGTCCGTGCAACGTCCAGAACACGATGGGAGATGTTTTCTGTGCTCGCGCAGGTTTTCCTTGCCAGACAGAGTGGAAAAGCTTTCTGCTAGGATGTAGACCACAAAAGACGCTAAAGACGAAGGTACGATGCTCTCCGGAGCTAAGAGCCGCTCCCGGGCTTCTTTCGGCAGAAGCGGCGCTAAGAGAGCACTGTGAGCGATACAATCGTCTTTGCGCGAAGAAGCCGCTTCTTCGGCTCCGGGAGCCGGAGAGAGCGGCAGCATCGGAAAGGTGAAGAAGGAAGCTGTACAACACTGGGATTGTGTGCGCAGCTTGCCAACTGATAGAAAACAGTACCTTACACTTTCCTGACGTTTCCAATCACATGAATATTCGATTGGAAGCTGTTTTGGACAACTTTTCTTTCCTTCATGCCAAACACTTGGCAGACCTCCGTGCAACGTCCAGAACACGATGGGAGATGTTTTCTGTGCTCCCGCAGGTTTTCCTTGCCAGACAGAGTGGAAAAGCTTTCTGCTAGGATGTAGAGCACAAAAGACGCTAAAGACGAAGGTACGATGCTCTCCGGAGCTAAGAGCCGCTCCCGGATTTCTTTCGGCAGAAGCGGCGTTAAGAGAGCACTGTGAGCGATAGAATCGTCTGTGCGCGAAGAAGCCGCTTCTTCGGCTCCGGGAGCCGGAGAGAGCGGCAGCATCGGAAAGGTGAAGAAGGAAGCTGTACAACACTGGGATTGTGTGCGCAGCTTGCCAACTGATAGAAAACAGTACCTTACACTTTCCTGACGTTTCCAATCACATGAATATTCGATAAGAAGCTGTTTTGGACAACTTTTCTTTCCTTCTTGTCAAACACTTGGCAGACGTCCGTGCAATGCCCAGAACACGATGGGAGATGTTTTCTGTGCTCCCGCAGGTTTTCCTTGCCAGACAGAGTTGAAAAGATTTCTGCTAGGATGTAGACCACAAAAGACGCTAAAGACGAAGGTACGATGCTCTCCGGAGCTAAGAGCCGCTCCCGGGCTTCTTTCGGCAGAAGCGGCGCTAAGAGAGCACTGTGAGCGGTACAATCGTCTGTGCGCGAAGAAGCCGCTTCTTCGGCTCCGGGAGCCGGAGAGAGCGGCAGCATCGGAAAGGTGAAGAAGGAAGCTGTACAACACTGGGATTGTGTGCGCAGCTTGCCAACTGATAGAAAACAGTACCTTACACTTTCCTGACGTTTCCAATCACATGAATATTCGATTGGAAGCTGTTTTGGACAACTTTTCTTTCCTTCTTGTCAAACACTTGGCAGACCTCCGTGCAACGTCCAGAAGACGATGGGAGATGTTTTCTGTGCTCCCGCAGGTTTTCCTTGCCAGACAGAGTGGAAAAGCTTTCTGCTAGGATGTAGAGCACAAAAAACGCTAAAGACGAAGGTACGATGCTCTCCGGAGCTAAGAGCCGCTCCCGGGCTTCTTTCGGCAGAAGCGGCGCTAAGAGAGCACTGTGAGCGGTACAATCGTCTGTGCGCGAAGAAGCCGCTTCTTCGGCTCCGGGAGCCGGAGAGAGCGGCAGCATCGCAAAGGTGAAGAAGGAAGCTGTACAACACTGGGATTGTGTGCGCAGCTTGCCAACTGATAGAAAACAGTACCTTACACTTTCCTGACGTTTCCAATCACATGAATATTCGATTGGAAGCTGTTTTGGACAGCTTTTCTTTCCTTCTTGTCAAACACTTGGCAGACGTCCGTGCAACGTCCAGAACACGATGGGAGATGTTTTCTGTGCTCGCGCAGGTTTTCCTTGCCAGACAGAGTGGAAAAGCTTTCTGCTAGGATGTAGACCTCAAAAGACGCTAAAGACGAAGGTACGATGCTCTCCGGAGCTAAGAGCCGCTCCCGGGCTTCTTTCGGCAGAAGCGGCGCTAAGAGAGCACTGTGAGCGATACAATCGTCTTTGCGCGAAGAAGCCGCTTCTTCGGCTCCGGGAGCCGGAGAGAGCGGCAGCATCGGAAAGGTGAAGAAGGAAGCTGTACAACACTGGGATTGTGTGCGCAGCTTGCCAACTGATAGAAAACAGTACCTTACACTTTCCTGACGTTTCCAATCACATGAATATTCGATTGGAAGCTGTTTTGGACAGCTTTTCTTTCCTTCTTGTCAAACACTTGGCAGACGTCCGTGCAACGTCCAGAACACGATGGGAGATGTTTTCTGTGCTCCCGCAGGTTTTCCTTGCCAGACAGAGTGGAAAAGCTTTCTGCTAGGATGTAGAGCACAAAAGACGCTAAAGACGAAGGTACGATGCTCTCCGGAGCTAAGAGCCGCTCCCGGGCTTCTTTCGGCAGAAGCGGCGCTAAGAGAGCACTGTGAGCGGTACAATCGTCTGTGCGCGAAGAAGCCGCTTCTTTGGCTCCGGGAGCCGGAGAGATCGGCAGCATCGGAAAGGTGAAGAAGGAAGCTGTACAACACTGGGATTGTGTGCGCAGCTTGCAAACTGATAGAAAACAGTACCTTACACTTTCCTGACGTTTCCAATCACATGAATATTCGATTGGAAGCTGTTTTGGACAACTTTTCTTTCCTTCATGCCAAACACTTGGCAGACCTCCGTGCAATGTCCAGAACACGATGGGAGATGTTTTCTGTGCTCCCGCAGGTTTTCCTTGCCAGACAGAGTGGAAAAGCTTTCTGCTAGGATGTAGAGCACAAAAGACGCTAAAGACGAAGGTACGATGCTCTCCGGAGCTAAGAGCCGCTCCCGGGCTTCTTTCGGCAGAAGCGGCGCTAAGAGAGCACTGTGAGCGGTACAATCGTCTTTGCGCGAAGAAGCCGCTTCTTCGGCTCCGGGAGCCGGAGAGAGCGGCAGCATCGGAAAGGTGAAGAAGGAAGCTGTACAACATTGGGATTGTGTGCGCAGCTTGCCAACTGATAGAAAACAGTACCTTACACTTTCCTGACGTTTCCAATCACATGAATATTCGATTGGAAGCTGTTTTGGACAACTTTTCTTTCCTTCATGCCAAACACTTGGCAGACCTCCGTGCAACGTCCAGAAGACGATGGGAGATGTTTTCTGTGCTCCCGCAGGTTTTCCTTGCCAGACAGAGTGGAAAAGCTTTCTGCTAGGATGTAGAGCACAAAAGACGCTAAAGACGAAGGTACGATGCTCTCCGGAGCTAAGAGCCGCTCCCGGGTTTCTTTCGGCAGAAGCGGCGTTAAGAGAGCACTGTGAGCGATAGAATCGTCTGTGCGCGAAGAAGCCGCTTCTTCGGCTCCGGGAGCCGGAGAGAGCGGCAGCATCGGAAAGGTGAAGAAGGAAGCTGTACAACACTGGGATTGTGTGCGCAGCTTGCCAACTGATAGAAAACAGTACCTTACACTTTCCTGACGTTTCCAATCACATGAATATTCGATTGGAAGCTGTTTTGGACAACTTTTCTTTCCTTCTTGTCAAACACTTGGCAGACGTCCGTGCAACGTCCAGAACACGATGGGAGATGTTTTCTGTGCTCCCGCAGGTTTTCCTTGCCAGACAGAGTTGAAAAGCTTTCTGGTAGGATGTAGACCACAAAAGACGCTAAAGACGAAGGTACGATGCTCTCCGGAGCTAAGAGCCGCTCCCGGGCTTCTTTCGGCAGAAGCGGCGCTAAGAGAGCACTGTGAGCGGTACAATCGTCTGTGCGCGAAGAAGCCGCTTCTTCGGCTCCGGGAGCCGGAGAGAGCGGCAGCATCGGAAAGGTGAAGAAGGAAGCTGTACAACACTGGGATTGTGTGCGCAGCTTGCCAACTGATAGAAAACAGTACCTTACACTTTCCTGACGTTTCCAATCACATGAATATTCGATTGGAAGCTGTTTTGGACAACTTTTCTTTCCTTCTTGTCAAACACTTGGCAGACGTCCGTGCAACGTCCAGAAGACGATGGGAGATGTTTTCTGTGCTCCCGCAGGTTTTCCTTGCCAGACAGAGTGGAAAAGCTTTCTGCTAGGATGTAGAGCACAAAAGACGCTAAAGACGAAGGTACGATGCTCTCCGGAGCTAAGAGCCGCTGCCGGGCTTCTTTCGGCAGAAGCGGCGCTAAGAGAGCACTGTGAGCGGTACAATCGTCTGTGCGCGAAGAAGCCGCTTCTTCGGCTCCGGGAGCCGGAGAGAGCGGCAGCATCGGAAAGGTGAAGAAGGAAGCTGTACAACACTGGGATTGTGTGCGCAGCTTGCCAACTGATAGAAAACAGTACCTTACACTTTCCTGACGTTTCCAATCACATGAATATTCGATTGGAAGCTGTTTTGGACAGCTTTTCTTTCCTTCATGCCAAACACTTGGCAGACCTCCGTGCAACGTCCAGAACACGATGGGATATGTTTTCTGTGCTCCCGCAGGTTTTCCTTGCCAGACAGAGTGGAAAAGCTTTCTGCTAGGATGTAGACCACAAAAGACGCTAAAGACGAAGGTACGATGCTCTCCGGAGCTAAGAGCCGCTCCCGGGCTTCTTTCGGCAGAAGCGGCGCTAAGAGAGCACTGTGAGCGGTACAATCGTCTGTGCGCGAAGAAGCCGCTTCTTCGGCTCCGGGAGCCGGAGAGATCGGCAGCATCGGAAAGGTGAAGAAGGAAGCTGTACAACACTGGGATTGTGTGCGCAGCTTGCAAACTGATAGGAAACAGTACCTTACACTTTCCTGACGTTTCCAATCACATGAATATTCGATTGGAAGCTGTTTTGGACAACTTTTCTTTCCTTCATGCCAAACACTTGGCAGACCTCCGTGCAACGTCCAGAACACGATGGGAGATGTTTTCTGTGCTCCCGCAGGTTTTCCTTGCCAGACAGAGTGGAAAAGCTTTCTGCTAGGATGTAGACCACAAAAGACGCTAAAGACGAAGGTACGATGCTCTCCGGAGCTAAGAGCCGCTCCCGGGCTTCTTTCGGCAAAAGCGGCGCTAAGAGAGCACTGTGAGCGGTACAATCGTCTGTGCGCGAAGAAGCCGCTTCTTCGGCTCCGGGAGCCGGAGAGAGCGGCAGCATCGGAAAGGTGAAGAAGGAAGCTGTACAACACTGGGATTGTGTGCGCAGCTTGCCAACTGATAGAAAACAGTACCTTACACTTTCCTGACGTTTCCAATCACATGAATATTCGATTGGAAGCTGTTTTGGACAACTTTTCTTTCCTTCATGCCAAACACTTGGCAGACCTCCGTGCAACGTCCAGAAGACGATGGGAGATGTTTTCTGTGCTCCCGCAGGTTTTCCTTGCCAGACAGAGTTGAAAAGCTTTCTGCTAGGATGTAGAGCACAAAAGACGCTAAAGACGAAGGTACGATGCTCTCCGGAGCTAAGAGCCGCTCCCGGGTTTCTTTCGGCAGAAGCGGCGTTAAGAGAGCACTGTGAGCGATAGAATCGTCTGTGCGCGAAGAAGCCGCTTCTTCGGCTCCGGGAGCCGGAGAGAGCGGCAGCATCGGAAAGGTGAAGAAGGAAGCTGTACAACACTGGGATTGTGTGCGCAGCTTGCCAACTGATAGAAAACAGTACCTTACACTTTCCTGACGTTTCCAATCACATGAATATTCGATAAGAAGCTGTTTTGGACAACTTTTCTTTCCTTCTTGTCAAACACTTGGCAGACGTCCGTGCAACGTCCAGAACACGATGGGAGATGTTTTCTGTGCTCCCGCAGGTTTTCCTTGCCAGACAGAGTTGAAAAGATTTCTGCTAGGATGTAGACCACAAAAGACGCTAAAGACGAAGGTACGATGCTCTCCGGAGCTAAGAGCCGCTCCCGGGCTTCTTTCGGCAGAAGCGGCGCTAAGAGAGCACTGTGAGCGGTACAATCGTCTGTGCGCGAAGAAGCCGCTTCTTCGGCTCCGGGAGCCGGAGAGAGCGGCAGCATCGGAAAGGTGAAGAAGGAAGCTGTACAACACTGGGATTGTGTGCGCAGCTTGCCAACTGATAGAAAACAGTACCTTACACTTTCCTGACGTTTCCAATCACATGAATATTCGATTGGAAGCTGTTTTGGACAACTTTTCTTTCCTTCTTGTCAAACACTTGGCAGACCTCCGTGCAACGTCCAGAAGACGATGGGAGATGTTTTCTGTGCTCCCGCAGGTTTTCCTTGCCAGACAGAGTGGAAAAGCTTTCTGCTAGGATGTAGAGCACAAAAGACGCTAAAGACGAAGGTACGATGCTCTCCGGAGCTAAGAGCCGCTCCCGGGCTTCTTTCGGCAGAAGCCGCGTTAAGGAGAGCACTGTGAGCGGTACAATCGTCTTTGCGCGAAGAAGCCGCTTCTTCGGCTCCGGGAGCCGGAGTGAGCGGCAGCATCGGAAAGGTGAAGAAGGAAGCTGTACAACACTGGGATTGTGTGCGCAGCTTGCCAACTGATAGAAAACAGTACCTTACACTTTCCTGACGTTTCCAATCACATGAATATTCGATTGGAAGCTGTTTTGGACAACTTTTCTTTCCTTCTTGTCAAACACTTGGCAGACGTCCGTGCAACGTCCAGAAGACGATGGGAGATGTTTTCTGTGCTCCCGCAGGTTTTCCTTGCCAGACAGAGTGGAAAAGCTTTCTGCTAGGATGTAGACCACAAATGACGCTAAAGACGAAGGTACGATGCTCTCCGGAGCTAAGAGCCGCTCCCGGCCTTCTTTCGGCAGAAGCGGCGCTAAGAGAGCGATGTGTGCAGTACAATCGTCTATGCGCGAAGAAGCCGCTTCTTCGGCTCCGGGAGCCGGAGAGAGCGGCAACATTGGAAAGGTGAAGAAAGAAGCTGTACAACACTGGGATTGTGTGCGCAGCTTGCCAACTGATAGAAAACAGTACCTTACACTTTCCTGACGTTTCCAATCACATGAATATTCGATAAGAAGCTGTTTTGGACAACTTTTCTTTCGTTCTTGTCAAACACTTGGCAGACGTCCGTGCAACGTCCAGAAGACGATGGGAGATGTTTTCTGTGCTCCCGCAGGTTTTCCTTGCCAGACAGAGTGGAAAAGCTTTCTGCTAGGATGTAGACCACAAAAGACGCTAAAGACGAAGGTACGATGCTCTCCGGAGCTAAGAGCCGCTCCCGGGCTTCTTTCGGCAGAAGCGGCGCTAAGAGAGCCCCGTGACCGGTACAATCGTCTGTGCGCGAAGAAGCCGCTTCTTCGGCTCCGGGAGCCGGAGAGAGCGGCAGCATCGGAAAGGTGAAGAAGGAAGCTGTACAACACTGGGATTGTGTGCGCAGCTTGCCAACTGATAGAAAACAGTACCTTACACTTTCCTGACGTTTCCAATCACATGAATATTCGATTGGAAGCTGTTTTGGACAACTTTTCTTTCCTTCTTGTCAAACACTTGGCAGACCTCCGTGCAACGTCCAGAACACGATGGGAGATGTTTTCTGTGCTCCCGCAGGTTTTCCTTGCCAGACAGAGTGCAAAAGCTTTCTGCTAGGATGTAGAGCACAAAAGACGCTAAAGACGAAGGTACGATGCTCTCCGGAGCTAAGAGCCGCTGCCGGGCTTCTTTCGGCAGAAGCGGCGCTAAGAGAGCACTGTGAGCGGTACAATCGTCTGTGCGCGAAGAAGCCGCTTCTTCGGCTCCGGGAGCCGGAGAGAGCGGCAGCATCGGAAAGGTGAAGAAGGAAGCTGTACAACACTGGGATTGTGTGCACAGCTTGCCAACAGATAGAAAACAGTACCTTACACTTTCCTGACGTTTCCAATCACATGAATCTTCGATTGGATGCTGTTTTGGACAACTTTTCTTTCCTTCATGCCAAAAACTTGGCAGATCTCGGGGCAACGTCCAGAACACGATGGGAGATGTTTTCTGTGCTCCCGCAGGTTTTCCTTGCCAGACAGAGTGGAAAAGCTTTCTGCTAGGATGTAGACCACAAAAGACGCTAAAGACGAAGGTACGATGCTCTCCGGAGCTAAGAGCCGCTCCCGGCCTTCTTTCGGCAGAAGCGGCGCTAAGAGAGCACTCTGAGCGGTACAATGGTCTGTGCGCGAAGAAGCCACTTTTCGGCTCCGGGAGCCAGAGAGAGCGGCAGCATCGGAAAGGTGAAGAAGGAAGCTGTACAACACTGGGATTGTGTGCGCAGCTTGCCAACTGATAGAAAACAGTACCTGACCACTTTCCTGACGTTTCCAATCACATGAATATTCGATTGGAAGCTGTTTTGGACAACTTTTCTTTCCTTCTTGTCAAACACTTGGCAGACGTCCGTGCAACGTCCAGAACACGATGGGAGATGTTTTCTGTGCTCCCGCAGGTTTTCCTTGCCAGACAGAGTGGAAAAGCTTTCTGCTAGGATGTAGACCACAAAAGACGCTAAAGACGAAGGTACGATGCTCTCCGGAGCTAAGAGCCGCTCCCGGGCTTCTTTCGGCAGAAGCGGCGCTAAGAGAGCACTGTGAGCAGTACAATCGTCTATGCGCGAAGAAGCCGCTTCTTCGGCTCCGGGAGCCGGAGAGAGCGGCAACATTGGAAAGGTGAAGAAGGAAGCTGTACAACACTGGGATTGTGTGCGCAGCTTGCCAACTGATAGAAAACAGTACCTTACACTTTCCTGACGTTTCCAATCACATGAATATTCGATAAGAAGCTGTTTTGGACAACTTTTCTTTCGTTCTTGTCAAACACTTGGCAGACGTCCGTGCAACGTCCAGAAGACGATGGCAGATGTTTTCTGTGCTCCCGCAGGTTCTCCTTGCCAGACAGAGTGGAAAAGCTTTCTGCTAGGATGTAGACCACAAAAGACGCTAAAGACGAAGGTACGATGCTCTCCGGAGCTAAGAGCCGCTCCCGGGCTTCTTTCGGCAGAAGCGGCGCTAAGAGAGCACTGTGAGCGGTACAATCGTCTGTGCGCGAAGAAGCCGCTTCTTCGGCTCCGGGAGCCGGAGAGAGCGGCAGCATCGCAAAGGTGAAGAAGGAAGCTGTACAACACTGGGATTGTGTGCGCAGCTTGCCAACTGATAGAAAACAGTACCTTACACTTTCCTGACGTTTCCAATCACATGAATATTCGATTGGAAGCTGTTTTGGACAGCTTTTCTTTCCTTCTTGTCAAACACTTGGCAGACGTCCGTGCAACGTCCAGAACACGATGGGAGATGTTTTCTGTGCTCGCGCAGGTTTTCCTTGCCAGACAGAGTGCAAAAGCTTTCTGCTAGGATGTAGACCACAAAAGACGCTAAAGACGAAGGTACGATGCTCTCCGGAGCTAAGAGCCGCTGCCGGGCTTCTTTCGGCAGAAGCGGCGCTAAGAGAGCACTGTGAGCGATACAATCGTCTTTGCGCGAAGAAGCCGCTTCTTCGGCTCCGGGAGCCGGAGAGAGCGGCAGCATCGGAAAGGTGAAGAAGGAAGCTGTACAACACTGGGATTGTGTGCGCAGCTTGCCAACTGATAGAAAACAGTACCTTACACTTTCCTGACGTTTCCAATCACATGAATATTCGATTGGAAGCTGTTTTGGACAGCTTTTCTTTCCTTCTTGTCAAACACTTGGCAGACGTCCGTGCAACGTCCAGAACACGATGGGAGATGTTTTCTGTGCTCCCGCAGGTTTTCCTTGCCAGACAGAGTTGAAAAGCTTTCTGCTAGGATGTAGAGCACAAAAGACGCTAAAGACGAAGGTACGATGCTCTCCGGAGCTAAGAGCCGCTCCCGGGCTTCTTTCGGCAGAAGCGGCGCTAAGAGAGCACTGTGAGCGGTACAATCGTCTGTGCGCGAAGAAGCCGCTTCTTTGGCTCCGGGAGCCGGAGAGATCGGCAGCATCGGAAAGGTGAAGAAGGAAGCTGTACAACACTGGGATTGTGTGCGCAGCTTGCAAACTGATAGAAAACAGTACCTCACACTTTCCTGACGTTTCCAATCACATGAATATTCGATTGGAAGCTGTTTTGGACAACTTTTCTTTCCTTCATGCCAAACACTTGGCAGACCTCCGTGCAACGTCCAGAACACGATGGGAGATGTTTTCTGTGCTCCCGCAGGTTTTCCTTGCCAGACAGAGTGGAAAAGCTTTCTGCTAGGATGTAGAGCACAAAAGACGCTAAAGACGAAGGTACGATGCTCTCCGGAGCTAAGAGCCGCTCCCGGGCTTCTTTCGGCAGAAGCGGCGCTAAGAGAGCACTGTGAGCGGTACAATCGTCTGTGCGCGAAGAAGCCGCTTCTTCGGCTCCGGGAGCCGGAGAGAGCGGCAGCATCGGAAAGGTGAAGAAGGAAGCTGTACAACATTGGGATTGTGTGCGCAGCTTGCCAACTGATAGAAAACAGTACCTTACACTTTCCTGACGTTTCCAATCACATGAATATTCGATTGGAAGCTGTTTTGGACAACTTTTCTTTCCTTCATGCCAAACACTTGGCAGACCTCCGTGCAACGTCCAGAAGACGATGGGAGATGTTTTCTGTGCTCCCGCAGGTTTTCCTTGCCAGACAGAGTTGAAAAGCTTTCTGCTAGGATGTAGAGCACAAAAGACGCTAAAGACGAAGGTACGATGCTCTCCGGAGCTAAGAGCCGCTCCCGGGTTTCTTTCGGCAGAAGCGGCGTTAAGAGAGCACTGTGAGCGATAGAATCGTCTGTGCGCGAAGAAGCCGCTTCTTCGGCTCCGGGAGCCGGAGAGAGCGGCAGCATCGGAAAGGTGAAGAAGGAAGCTGTACAACACTGGGATTGTGTGCGCAGCTTGCCAACTGATAGAAAACAGTACCTTACACTTTCCTGACGTTTCCAATCACATGAATATTCGATAAGAAGCTGTTTTGGACAACTTTTCTTTCCTTCTTGTCAAACACTTGGCAGACGTCCGTGCAACGTCCAGAACACGATGGGAGATGTTTTCTGTGCTCCCGCAGGTTTTCCTTGCCAGACAGAGTTGAAAAGATTTCTGCTAGGATGTAGACCACAAAAGACGCTAAAGACGAAGGTACGATGCTCTCCGGAGCTAAGAGCCGCTCCCGGGCTTCTTTCGGCAGAAGCGGCGCTAAGAGAGCACTGTGAGCGGTACAATCGTCTGTGCGCGAAGAAGCCGCTTCTTCGGCTCCGGGAGCCGGAGAGAGCGGCAGCATCGGAAAGGTGAAGAAGGAAGCTGTACAACACTGGGATTGTGTGCGCAGCTTGCCAACTGATAGAAAACAGTACCTTACACTTTCCTGACGTTTCCAATCACATGAATATTCGATTGGAAGCTGTTTTGGACAACTTTTCTTTCCTTCTTGTCAAACACTTGGCAGACCTCCGTGCAACGTCCAGAAGACGATGGGAGATGTTTTCTGTGCTCCCGCAGGTTTTCCTTGCCAGACAGAGTGGAAAAGCTTTCTGCTAGGATGTAGAGCACATAAGACGCTAAAGACGAAGGTACGATGCTCTCCGGAGCTAAGAGCCGCTGCCGGGCTTCTTTCGGCAGAAGCGGCGCTAAGAGAGCACTGTGAGCGGTACAATCGTCTGTGCGCGAAGAAGCCGCTTCTTCGGCTCCGGGAGCCGGAGAGAGCGGCAGCATCGGAAAGGTGAAGAAGGAAGCTGTACAACACTGGGATTGTGTGCGCAGCTTGCCAACTGATAGAAAACAGTACCTTACACTTTCCTGACGTTTCCAATCACATGAATATTCGATTGGAAGCTGTTTTGGACAGCTTTTCTTTCCTTCATGCCAAACACTTGGCAGACCTCCGTGCAACGTCCAGAACACGATGGGATATGTTTTCTGTGCTCCCGCAGGTTTTCCTTGCCAGACAGAGTGGAAAAGCTTTCTGCTAGGATGTAGACCACAAAAGACGCTAAAGACGAAGGTACGATGCTCTCCGGAGCTAAGAGCCGCTCCTGGGCTTCTTTCGGCAGAAGCCGCGTTAAGGAGAGCACTGTGAGCGGTACAATCGTCTTTGCGCGAAGAAGCCGCTTCTTCGGCTCCGGGAGCCGGAGTGAGCGGCAGCATCGGAAAGGTGAAGAAGGAAGCTGTACAACACTGGGATTGTGTGCGCAGCTTGCCAACTGATAGAAAACAGTACCTTACACTTTCCTGACGTTTCCAATCACATGAATATTCGATTGGAAGCTGTTTTGGACAACTTTTCTTTCCTTCTTGTCAAACACTTGGCAGACCTCCGTGCAACATCCAGAACACGATGGGAGATGTTTTCTGTGCTCCCGCAGGTTTTCCTTGCCAGACAGAGTGGAAAAGCTTTCTGCTAGGATGTAGACCACAAAAGACGCTAAAGACGAAGGTACGATGCTCTCCGGAGCTAAGAGCCGCTCCCGGGCTTCTTTCGGCAGAAGCGGCGCTAAGAGAGCACTGTGAGCGATAGAATCGTCTGTGCGCGAAGAAGCCGCTTCTTCGGCTCCGGGAGCCGGAGAGAGCGGCAGCATCGGAAAGGTGAAGAAGGAAGCTGTACAACACTGGGATTGTGTGCGCAGCTTGCCAACTGATAGAAAACAGTACCTTACACTTTCCTGACGTTTCCAATCACATGAATATTCGATTGGAAGCTGTTTTGGACAACTTTTCTTTCCTTCATGCCAAACACTTGGCAGATCTCGGGGCAACGTCCAGAACACGATGGGAGATGTTTTCTGTGCTCCCGCAGGTTTTCCTTGCCAGACAGAGTGGAAAAGCTTTCTGCTAGGATGTAGACCACAAAAGACGCTAAAGACGAAGGTACGATGCTCTCCGGAGCTAAGAGCCGCTCCCGGGCTTCTTTCGGCAGAAGCGGCGCTAAGAGAGCACTGTGAGCGGTACAATCGTCTTTGCGCGAAGAAGCCGCTTCTTCGGCTCCGGGAGCCGGAGAGAGCGGCAGCATCGGAAAGGTGAAGAAGGAAGCTGTACAACACTGGGATTGTGTGCGCAGCTTGCCAACTGATAGAAAACAGTACCTTACACTTTCCTGACGTTTCCAATCACATGAATATTCGATTGGAAGCTGTTTTGGACAACTTTTCTTTCCTTCTTGTCAAACACTTGGCAGACGTCCGTGCAACGTCCAGAACACGATGGGAGATGTTTTCTGTGCTCCCGCAGGTTTTCCTTGCCAGACAGAGTTGAAAAGCTTTCTGCTAGGATGTAGACCACAAAAGACGCTAAAGACGAAGGTACGATGCTCTCCGGAGCTAAGAGCCGCTCCCGGGCTTCTTTCGGCAGAAGCGGCACTAAGAGAGCACTGTGAGCGGTACAATCGTCTTTGCGCGAAGAAGCCGCTTCTTCGGCTCCGGGAGCCGGAGAGAGCGGCAGCATCGGAAAGGTGAAGAAGGAAGCTGTACAACACTGGGATTGTGTGCGCAGCTTGCCAACTGATAGAAAACAGTACCTTACACTTTCCTGACGTTTCCAATCACATGAATATTCGATTGGAAGCTGTTTTGGACAACTTTTCTTTCCTTCTTGTCAAACACTTGGCAGACCTCCGTGCAACGTCCAGAACATGATGGGAGATGTTTTCTGTGCTCCCGCAGGTTTTCCTTGCCAGACAGAGTGGAAAAGCTTTCTGCTAGGATGTAGAGCACAAAAGACGCTAAAGACGAAGGTACGATGCTCTCCGGAGCTAAGAGCCGCTCCCGGGCTTCTTTCGGCAGAAGCGGCGCTAAGAGAGCACTGTGAGCGGTACAATCGTCTTTGCGCGAAGAAGCCGCTTCTTCGGCTCCGGGAGCCGGAGAGAGCGGCAGCATCGGAAAGGTGAAGAAGGAAGCTGTACAACACTGGGATTTGTGCGCAGCTTGCCAACTGATAGAAAAGAGTACCTTACACTTTCCTGACGTTTCCAATCACATGAATATTCGATTGGAAGCTGTTTTGGACAACTTTTCTTTCCTTCTTGTCAAACACTTGGCAGACGTCCGTGCAACGTCCAGAACACGATGGGAGATGTTTTCTGTGCTCGCGCAGGTTTTCCTTGCCAGACAGAGTGGAAAAGCTTTCTGCTAGGATGTAGACCACAAAAGACGCTAAAGACGAAGGTACGATGCTCTCCGGAGCTAAGAGCCGCTCCCGGGCTTCTTTCGGCAGAAGCGGCGCTAAGAGAGCACTGTGAGCGATACAATCGTCTTTGCGCGAAGAAGCCGCTTCTTCGGCTCCGGGAGCCGGAGAGAGCGGCAGCATCGGAAAGGTGAAGAAGGAAGCTGTACAACACTGGGATTGTGTGCGCAGCTTGCCAACTGATAGAAAACAGTACCTTACACTTTCCTGACGTTTCCAATCACATGAATATTCGATTGGAAGCTGTTTTGGACAGCTTTTCTTTCCTTCTTGTCAAACACTTGGCAGACGTCCGTGCAACGTCCAGAACACGATGGGAGATGTTTTCTGTGCTCCCGCAGGTTTTCCTTGCCAGACAGAGTTGAAAAGCTTTCTGCTAGGATGTAGAGCACAAAAGACGCTAAAGACGAAGGTACGATGCTCTCCGGAGCTAAGAGCCGCTGCCGGGCTTCTTTCGGCAGAAGCGGCGCTAAGAGAGCACTGTGAGCGGTACAATCGTCTGTGCGCGAAGAAGCCGCTTCTTTGGCTCCGGGAGCCGGAGAGATCGGCAGCATCGGAAAGGTGAAGAAGGAAGCTGTACAACACTGGGATTGTGTGCGCAGCTTGCAAACTGATAGAAAACAGTACCTTACACTTTCCTGACGTTTCCAATCACATGAATATTCGATTGGAAGCTGTTTTGGACAACTTTTCTTTCCTTCATGCCAAACACTTGGCAGACTTCCGTGCAACGTCCAGAACACGATGGGAGATGTTTTCTGTGCTCCCGCAGGTTTTCCTTGCCAGACAGAGTGGAAAAGCTTTCTGCTAGGATGTAGACCACAAAAGACGCTAAAGACGAAGGTACGATGCTCTCCGGAGCTAAGAGCCGCTCCCGGGCTTCTTTCGGCAGAAGCGGCGCTAAGAGAGCACTGTGAGCGGTACAATCGTCTGTGCGCGAAGAAGCCGCTTCTTCGGCTCCGGGAGCCGGAGAGAGCGGCAGCATCGGAAAGGTGAAGAAGGAAGCTGTACAACACTGGGATTGTGTGCGCAGCTTGCCAACTGATAGAAAACAGTACCTTACACTTTCCTGACGTTTCCAATCACATGAATATTCGATTGGAAGCTGTTTTGGACAACTTTTCTTTCCTTCATGCCAAACACTTGGCAGACCTCCGTGCAACGTCCAGAACACGATGGGAGATGTTTTCTGTGCTCCCGCAGGTTTTCCTTGCCAGACAGAGTGGAAAAGCTTTCTGCTAGGATGTAGAGCACAAAAGACGCTAAAGACGAAGGTACGATGCTCTCCGGAGCTAAGAGCCGCTCCCGGGTTTCTTTCGGCAGAAGCGGCGTTAAGAGAGCACTGTGAGCGATAGAATCGTCTGTGCGCGAAGAAGCCGCTTCTTCGGCTCCGGGAGCCGGAGAGAGCGGCAGCATCGGAAAGGTGAAGAAGGAAGCTGTACAACACTGGGATTGTGTGCGCAGCTTGCCAACTGATAGAAAACAGTACCTTACACTTTCCTGACGTTTCCAATCACATGAATATTCGATAAGAAGCTGTTTTGGACAACTTTTCTTTCCTTCTTGTCAAACACTTGGCAGACGTCCGTGCAACGCCCAGAACACGATGGGAGATGTTTTCTGTGCTCCCGCAGGTTTTCCTTGCCAGACAGATTTGAAAAGATTTCTGCTAGGATGTAGACCACAAAAGACGCTAAAGACGAAGGTACGATGCTCTCCGGAGCTAAGAGCCGCTCCCGGGCTTCTTTCGGCAGAAGCGGCGCTAAGAGAGCACTGTGAGCGGTACAATCGTCTGTGCGCGAAGAAGCCGCTTCTTCGGCTCCGGGAGCCGGAGAGAGCGGCAGCATCGGAAAGGTGAAGAAGGAAGCTGTACAACACTGGGATTGTGTGCGCAGCTTGCCAACTGATAGAAAACAGTACCTTACACTTTCCTGACGTTTCCAATCACATGAATATTCGATTGGAAGCTGTTTTGGACAACTTTTCTTTCCTTCTTGTCAAACACTTGGCAGACCTCCGTGCAACGTCCAGAAGACGATGGGAGATGTTTTCTGTGCTCCCGCAGGTTTTCCTTGCCAGACAGAGTGGAAAAGCTTTCTGCTAGGATGTAGAGCACAAAAGACGCTAAAGACGAAGGTACGATGCTCTCCGGAGCTAAGAGCCGCTCCCGGGCTTCTTTCGGCAGAAGCGGCGCTAAGAGAGCACTGTGAGCGGTACAATCGTCTGTGCGCGAAGAAGCCGCTTCTTCGGCTCCGGGAGCCGGAGAGAGCGGCAGCATCGGAAAGGTGAAGAAGGAAGCTGTACAACACTGGGATTGTGTGCGCAGCTTGCCAACTGATAGAAAACAGTACCTTACACTTTCCTGACGTTTCCAATCACATGAATATTCGATTGGAAGCTGTTTTGGACAGCTTTTCTTTCCTTCTTGTCAAACACTTGGCAGACGTCCGTGCAACGTCCAGAACACGATGGGAGATGTTTTCTGTGCTCGCGCAGGTTTTCCTTGCCAGACAGAGTGGAAAAGCTTTCTGCTAGGATGTAGACCACAAAAGACGCTAAAGACGAAGGTACGATGCTCTCCGGAGCTAAGAGCCGCTCCCGGGCTTCTTTCGGCAGAAGCGGCGCTAAGAGAGCACTGTGAGCGATACAATAGTCTTTGCGCGAAGAAGCCGCTTCTTCGGCTCCGGGAGCCGGAGAGAGCGGCAGCATCGGAAAGGTGAAGAAGGAAGCTGTACAACACTGGGATTGTGTGCGCAGCTTGCCAACTGATAGAAAACAGTACCTTACACTTTCCTGACGTTTCCAATCACATGAATATTCGATTGGAAGCTGTTTTGGACAGCTTTTCTTTCCTTCTTGTCAAACACTTGGCAGACGTCCGTGCAACGTCCAGAACACGATGGGAGATGTTTTCTGTGCTCCCGCAGGTTTTCCTTGCCAGACAGAGTTGAAAAGCTTTCTGCTAGGATGTAGAGCACAAAAGACGCTAAAGACGAAGGTACGATGCTCTCCGGAGCTAAGAGCCGCTCCCGGGCTTCTTTCGGCAGAAGCGGCGCTAAGAGAGCACTGTGAGCGGTACAATCGTCTGTGCGCGAAGAAGCCGCTTCTTTGGCTCCGGGAGCCGGAGAGATCGGCAGCATCGGAAAGGTGAAGAAGGAAGCTGTACAACACTGGGATTGTGTGCGCAGCTTGCAAACTGATAGAAAACAGTACCTTACACTTTCCTGACGTTTCCAATCACATGAATATTCGATTGGAAGCTGTTTTGGACAACTTTTCTTTCCTTCATGCCAAACACTTGGCAGACGTCCGTGCAACGTCCAGAACACGATGGGAGATGTTTTCTGTGCTCCCGCAGGTTTTCCTTGCCAGACAGAGTGGAAAAGCTTTCTGCTAGGATGTAGAGCACAAAAGACGCTAAAGACGAAGGTACGATGCTCTCCGGAGCTAAGAGCCGCTCCCGGGCTTCTTTCGGCAAAAGCGGCGCTAAGAGAGCACTGTGAGCGGTACAATCGTCTGTGCGCGAAGAAGCCGCTTCTTCGGCTCCGGGAGCCGGAGAGAGCGGCAGCATCGGAAAGGTGAAGAAGGAAGCTGTACAACACTGGGATTGTGTGCGCAGCTTGCCAACTGATAGAAAACAGTACCTTACACTTTCCTGACGTTTCCAATCACATGAATATTCGATTGGAAGCTGTTTTGGACAACTTTTCTTTCCTTCATGCCAAACACTTGGCAGACCTCCGTGCAACGTCCAGAAGACGATGGGAGATGTTTTCTGTGCTCGCGCAGGTTTTCCTTGCCAGACAGAGTGGAAAAGCTTTCTGCTAGGATGTAGAGCACAAAAGACGCTAAAGACGAAGGTACGATGCTCTCCGGAGCTAAGAGCCGCTCCCGGGTTTCTTTCGGCAGAAGCGGCGTTAAGAGAGCACTGTGAGCGATAGAATCGTCTGTGCGCGAAGAAGCCGCTTCTTCGGCTCCGGGAGCCGGAGAGAGCGGCAGCATCGGAAAGGTGAAGAAGGAAGCTGTACAACACTGGGATTGTGTGCGCAGCTTGCCAACTGATAGAAAACAGTACCTTACACTTTCCTGACGTTTCCAATCACATGAATATTCGATAAGAAGCTGTTTTGGACAACTTTTCTTTCCTTCTTGTCAAACACTTGGCAGACGTCCGTGCAACGTCCAGAACACTATGGGAGATGTTTTCTGTGCTCCCGCAGGTTTTCCTTGCCAGACAGAGTTGAAAAGATTTCTGCTAGGATGTAGACCACAAAAGACGCTAAAGACGAAGGTACGATGCTCTCCGGAGCTAAGAGCCGCTCCCGGGCTTCTTTCGGCAGAAGCGGCGCTAAGAGAGCACTGTGAGCGGTACAATCGTCTGTGCGCGAAGAAGCCGCTTCTTCGGCTCCGGGAGCCGGAGAGAGCGGCAGCATCGGAAAGGTGAAGAAGGAAGCTGTACAACACTGGGATTGTGTGCGCAGCTTGCCAACTGATAGAAAACAGTACCTTACACTTTCCTGACGTTTCCAATCACATGAATATTCGATTGGAAGCTGTTTTGGACAACTTTTCTTTCCTTCTTGTCAAACAATTGGCAGACCTCCGTGCAACGTCCAGAAGACGATGGGAGATGTTTTCTGTGCTCCCGCAGGTTTTCCTTGCCAGACAGAGTGGAAAAGCTTTCTGCTAGGATGTAGAGCACAAAAGACGCTAAAGACGAAGGTACGATGCTCTCCGGAGCTAAGAGCCGCTGCCGGGCTTCTTTCGGCAGAAGCGGCGCTAAGAGAGCACTGTGAGCGGTACAATCGTCTGTGCGCGAAGAAGCCGCTTCTTCGGCTCCGGGAGCCGGAGAGAGCGGCAGCATCGGAAAGGTGAAGAAGGAAGCTGTACAACACTGGGATTGTGTGCGCAGCTTGCCAACTGATAGAAAACAGTACCTTACACTTTCCTGACGTTTCCAATCACATGAATATTCGATTGGAAGCTGTTTTGGACAGCTTTTCTTTCCTTCATGCCAAACACTTGGCAGACCTCCGTGCAACGTCCAGAACACGATGGGATATGTTTTCTGTGCTCCCGCAGGTTTTCCTTGCCAGACAGAGTGGAAAAGCTTTCTGCTAGGATGTAGACCACAAAAGACGTTAAAGACGAAGGTACGATGCTCTCCGGAGCTAAGAGCCGCTCCCGGGCTTCTTTCGGCAGAAGCCGCGTTAAGGAGAGCACTGTGAGCGGTACAATCGTCTTTGCGCGAAGAAGCCGCTTCTTCGGCTCCGGGAGCCGGAGTGAGCGGCAGCATCGGAAAGGTGAAGAAGGAAGCTGTACAACACTGGGATTGTGTGCGCAGCTTGCCAACTGATAGAAAACAGTACCTTACACTTTCCTGACGTTTCCAATCACATGAATATTCGATTGGAAGCTGTTTTGGACAACTTTTCTTTCCTTCTTGTCAAACACTTGGCAGACCTCCGTGCAACGTCCAGAACACGATGGGAGATGTTTTCTGTGCTCCCGCAGGTTTTCCTTGCCAGACAGAGTGGAAAAGCTTTCTGCTAGGATGTAGACCACAAATTACGCTAAAGACGAAGGTACGATGCTCTCCGGAGCTAAGAGCCGCTCCCGGCCTTCTTTCGGCAGAAGCGGCGCTAAGAGAGCGATGTGAGCAGTACAATCGTCTATGCGCGAAGAAGCCGCTTCTACGGCTCCGGGAGCCAGAGAGAGCGGCAACATTGGAAAGGTGAAGAAAGAAGCTGTACAACACTGGGATTGTGTGCGCAGCTTGCCAACTGATAGAAAACAGTACCTTACACTTTCCTGACGTTTCCAATCACATGAATATTCGATAAGAAGCTGTTTTGGACAACTTTTCTTTCGTTCTTGTCAAACACTTGGCAGACCTCCGTGCAACGTCCAGAACACGATGGGAGATGTTTTCTGTGCTCCCGCAGGTTTTCCTTGCCAGACAGAGTGGAAAAGCTTTCTGCTAGGATGTAGAGCACAAAAGACGCTAAAGACGAAGGTACGATGCTCTCCGGAGCTAAGAGCCGCTCCCGGGCTTCTTTCGGCAGAAGCGGCGCTAAGAGAGCCCCGTGACCGGTACAATCGTCTGTGCGCGAAGAAGCCGCTTCTTCGGCTCCGGGAGCCGGAGAGAGCGGCAGCATCGGAAAGGTGAAGAAGGAAGCTGTACAACACTGGGATTGTGTGCGCAGCTTGCCAACTGATAGAAAACAGTACCTTACACTTTCCTGACGTTTCCAATCACATGAATATTCGATTGGAAGCTGTTTTGGACAACTTTTCTTTCCTTCTTGTCAAACACTTGGCAGACCTCCGTGCAACGTCCAGAACACGATGGGAGATGTTTTCTGTGCTCCCGCAGGTTTTCCTTGCCAGACAGAGTGGAAAAGCTTTCTGCTAGGATGTAGACCACAAAAGACGCTAAAGACGAAGGCACGATGCTCTCCGGAGCTAAGAGCCGCTCCCAGGCTTCTTTCGGCAGAAGCGGCGCTAAGAGAGCACTGTGAGCGGTACAATCGTCTGTGCGCGAAGAAGCCGCTTCTTCGGCTCCGGGAGCCGGAGAGAGCGGCAGCATCGGAAAGGTGAAGAAGGAAGCTGTACAACACTGGGATTGTGTGCGCAGCTTGCCAACTGATAGAAAACAGTACCTTACACTTTCCTGACGTTTCCAATCACATGAATCTTCGATTGGAAGCTGTTTTGGACAACTTTACTTTCCTTCTTGTCAAACACTTGGCAGACCTCCGTGCAACGTCCAGAACACGATGGGAGATGTTTTCTGTGCTCCCGCAGGTTTTCCTTGCCAGATAGAGTGGAAAAGCTTTCTGCTAGGATGTAGACCACAAAAGACGCTAAAGACGAAGGTACGATGCTCTCCGGAGCTAAGAGCCGCTCCCGGGCTTCTTTCGGCAGAAGCGGCGCTAAGAGAGCACTGTGAGCGGTACAATCGTCTGTGCGCGAAGAAGCCGCTTCTTCGGCTCCGGGAGCCGGAGAGAGCGGCAGCATCGGAAAGGTGAAGAAGGAAGCTGTACAACACTGGGATTGTGTGCGCAGCTTGCCAACTGATAGAAAACAGTACCTTACACTTTTCTGACGTTTCCAATCACATGAATATTCGATTGGAAGCTGTTTTGGACAACTTTTCTTTCCTTCATGCCAAACACTTGGCAGACCTCCGTGCAACGTCCAGAACACGATGGGAGATGTTTTCTGTGCTCCCGCAGGTTTTCCTTGCCAGACAGAGTGGAAAAGCTTTCTGCTAGGATGTAGACCACAAAAGACGCTAAAGACGAAGGTACGATGCTCTCCGGAGCTAAGAGCCGCTCCCGGGCTTCTTTCGGCAGAAGCCGCGTTAAGGAGAGCACTGTGAGCGGTACAATCGTCTTTGCGCGAAGAAGCCGCTTCTTCGGCTCCGGGAGCCGGAGTGAGCGGCAGCATCGGAAAGGTGAAGAAGGAAGCTGTACAACACTGGGATTGTGTGCGCAGCTTGCCAACTGATAGAAAACAGTACCTTACACTTTCCTGACGTTTCCAATCACATGAATATTCGATTGGAAGCTGTTTTGGACAACTTTTCTTTCCTTCTTGTCAAACACTTGGCAGACGTCCGTGCAACGTCCAGAACACGATGGGAGATGTTTTCTGTGCTCCCGCAGGTTTTCCTTGCCAGACAGAGTGGAAAAGCTTTCTGCTAGGATGTAGACCACAAAAGACGCTAAAGACGAAGGTACGATGCTCTCCGGAGCTAAGAGCCGCTCCCGGGCTTCTTTTGGCAGAAGCGGCGCTAAGAGAGCACTGTGAGCAGTACAATTGTCTATGCGCGAAGAAGCCGCTTCTTCAGCTCCGGGAGCCGGAGAGAGCGGCAACATCGGAAAGGTGAAGAAGGAAGCTGTACAACACTGGGATTGTGTGCGCAGCTTGCCAACTGATAGAAAACAGTACCTTACACTTTCCTGACGTTTCCAATCACATGAATATTCGATTGGAAGCTGTTTTGGACAACTTTACTTTCCTTCATGCCAAACACTTGGCAGACCTCGGGGCAACATCCAGAACACGATGGGAGATGTTTTCTGTGCTCCCGCAGGTTTTCCTTGCCAGACAGAGTGGAAAAGCTTTCTGCTAGGATGTAGACCACAAAAGACGCTAAAGACGAAGGTACGATGCTCTCCGGAGCTAAGAGCCGCTCCCGGGCTTCTTTCGGCAGAAGCGGCGCTAAGAGAGCACTGTGAGCGATACAATCGTCTTTGTGCGAAGAAGCCGCTTCTTCGGCTCCGGGAGCCGGAGAGAGCGGCAGCATCGGAAAGGTGAAGAAGGAAGCTGTACAACACTGGGATTGTGTGCGCAGCTTGCCAACTGATAGAAAACAGTACCTTACACTTTCCTGACGTTTCCAATCACATGAATTTTCGATTGGAAGCTGTTTTGGACAACTTTTCTTTCCTTCTTGTCAAACACTTGGCAGACGTCCGTGCAACGTCCAGAAGACGATGGGAGATGTTTTCTGTGCTCCCGCAGGTTTTCCTTGCCAGACAGAGTTGAAAAGCTTTCTGCTAGGATGTAGAGCACAAAAGACGCTAAAGACGAAGGTATGATGCTCTCCGGAGCTAAGAGCCGCTCCCAGGCTTCTTTCGGCAGAAGCGGCGCTAAGAGAGCACTGTGAGCGGTACAATCGTCTGTGCGCGAAGAAGCCGCTTCTTCGGCTCCGGGAGCCGGAGAGAGCGGCAGCATCGGAAAGGTGAAGAAGGAAGCTGTACAACACTGGGATTGTGTGCGCAGCTTGCCAACAGATAGAAAACAGTACCTTACACTTTCCTGACGTTTCCAATCACATGAATCTTCGATTGGAAGCTGTTTTGGACAACTTTTCTTTCCTTCATGCCAAACACTTGGCAGATCTCGGGGCAACGTCCAGAACACAATGGGAGATGTTTTCTGTGCTCCCGCAGGTTTTCCTTGCCAGACAGAGTGGAAAAGCTGTCTGCTAGGATGTAGAGCACAAAAGACGCTAAAGACGAAGGTACGATGCTCTCCGGAGCTAAGAGCCGCTCCCGGGCTTCTTTCGGCAGAAGCGGCGCTAAGAGAGCACTGTGAGCGGTACAATCATCTTTGCGCGAAGAAGCCGCTTCTTCGGCTCCGGGAGCCAGAGAGAGCGGCAGCATCGGAAAGGTGAAGAAGGAAGCTGTACAACACTGGGATTGTGTGCGCAGCTTGCCAACTGATAGAAAACAGTACCTTACACTTTCCTGACGTTTCCAATCACATGAATATTCGATTGGAAACTGTTTTGGACAACTTTTCTTTCCTTCTTGTCAAACACTTGGCAGACCTCCGTGCAACGTCCAGAACACGATGGGAGATGTTTTCTGTGCTCCCGCAGGTTTTCCTTGCCAGACAGAGTGGAAAAGCTTTCTGCTAGGATGTAGACCACAAAAGACGCTAAAGACGAAGGTACGATGCTCTCCGGAGCTAAGAGCCGCTCCCGGGCTTCTTTCGGCAGAAGCGGCGCTAAGAGAGCACTGTGAGCGGTACAATCGTCTGTGCGCGAAGAAGCCGCTTCTTCGGCTCCGGGAGCCGGAGAGAGCGGCAGCATCGCAAAGGTGAAGAAGGAAGCTGTACAACACTGGGATTGTGTGCGCAGCTTGCCAACTGATAGAAAACAGTACCTTACACTTTCCTGACGTTTCCAATCACATGAATATTCGATAAGAAGCTGTTTTGGACAACTTTACTTTCCTTCTTGTCAAACACTTGGCAGACGTCCGTGCAACGTCCAGAAAACGATGGGAGATGTTTTCTGTGCTCCCGCAGGTTTTCCTTGCCAGACAGAGTTGAAAAGCTTTCTGCTAGGATGTAGACCACAAAAGACGCTAAAGACGAAGGTACGATGCTCTCCGGAGCTAAGAGCCGCTCCCGGGCTTCTTTCGGCAGAAGCGGCGCTAAGAGAGCACTGTGAGCGGTACAATCGTCTGTGCGCGAAGAAGCCGCTTCTTCGGCTCCGGGAGCCGGAGAGAGCGGCAGCATCGCAAAGGTGAAGAAGGAAGCTGTACAACACTGGGATTGTGTGCGCAGCTTGCCAACTGATAGAAAACAGTACCTTACACTTTCCTGACGTTTCCAATCACATGAATATTCGATTGGAAGCTGTTTTGGACAACTTTTCTTTCCTTCTTGTCAAACACTTGGCAGACGTCCGTGCAACGTCCAGAACACGATGGGAGATGTTTTCTGTGCTCCCGCAGGTTTTCCTTGCCAGACAGAGTGGAAAAGCTTTCTGCTAGGATGTAGACCACAAAAGACGCTAAAGACGAAGGTACGATGCTCTCCGGAGCTAAGAGCCGCTCCCGGGCTTCTTTCGGCAGAAGCGGCGCTAAGAGAGCACTGTGAGCGGTACAATCGTCTGTGCGCGAAGAAGCCGCTTCTTCGGCTCCGGGAGCCGGAGAGAGCGGCAGCATCGGAAAGGTGAAGAAGGAAGCTGTACAACACTGGGATTGTGTGCGCAGCTTGCCAACTGATAGAAAACAGTACCTTACACTTTTCTGACGTTTCCAATCACATGAATATTCGATTGGAAGCTGTTTTGGACAACTTTTCTTTCCTTCATGCCAAACACTTGGCAGACCTCCGTGCAACGTCCAGAACACGATGGGAGATGTTTTCTGTGCTCCCGCAGGTTTTTCTTGCCAGACAGAATGGAAAAGCTTTCTGCTAGGATGTAGACCACAAAAGACGCTAAAGACGAAGGTACGATGCTCTCCGGAGCTAAGAGCCGCTCCCGGGCTTCTTTCGGCAGAAGCCGCGTTAAGGAGAGCACTGTGAGCGGTACAATCGTCTTTGCGCGAAGAAGCCGCTTCTTCGGCTCCGGGAGCCGGAGAGAGCGGCAGCATCGGAAAGGTGAAGAAGGAAGCTGTACAACACTGGGATTGTGTGCACAGCTTGCCAACTGATAGAAAACAGTACCTTACACTTTCCTGACGTTTCCAATCACATGAATATTCGATTGGAAGCTGTTTTGGACAACTTTTCTTTCCTTCTTGTCAAACACTTGGCAGACGTCCGTGCAACGTCCAGAACACGATGGGAGATGTTTTCTGTGCTCCCGCAGGTTTTCCTTGCCAGACAGAGTGGAAAAGCTTTCTGCTAGGATGTAGACCACAAAAGACGCTAAAGACGAAGGTACGATGCTCTCCGGAGCTAAGAGCCGCTCCCGGGCTTCTTTCGGCAGAAGCGGCGCTAAGAGAGCACTGTGAGCGGTACAATCGTCTGTGGGCGAAGAAGCCGCTTCTTCGGCTCCGGGAGCCGGAGAGAGCGGCAGCATCGGAAAGGTGAAGAAGGAAGCTGTACAACACTGGGATTGTGTGCGCAGCTTGCCAACTGATAGAAAACAGTACCTTACACTTTCCTGACGTTTCCAATCACATGAATATTCGATAAGAAGCTGTTTTGGACAACTTTTCTTTCCTTCTTGTCAAACACTTGGCAGACGTCCGTGCAACGTCCAGAACACGATGGGAGATGTTTTCTGTGCTCCCGCAGGTTTTCCTTGCCAGACAGAGTTGAAAAGCTTTCTGCTAGGATGTAGACCACAAAAGACGCTAAAGACGAAGGTACGATGCTCTCCGGAGCTAAGAGCCGCTCCCGGGCTTCTTTCGGCAGAAGCGGCGCTAAGAGAGCACTGTGAGCGGTACAATCGTCTGTGCGCGAAGAAGCCGCTTCTTCGGCTCCGGGAGCCGGAGAGAGCGGCAGCATCGGAAAGGTGAAGAAGGAAGCTGTACAACACTGGGATTGTGTGCGCAGCTTGCCAACTGATAGAAAACAGTACCTTACACTTTCCTGACGTTTCCAATCACATGAATATTCGATTGGAAGCTGTTTTGGACAACTTTTCTTTCCTTCATGCCAAACACTTGGCAGATCTCGGGGCAACGTCCAGAACACGATGGGAGATGTTTTCTGTGCTCCCGCAGGTTTTCCTTGCCAGACAGAGTGGAAAAGCTTTCTGCTAGGATGTAGACCACAAAAGACGCTAAAGACGAAGGTACGATGCTCTCCGGAGCTAAGAGCCGCTCCCGGGCTTCTTTCGGCAGAAGCGGCGCTAAGAGAGCACTGTGAGCGATAGAATCGTCTTTGCGCGAAGAAGCCGCTTCTTCGGCTCCGGGAGCCGGAGAGAGCGGCAGCATCGGAAAGGTGAAGAAGGAAGCTGTACAACACTGGGATTGTGTGCGCAGCTTGCCAACTGATAGAAAACAGTACCTTACACTTTCCTGACGTTTCCAATCACATGAATATTCGATAAGAAGCTGTTTTGGACAACTTTTCTTTCCTTCTTGTCAAACACTTGGCAGACGTCCGTGCAACGTCCAGAACACGATGGGAGATGTTTTCTGTGCTCCCGCAGGTTTTCCTTGCCAGACAGAGTTGAAAAGCTTTCTGCTAGGATGTAGAGCACAAAAGACGCTAAAGACGAAGGTACGATGCTCTCCGGAGCTAAGAGCCGCTCCCGGGCTTCTTTCGGCAGAAGCGGCGCTAAGAGAGCACTGTGAGCGGTACAATCGTCTGTGCGCGAAGAAGCCGCTTCTTCGGCTCCGGGAGCCGGAGAGAGCGGCAGCATCGGAAAGGTGAAGAAGGAAGCTGTACAACACTGGGATTGTGTGCGCAGCTTGCCAACTGATAGAAAACAGTACCTTACACTTTCCTGACGTTTCCAATCACATGAATATTCGATTGGAAGCTGTTTTGGACAACTTTTCTTTCCTTCATGCCAAACACTTGGCAGACGTCCGTGCAACGTCCAGAACACGATGGGAGGTGTTTTCTGTGCTCCCGCAGGTTTTCCTTGCCAGACAGAGTGGAAAAGCTTTCTGCTAGGATGTAGACCACAAAAGACGCTAAAGACGAAGGTACGATGCTCTCCGGAGCTAAGAGCCGCTCCCGGGCTTCTTTCGGCAGAAGCGGCGCTAAGAGAGCACTGTGAGCGGTACAATCGTCTGTGCGCGAAGAAGCCGCTTCTTCGGCTCCGAAAGCCGGAGAGAGCGGCAGCATCGGAAAGGTGAAGAAGGAAGCTGTACAACACTGGGATTGTGTGCGCAGCTTGCCAACTGATAGAAAACAGTACCTTACACTTTCCTGACGTTTCCAATCACATGAATATTCGATTGGAAGCTGTTTTGGACAACTTTTCTTTCCTTCTTGTCAAACACTTGGCAGACCTCCGTGCAACGTCCAGAACACGATGGGAGATGTTTTCTGTGGTCCCGCAGGTTTTCCTAGCCAGACAGAGTGGAAAAGCTTTCTGCTAGGATGTAGACCACAAAAGACGCTAAAGACGAAGGTACGATGCTCCCCGGAGCTAAGAGCCGCTGCCGGGCTTCTTTCGGCAGAAGCGGCGCTAAGAGAGCACTGTGAGCGGTACAATCGTCTGTGCGCGAAGAAGCCGCTTCTTCGGCTCCGGGAGCCGGAGAGAGCGGCAGCATCGGAAAGGTGAAGAAGGAAGCTGTACAACACTGGGATTGTGTGCGCAGCTTGCCAACAGATAGAAAACAGTACCTTACACTTTCCTGACGTTTCCAATCACATGAATCTTCGATTGGATGCTGTTTTGGACAACTTTTCTTTCCTTCATGCCAAAAACTTGGCAGATCTCGGGGCAACGTCCAGAACACGATGGGAGATGTTTTCTGTGCTCCCGCAGGTTTTCCTTGCCAGACAGAGTGGAAAAGCTTTCTGCTAGGATGTAGACCACAAAAGACGCTAAAGACGAAGGCACGATGCTCTCCGGAGCTAAGAGCCGCTCCCAGGCTTCTTTCGGCAGAAGCGGCGCTAAGAGAGCACTGTGAGCGGTACAATCGTCTGTGCGCGAAGAAGCCGCTTCTTCGGCTCCGGGAGCCGGAGAGAGCGGCAGCATCGGAAAGGTGAAGAAGGAAGCTGTACAACACTGGGATTGTGTGCGCAGCTTGCCAACTGATAGAAAACAGTACCTTACACTTTCCTGACGTTTCCAATCACATGAATCTTCGATTGGAAGCTGTTTTGGACAACTTTACTTTCCTTCTTGTCAAACACTTGGCAGACCTCCGTGCAACGTCCAGAACACGATGGGAGATGTTTTCTGTGCTCCCGCAGGTTTTCCTTGCCAGATAGAGTGGAAAAGCTTTCTGCTAGGATGTAGACCACAAAAGACGCTAAAGACGAAGGTACGATGCTCTCCGGAGCTAAGAGCCGCTCCCGGGCTTCTTTCGGCAGAAGCGGCGCTAAGAGAGCACTGTGAGCGGTACAATCGTCTGTGCGCGAAGAAGCCGCTTCTTCGGCTCCGGGAGCCGGAGAGAGCGGCAGCATCGGAAAGGTGAAGAAGGAAGCTGTACAACACTGGGATTGTGTGCGCAGCTTGCCAACTGATAGAAAACAGTACCTTACACTTTTCTGACGTTTCCAATCACATGAATATTCGATTGGAAGCTGTTTTGGACAACTTTTCTTTCCTTCATGCCAAACACTTGGCAGACCTCCGTGCAACGTCCAGAACACGATGGGAGATGTTTTCTGTGCTCCCGCAGGTTTTCCTTGCCAGACAGAGTGGAAAAGCTTTCTGCTAGGATGTAGACCACAAAAGACGCTAAAGACGAAGGTACGATGCTCTCCGGAGCTAAGAGCCGCTCCCGGGCTTCTTTCGGCAGAAGCCGCGTTAAGGAGAGCACTGTGAGCGGTACAATCGTCTTTGCGCGAAGAAGCCGCTTCTTCGGCTCCGGGAGCCGGAGTGAGCGGCAGCATCGGAAAGGTGAAGAAGGAAGCTGTACAACACTGGGATTGTGTGCGCAGCTTGCCAACTGATAGAAAACAGTACCTTACACTTTCCTGACGTTTCCAATCACATGAATATTCGATTGGAAGCTGTTTTGGACAACTTTTCTTTCCTTCTTGTCAAACACTTGGCAGACGTCCGTGCAACGTCCAGAACACGATGGGAGATGTTTTCTGTGCTCCCGCAGGTTTTCCTTGCCAGACAGAGTGGAAAAGCTTTCTGCTAGGATGTAGACCACAAAAGACGCTAAAGACGAAGGTACGATGCTCTCCGGAGCTAAGAGCCGCTCCCGGGCTTCTTTTGGCAGAAGCGGCGCTAAGAGAGCACTGTGAGCAGTACAATTGTCTATGCGCGAAGAAGCCGCTTCTTCAGCTCCGGGAGCCGGAGAGAGCGGCAACATCGGAAAGGTGAAGAAGGAAGCTGTACAACACTGGGATTGTGTGCGCAGCTTGCCAACTGATAGAAAACAGTACCTTACACTTTCCTGACGTTTCCAATCACATGAATATTCGATTGGAAGCTGTTTTGGACAACTTTACTTTCCTTCATGCCAAACACTTGGCAGACCTCGGGGCAACATCCAGAACACGATGGGAGATGTTTTCTGTGCTCCCGCAGGTTTTCCTTGCCAGACAGAGTGGAAAAGCTTTCTGCTAGGATGTAGACCACAAAAGACGCTAAAGACGAAGGTACGATGCTCTCCGGAGCTAAGAGCCGCTCCCGGGCTTCTTTCGGCAGAAGCGGCGCTAAGAGAGCACTGTGAGCGATACAATCGTCTTTGTGCGAAGAAGCCGCTTCTTCGGCTCCGGGAGCCGGAGAGAGCGGCAGCATCGGAAAGGTGAAGAAGGAAGCTGTACAACACTGGGATTGTGTGCGCAGCTTGCCAACTGATAGAAAACAGTACCTTACACTTTCCTGACGTTTCCAATCACATGAATTTTCGATTGGAAGCTGTTTTGGACAACTTTTCTTTCCTTCTTGTCAAACACTTGGCAGACGTCCGTGCAACGTCCAGAAGACGATGGGAGATGTTTTCTGTGCTCCCGCAGGTTTTCCTTGCCAGACAGAGTTGAAAAGCTTTCTGCTAGGATGTAGAGCACAAAAGACGCTAAAGACGAAGGTATGATGCTCTCCGGAGCTAAGAGCCGCTCCCAGGCTTCTTTCGGCAGAAGCGGCGCTAAGAGAGCACTGTGAGCGGTACAATCGTCTGTGCGCGAAGAAGCCGCTTCTTCGGCTCCGGGAGCCGGAGAGAGCGGCAGCATCGGAAAGGTGAAGAAGGAAGCTGTACAACACTGGGATTGTGTGCGCAGCTTGCCAACAGATAGAAAACAGTACCTTACACTTTCCTGACGTTTCCAATCACATGAATCTTCGATTGGAAGCTGTTTTGGACAACTTTTCTTTCCTTCATGCCAAACACTTGGCAGATCTCGGGGCAACGTCCAGAACACAATGGGAGATGTTTTCTGTGCTCCCGCAGGTTTTCCTTGCCAGACAGAGTGGAAAAGCTGTCTGCTAGGATGTAGAGCACAAAAGACGCTAAAGACGAAGGTACGATGCTCTCCGGAGCTAAGAGCCGCTCCCGGGCTTCTTTCGGCAGAAGCGGCGCTAAGAGAGCACTGTGAGCGGTACAATCATCTTTGCGCGAAGAAGCCGCTTCTTCGGCTCCGGGAGCCAGAGAGAGCGGCAGCATCGGAAAGGTGAAGAAGGAAGCTGTACAACACTGGGATTGTGTGCGCAGCTTGCCAACTGATAGAAAACAGTACCTTACACTTTCCTGACGTTTCCAATCACATGAATATTCGATTGGAAACTGTTTTGGACAACTTTTCTTTCCTTCTTGTCAAACACTTGGCAGACCTCCGTGCAACGTCCAGAACACGATGGGAGATGTTTTCTGTGCTCCCGCAGGTTTTCCTTGCCAGACAGAGTGGAAAAGCTTTCTGCTAGGATGTAGACCACAAAAGACGCTAAAGACGAAGGTACGATGCTCTCCGGAGCTAAGAGCCGCTCCCGGGCTTCTTTCGGCAGAAGCGGCGCTAAGAGAGCACTGTGAGCGGTACAATCGTCTGTGCGCGAAGAAGCCGCTTCTTCGGCTCCGGGAGCCGGAGAGAGCGGCAGCATCGCAAAGGTGAAGAAGGAAGCTGTACAACACTGGGATTGTGTGCGCAGCTTGCCAACTGATAGAAAACAGTACCTTACACTTTCCTGACGTTTCCAATCACATGAATATTCGATAAGAAGCTGTTTTGGACAACTTTACTTTCCTTCTTGTCAAACACTTGGCAGACGTCCGTGCAACGTCCAGAAAACGATGGGAGATGTTTTCTGTGCTCCCGCAGGTTTTCCTTGCCAGACAGAGTTGAAAAGCTTTCTGCTAGGATGTAGACCACAAAAGACGCTAAAGACGAAGGTACGATGCTCTCCGGAGCTAAGAGCCGCTCCCGGGCTTCTTTCGGCAGAAGCGGCGCTAAGAGAGCACTGTGAGCGGTACAATCGTCTGTGCGCGAAGAAGCCGCTTCTTCGGCTCCGGGAGCCGGAGAGAGCGGCAGCATCGCAAAGGTGAAGAAGGAAGCTGTACAACACTGGGATTGTGTGCGCAGCTTGCCAACTGATAGAAAACAGTACCTTACACTTTCCTGACGTTTCCAATCACATGAATATTCGATTGGAAGCTGTTTTGGACAACTTTTCTTTCCTTCTTGTCAAACACTTGGCAGACGTCCGTGCAACGTCCAGAACACGATGGGAGATGTTTTCTGTGCTCCCGCAGGTTTTCCTTGCCAGACAGAGTGGAAAAGCTTTCTGCTAGGATGTAGACCACAAAAGACGCTAAAGACGAAGGTACGATGCTCTCCGGAGCTAAGAGCCGCTCCCGGGCTTCTTTCGGCAGAAGCGGCGCTAAGAGAGCACTGTGAGCGGTACAATCGTCTGTGCGCGAAGAAGCCGCTTCTTCGGCTCCGGGAGCCGGAGAGAGCGGCAGCATCGGAAAGGTGAAGAAGGAAGCTGTACAACACTGGGATTGTGTGCGCAGCTTGCCAACTGATAGAAAACAGTACCTTACACTTTTCTGACGTTTCCAATCACATGAATATTCGATTGGAAGCTGTTTTGGACAACTTTTCTTTCCTTCATGCCAAACACTTGGCAGACCTCCGTGCAACGTCCAGAACACGATGGGAGATGTTTTCTGTGCTCCCGCAGGTTTTTCTTGCCAGACAGAATGGAAAAGCTTTCTGCTAGGATGTAGACCACAAAAGACGCTAAAGACGAAGGTACGATGCTCTCCGGAGCTAAGAGCCGCTCCCGGGCTTCTTTCGGCAGAAGCCGCGTTAAGGAGAGCACTGTGAGCGGTACAATCGTCTTTGCGCGAAGAAGCCGCTTCTTCGGCTCCGGGAGCCGGAGAGAGCGGCAGCATCGGAAAGGTGAAGAAGGAAGCTGTACAACACTGGGATTGTGTGCACAGCTTGCCAACTGATAGAAAACAGTACCTTACACTTTCCTGACGTTTCCAATCACATGAATATTCGATTGGAAGCTGTTTTGGACAACTTTTCTTTCCTTCTTGTCAAACACTTGGCAGACGTCCGTGCAACGTCCAGAACACGATGGGAGATGTTTTCTGTGCTCCCGCAGGTTTTCCTTGCCAGACAGAGTGGAAAAGCTTTCTGCTAGGATGTAGACCACAAAAGACGCTAAAGACGAAGGTACGATGCTCTCCGGAGCTAAGAGCCGCTCCCGGGCTTCTTTCGGCAGAAGCGGCGCTAAGAGAGCACTGTGAGCGGTACAATCGTCTGTGGGCGAAGAAGCCGCTTCTTCGGCTCCGGGAGCCGGAGAGAGCGGCAGCATCGGAAAGGTGAAGAAGGAAGCTGTACAACACTGGGATTGTGTGCGCAGCTTGCCAACTGATAGAAAACAGTACCTTACACTTTCCTGACGTTTCTAATCACATGAATATTCGATAAGAAGCTGTTTTGGACAACTTTTCTTTCCTTCTTGTCAAACACTTGGCAGACGTCCGTGCAACGTCCAGAACACGATGGGAGATGTTTTCTGTGCTCCCGCAGGTTTTCCTTGCCAGACAGAGTTGAAAAGCTTTCTGCTAGGATGTAGACCACAAAAGACGCTAAAGACGAAGGTACGATGCTCTCCGGAGCTAAGAGCCGCTCCCGGGCTTCTTTCGGCAGAAGCGGCGCTAAGAGAGCACTGTGAGCGGTACAATCGTCTGTGCGCGAAGAAGCCGCTTCTTCGGCTCCGGGAGCCGGAGAGAGCGGCAGCATCGGAAAGGTGAAGAAGGAAGCTGTACAACACTGGGATTGTGTGCGCAGCTTGCCAACTGATAGAAAACAGTACCTTACACTTTCCTGACGTTTCCAATCACATGAATATTCGATTGGAAGCTGTTTTGGACAACTTTTCTTTCCTTCATGCCAAACACTTGGCAGATCTCGGGGCAACGTCCAGAACACGATGGGAGATGTTTTCTGTGCTCCCGCAGGTTTTCCTTGCCAGACAGAGTGGAAAAGCTTTCTGCTAGGATGTAGACCACAAAAGACGCTAAAGACGAAGGTACGATGCTCTCCGGAGCTAAGAGCCGCTCCCGGGCTTCTTTCGGCAGAAGCGGCGCTAAGAGAGCACTGTGAGCGATAGAATCGTCTTTGCGCGAAGAAGCCGCTTCTTCGGCTCCGGGAGCCGGAGAGAGCGGCAGCATCGGAAAGGTGAAGAAGGAAGCTGTACAACACTGGGATTGTGTGCGCAGCTTGCCAACTGATAGAAAACAGTACCTTACACTTTCCTGACGTTTCCAATCACATGAATATTCGATAAGAAGCTGTTTTGGACAACTTTTCTTTCCTTCTTGTCAAACACTTGGCAGACGTCCGTGCAACGTCCAGAACACGATGGGAGATGTTTTCTGTGCTCCCGCAGGTTTTCCTTGCCAGACAGAGTTGAAAAGCTTTCTGCTAGGATGTAGAGCACAAAAGACGCTAAAGACGAAGGTACGATGCTCTCCGGAGCTAAGAGCCGCTCCCGGGCTTCTTTCGGCAGAAGCGGCGCTAAGAGAGCACTGTGAGCGGTACAATCGTCTGTGCGCGAAGAAGCCGCTTCTTCGGCTCCGGGAGCCGGAGAGAGCGGCAGCATCGGAAAGGTGAAGAAGGAAGCTGTACAACACTGGGATTGTGTGCGCAGCTTGCCAACTGATAGAAAACAGTACCTTACACTTTCCTGACGTTTCCAATCACATGAATATTCGATTGGAAGCTGTTTTGGACAACTTTTCTTTCCTTCATGCCAAACACTTGGCAGACGTCCGTGCAACGTCCAGAACACGATGGGAGGTGTTTTCTGTGCTCCCGCAGGTTTTCCTTGCCAGACAGAGTGGAAAAGCTTTCTGCTAGGATGTAGACCACAAAAGACGCTAAAGACGAAGGTACGATGCTCTCCGGAGCTAAGAGCCGCTCCCGGGCTTCTTTCGGCAGAAGCGGCGCTAAGAGAGCACTGTGAGCGGTACAATCGTCTGTGCGCGAAGAAGCCGCTTCTTCGGCTCCGAAAGCCGGAGAGAGCGGCAGCATCGGAAAGGTGAAGAAGGAAGCTGTACAACACTGGGATTGTGTGCGCAGCTTGCCAACTGATAGAAAACAGTACCTTACACTTTCCTGACGTTTCCAATCACATGAATATTCGATTGGAAGCTGTTTTGGACAACTTTTCTTTCCTTCTTGTCAAACACTTGGCAGACCTCCGTGCAACGTCCAGAACACGATGGGAGATGTTTTCTGTGGTCCCGCAGGTTTTCCTAGCCAGACAGAGTGGAAAAGCTTTCTGCTAGGATGTAGACCACAAAAGACGCTAAAGACGAAGGTACGATGCTCCCCGGAGCTAAGAGCCGCTGCCGGGCTTCTTTCGGCAGAAGCGGCGCTAAGAGAGCACTGTGAGCGGTACAATCGTCTGTGCGCGAAGAAGCCGCTTCTTCGGCTCCGGGAGCCGGAGAGAGCGGCAGCATCGGAAAGGTGAAGAAGGAAGCTGTACAACACTGGGATTGTGTGCGCAGCTTGCCAACTGATAGAAAACAGTACCTTACACTTTCCTGACGTTTCCAATCACATGAATATTCGATAAGAAGCTGTTTTGGACAACTTTTCTTTCCTTCTTGTCAAACACTTGGCAGACCTCTGTGCAACGTCCAGAACACGATGGGAGATGTTTTCTGTGCTCCCGCAGGTTTTCCTTGCCAGACAGAGTTGAAAAGCTTTCTGCTAGGATGTAGACCACAAAAGACGCTAAAGACGAAGGTACGATGCTCTCCGGAGCTAAGAGCCGCTCCCGGGCTTCTTTCGGCAGAAGCGGCGCTAAGAGAGCACTGTGAGCGATAGAATCGCCTTTGCGCGAAGAAGCCGCTTCTTCGGCTCCGGGAGCGGGAGAGAGCGGCAGCATCGGAAAGGTGAAGAAGGAAGCTGTACAACACTGGGATTGTGTGCGCAGCTTGCCAACTGATAGAAAACAGTACCTTACACTTTCCTGACGTTTCCAATCACATGAATATTCGATTGGAAGCTGTTTTGGACAACTTTTCTTTCCTTCATGCCAAAAACTTGGCAGATCTTGGGGCAACGTCCAGAACACGATGGGAGATGTTTTCTGTGCTCCCGCAGGTTTTCCTTGCCAGACAGAGTGGAAAAGCTTTCTGCTAGGATGTAGACCACAAAAGACGCTAAAGACGAAGGTACGATGCTCTCCGGAGCTAAGAGCCGCTCCCGGGCTTCTTTCGGCAGAAGCGGCGCTAAGAGAGCACTGTGAGCGGTACAATCGTCTGTGGGCGAAGAAGCCGCTTCTTCGGCTCCGGGAGCCGGAGAGAGCGGCAGCATCGGAAAGGTGAAGAAGGAAGCTGTACAACACTGGGATTGTGTGCGCAGCTTGCCAACTGATAGAAAACAGTACCTTACACTTTCCTGACGTTTCTAATCACATGAATATTCGATAAGAAGCTGTTTTGGACAACTTTTCTTTCCTTCTTGTCAAACACTTGGCAGACCTCCGTGCAACGTCCAGAACACGATGGGAGATGTTTTCTGTGCTCCCGCAGGTTTTCCTTGCCAGACAGAGTTGAAAAGCTTTCTGCTAGGATGTAGACCACAAAAGACGCTAAAGACGAAGGTACGATGCTCTCCGGAGCTAAGAGCCGCTCCCGGGCTTCTTTCGGCAGAAGCGGCGCTAAGAGAGCACTGTGAGCGGTACAATCGTCTGTGCGCGAAGAAGCCGCTTCTTCGGCTCCGGGAGCCGGAGAGAGCGGCAGCATCGGAAAGGTGAAGAAGGAAGCTGTACAACACTGGGATTGTGTGCGCAGCTTGCCAACTGATAGAAAACAGTACCTTACACTTTCCTGACGTTTCCAATCACATGAATATTCGATTGGAAGCTGTTTTGGACAACTTTTCTTTCCTTCATGCCAAACACTTGGCAGATCTCGGGGCAACGTCCAGAACACGATGGGAGATGTTTTCTGTGCTCCCGCAGGTTTTCCTTGCCAGACAGAGTGGAAAAGCTTTCTGCTAGGATGTAGACCACAAAAGACGCTAAAGACGAAGGTACGATGCTCTCCGGAGCTAAGAGCCGCTCCCGGGCTTCTTTCGGCAGAAGCGGCGCTAAGAGAGCACTGTGAGCGGTACAATCGTCTGTGCGCGAAGAAGCCGCTTCTTCGGCTCCGGGAGCCAGAGAGAGCGGCAGCATCGGAAAGGTGAAGAAGGAAGCTGTACAACACTGGGATTGTGTGCGCAGCTTGCCAACTGATAGAAAACAGTACCTTACACTTTCCTGACGTTTCCAATCACATGAATATTCGACTGGAAGCTGTTTTGGACAACTTTTCTTTCCTTCTTGTCAAACACTTGGCAGACCTCCGTGCAACGTCCAGAACACGATGGGAGATGTTTTCTGTGGTCCCGCAGGTTTTCCTAGCCAGACAGAGTGGAAAAGCTTTCTGCTAGGATGTAGACCACAAAAGACGCTAAAGACGAAGGTACGATGCTCCCCGGAGCTAAGAGCCGCTGCCGGGCTTCTTTCGGCAGAAGCGGCGCTAAGAGAGCACTGTGAGCGGTACAATCGTCTGTGCGCGAAGAAGCCGCTTCTTCGGCTCCGGGAGCCGGAGAGAGCGGCAGCATCGGAAAGGTGAAGAAGGAAGCTGTACAACACTGGGATTGTGTGCGCAGCTTGCCAACTGATAGAAAACAGTACCTTACACTTTCCTGACGTTTCCAATCACATGAATATTCGATTGGAAGCTGTTTTGGACAACTTTTCTTTCCTTCTTGTCAAACACTTGGCAGACCTCCGTGCAACGTCCAGAACACGATGGGAGATGTTTTCTGTGCTCCCGCAGGTTTTCCTTGCCAGACAGAGTGGAAAAGCTTTCTGCTAGGATGTAGACCACAAAAGACGCTAAAGACGAAGGTACGATGCTCTCCGGAGCTAAGAGCCGCTCCCGGGCTTCTTTCGGCAGAAGCGGCGCTAAGAGAGCACTGTGAGCGGTACAATCGTCTGTGCGCGAAGAAGCCGCTTCTTCGGCTCCGGGAGCCGGAGAGAGCGGCAGCATCGGAAAGGTGAAGAAGGAAGCTGTACAACACTGGGATTGTGTGCGCAGCTTGCCAACTGATAGAAAACAGTACCTTGCACTTTCCTGACGTTTCCAATCACATGAATATTCGATTGGAAGCTGTTTTGGACAACTTTTCTTTCCTTCTTGTCAAACACTTGGCAGACGTCCGTGCAACGTCCAGAACACGATGGGAGATGTTTTCTGTGCTCCCGCAGGTTTTCCTTGCCAGACAGAGTTGAAAAGCTTTCTGCTCGGATGTAGACCACAAAAGACGCTAAAGACGAAGGTACGATGCTCTCCGGAGCTAAGAGCCGCTCCCGGGCTTCTTTCGGCAGAAGCGGCGCTAAGAGAGCACTGTGAGCGGTACAATCGTCTTTGCGCGAAGAAGCCGCTTCTTCGGCTCCGGGAGCTGGAGAGAGCGGCAGCATCGGAAAGGTGAAGAAGGAAGCTGTACAACACTGGGATTGTGTGCGCAGCTTGCCAACTGATAGAAAACAGTACCTTACACTTTCCTGACGTTTCCAATCACATGAATATTCGATTGGAAGCTGTTTTGGACAACTTTTCTTTCCTTCATGCCAAACACTTGGCAGACCTCCGTGCAACGTCCAGAACACGATGGGAGATGTTTTCTGTGCTCCCGCAGGTTTTCCTTGCCAGACAGAGTGGAAAAGCTTTCTGCTAGGATGTAGACCACAAAAGACGCTAAAGACGAAGGTACGATGCTCTCCGGAGCTAAGAGCCGCTCCCGGGCTTCTTTCGGCAGAAGCGGCGCTAAGAGAGCACTGTGAGCGGTACAATCGTCTTTGCGCGAAGAAGCCGCTTCTTCGGCTCCGGGAGCCGGAGAGAGTGGCAGCATCAGAAAGGTGAAGAAGGAAGGTGTACAACACTGGGATTGTGTGCGCAGCTTGCCAACTGATAGAAAACAGTACCTTACACTTTCCTGACGTTTCCAATCACATGAATATTCGATTGGAAGCTGTTTTGGACAACTTTTCTTTCCTTCATGCCAAACACTTGGCAGACGTCCGTGCAACGTCCAGAACACGATGGGAGATGTTTTCTGTGCTCGCGCAGGTTTTCCTTGCCAGACAGAGTGGAAAAGCTTTCTGCTAGGATGTAGACCACAAAAGACGCTAAAGACGAAGGTACGATGCTCTCCGGAGCTAAGAGCCGCTCCCGGGCTTCTTTCGGCAGAAGCGGCGCTAAGAGAGCACTGTGAGCGGTACAATCGTCTTTGCGCGAAGAAGCCGCTTCTTCGGCTCCGGGAGCCGGAGAGAGCGGCAGCATCGGAAAGGTGAAGAAGGAAGCTGTACAACACTGGGATTGTGTGCGCAGCTTGCCAACTGATAGAAAACAGTACCTTACACTTTCCTGACGTTTCCAATCACATGAATATTCGATTGGAAGCTGTTTTGGACAACTTTTCTTTCCTTCATGCCAAACACTTGGCAGACCTCCGTGCAACGTCCAGAACACGATGGGAGATGTTTTCTGTGCTCCCGCAGGTTTTCCTTGCTAGACAGAGTGGAAAAGCTTTCTGCTAGGATGTAGACCACAAAAGACGCTAAAGACGAAGGTACGATGCTCTCCGGAGCTAAGAGCCGCTCCCGGGCTTCTTTCGGCAGAAGCCGCGTTAAGGAGAGCACTGTGAGCGGTACAATCGTCTTTGAGCGAAGAAGCCGCTTCTTCGGCTCCGGGAGCCGGAGAGAGCGGCAGCATCGGAAAGGTGAAGAAGGAAGCTGTACAACACTGGGATTGTGTGCGCAGCTTGCCAACAGATAGAAAACAGTACCTTACACTTTCCTGACGTTTCCAATCACATGAATCTTCGATTGGATGCTGTTTTGGACAACTTTTCTTTCCTTCATGCCAAACACTTGGCAGACCACCGTGCAACATCCAGAACACGATGGGAGATGTTTTCTGTGCTCCCGCAGGTTTTCCTTGCCAGACAGAGTGGAAAAGCTTTCTGCTAGGATGTAGACCACAAAAGACGCTAAAGACGAAGGTACGATGCTCTCCGGAGCTAAGAGCCGCTCCCGGGCTTCTTTCGGCAGAAGCGGAGCTAAGAGAGCACTGTGAGCAGTACAATCGTCTTTGCGCGAAGAAGCCGCTTCTTCGGCTCCGGGAGCCGGAGAGAGCGGCAGCATCAGAAAGGTGAAGAAGGAAGCTGTACAACACTGGGATTGTGTGCGCAGCTTGCCAACTGATAGAAAACAGTACCTTACACTTTCCTGACGTTTCCAATCACATGAATATTCGATTGGAAGCTGTTTTGGACAACTTTTCTTTCCTTCATGCCAAAAACTTGGCAGATCTCGGGGCAACGTCCAGAACACGATGGGAGATGTTTTCTGTGCTCCCGCAGGTTTTCCTTGCCAGACAGATTGGAAAAGCTTTCTGCTAGGATGTAGACCACAAAAGACGCTAAAGACGAAGGTACGATGCTCTCCGGAGCTAAGAGCCGCTCCCGGGCTTCTTTCGGCAGAAGCGGCGCTAAGAGAGCACTGTGAGCGGTACAATCGTCTGTGCGCGAAGAAGCCGCTTCTTCGGCTCCGGGAGCCAGAGAGAGCGGCAGCATCGGAAAGGTGAAGAAGGAAGCTGTACAACACTGGGATTGTGTGCGCAGCTTGCCAACTGATAGAAAACAGTACCTTACACTTTCCTGACGTTTCCAATCACATGAATATTCGACTGGAAGCTGTTTTGGACAACTTTTCTTTCCTTCTTGTCAAACACTTGGCAGACCTCCGTGCAACGTCCAGAACACGATGGGAGATGTTTTCTGTGGTCCCGCAGGTTTTCCTAGCCAGACAGAGTGGAAAAGCTTTCTGCTAGGATGTAGACCACAAAAGACGCTAAAGACGAAGGTACGATGCTCCCCGGAGCTAAGAGCCGCTGCCGGGCTTCTTTCGGCAGAAGCGGCGCTAAGAGAGCACTGTGAGCGGTACAATCGTCTGTGCGCGAAGAAGCCGCTTCTTCGGCTCCGGGAGCCGGAGAGAGTGGCAGCATCGGAAAGGTGAAGAAGGAAGCTGTACAACACTGGGATTGTGTGCGCAGCTTGCCAACTGATAGAAAACAGTACCTTACACTTTCCTGACGTTTCCAATCACATGAATATTCGATAAGAAGCTGTTTTGGACAACTTTTCTTTCCTTCTTGTCAAACACTTGGCAGACCTCCGTGCAACGTCCAGAACACGATGGGAGATGTTTTCTGTGCTCCCGCAGGTTTTCCTTGCCAGACAGAGTTGAAAAGCTTTCTGCTAGGATGTAGACCACAAAAGACGCTAAAGACGAAGGTACGATGCTCTCCGGAGCTAAGAGCCGCTCCCGGGCTTCTTTCGGCAGAAGCGGCGCTAAGAGAGCACTGTGAGCGGTACAATCGTCTGTGCGCGAAGAAGCCGCTTCTTCGGCTCCGGGAGCCGGAGAGAGCGGCAGCATCGGAAAGGTGAAGAAGGAAGCTGTACAACACTGGGATTGTGTGCGCAGCTTGCCAACTGATAGAAAACAGTACCTTGCACTTTCCTGACGTTTCCAATCACATGAATATTCGATTGGAAGCTGTTTTGGACAACTTTTCTTTCCTTCTTGTCAAACACTTGGCAGACGTCCGTGCAACGTCCAGAACACGATGGGAGATGTTTTCTGTGCTCCCGCAGGTTTTCCTTGCCAGACAGAGTTGAAAAGCTTTCTGCTCGGATGTAGACCACAAAAGACGCTAAAGACGAAGGTACGATGCTCTCCGGAGCTAAGAGCCGCTCCCGGGCTTCTTTCGGCAGAAGCGGCGCTAAGAGAGCACTGTGAGCGGTACAATCGTCTTTGCGCGAAGAAGCCGCTTCTTCGGCTCCGGGAGCTGGAGAGAGCGGCAGCATCGGAAAGGTGAAGAAGGAAGCTGTACAACACTGGGATTGTGTGCGCAGCTTGCCAACTGATAGAAAACAGTACCTTACACTTTCCTGACGTTTCCAATCACATGAATATTCGATTGGAAGCTGTTTTGGACAACTTTTCTTTCCTTCATGCCAAACACTTGGCAGACCTCCGTGCAACGTCCAGAACACGATGGGAGATGTTTTCTGTGCTCCCGCAGGTTTTCCTTGCCAGACAGAGTGGAAAAGCTTTCTGCTAGGATGTAGACCACAAAAGACGCTAAAGACGAAGGTACGATGCTCTCCGGAGCTAAGAGCCGCTCCCGGGCTTCTTTCGGCAGAAGCGGCGCTAAGAGAGCACTGTGAGCGGTACAATCGTCTTTGCGCGAAGAAGCCGCTTCTTCGGCTCCGGGAGCCGGAGAGAGTGGCAGCATCAGAAAGGTGAAGAAGGAAGGTGTACAACACTGGGATTGTGTGCGCAGCTTGCCAACTGATAGAAAACAGTACCTTACACTTTCCTGACGTTTCCAATCACATGAATATTCGATTGGAAGCTGTTTTGGACAACTTTTCTTTCCTTCATGCCAAACACTTGGCAGACGTCCGTGCAACGTCCAGAACACGATGGGAGATGTTTTCTGTGCTCGCGCAGGTTTTCCTTGCCAGACAGAGTGGAAAAGCTTTCTGCTAGGATGTAGACCACAAAAGACGCTAAAGACGAAGGTACGATGCTCTCCGGAGCTAAGAGCCGCTGCCGGGCTTCTTTCGGCAGAAGCGGCGCTAAGAGAGCACTGTGAGCGGTACAATCGTCTTTGCGCGAAGAAGCCGCTTCTTCGGCTCCGGGAGCCGGAGAGAGCGGCAGCATCGGAAAGGTGAAGAAGGAAGCTGTACAACACTGGGATTGTGTGCGCAGCTTGCCAACTGATAGAAAACAGTACCTTACACTTTCCTGACGTTTCCAATCACATGAATATTCGATTGGAAGCTGTTTTGGACAACTTTTCTTTCCTTCATGCCAAACACTTGGCAGACCTCCGTGCAACGTCCAGAACACGATGGGAGATGTTTTCTGTGCTCCCGCAGGTTTTCCTTGCTAGACAGAGTGGAAAAGCTTTCTGCTAGGATGTAGACCACAAAAGACGCTAAAGACGAAGGTACGATGCTCTCCGGAGCTAAGAGCCGCTCCCGGGCTTCTTTCGGCAGAAGCCGCGGTAAGGAGAGCACTGTGAGCGGTACAATCGTCTTTGAGCGAAGAAGCCGCTTCTTCGGCTCCGGGAGCCGGAGAGAGCGGCAGCATCGGAAAGGTGAAGAAGGAAGCTGTACAACACTGGGATTGTGTGCGCAGCTTGCCAACTGATAGAAAACAGTACCTTACACTTTCCTGACGTTTCCAATCACATGAATATTTGATTGGAAGCTGTTTTGGACAACTTTTCTTTCCTTCATGCCAAATACTTGGCAGACGTCCGTGCAACGTCCAGAACACGATGGGAGATGTTTTCTGTGCTCCCGCAGGTTTTCCTTGCCAGACAGAGTGGAAAAGCTTTCTGCTAGGATGTAGACCACAAAAGACGCTAAAGACGAAGGTACGATGCTCTCCGGAGCTAAGAGCCGCTCCCGGGCTTCTTTCGGCAGAAGCGGCGCTAAGAGAGCCCCGTGACCGGTACAATCGTCTTTGCGCGAAGAAGCCGCTTCTTCGGCTCCGGGAGCCGGAGAGAGCGGCAGCATCGGAAAGGTGAAGAAGGAAGCTGTACAACACTGGGATTGTGTGCGCAGCTTGCCAACTGATAGAAAACAGTACCTTACACTTTCCTGACGTTTCCAATCACATGAATATTCGATTGGAAGCTGTTTTGGACAACTTTTCTTTCCTTCATGCCAAACACTTGGCAGACCTCCGTGCAACGTCCAGAACACGATGGGAGATGTTTTCTGTGCTCCCGCAGGTTTTCCTTGCCAGACAGAGTTGAAAAGCTTTCTGCTAGGATGTAGACCACAAAAGACGCTAAAGACGAAGGTACGATGCTCTCCGGAGCTAAGAGCCGCTCCCGGGCTTCTTTCGGCAGAAGCGGCGCTAAGAGAGCACTGTGAGCGGTACAATCGTCTTTGCGCGAAGAAGCCGCTTCTTCGGCTCCGGGAGCCGGAGAGAGCGGCAGCATCGGAAAGGTGAAGAAGGAAGCTGTACAACACTGGGATTGTGTGCGCAGCTTGCCAACTGATAGAAAACAGTACCTTACACTTTCCTGATGTTTCCAATCACATGAATCTTCGATTGGAAGCTGTTTTGGACAACTTTTCTTTCCTTCTTGTCAAACACTTGGCAGACCTCCGTGCAACGTCCAGAAGACGATGGGAGATGTTTTCTGTGCTCCCGCAGGTTTTCCTTGCCAGACAGAGTTGAAAAGCTTTCTGCTAGGATGTAGACCACAAAAGACGCTAAAGACGAAGGTACGATGCTCTCCGGAGCTAAGAGCCGCTCCCGGGCTTCTTTCGGCAGAAGCGGCGCTAAGAGAGCACTGTGAGCGGTACAATCATCTGTGCGCGAAGAAGCCGCTTCTTCGGCTCCGGGAGCCGGAGAGAGCGGCAGCATCGGAAAGGTGAAGAAGGAAGCTGTACAACACTGGGATTGTGTGCGCAGCTTGCAAACTGATAGAAAACAGTACCTTACACTTTCCTGACGTTTCCAATCACATGAATATTCGATTGGAAGCTGTTTTGGACAACTTTTCTTTCCTTCATGCCAAACACTTGGCAGATCTCCGTGCAACATCCAGAACACGATGGGAGATGTTTTCTGTGCTCCCGCAGGTTTTCCTTGCCAGACAGAGTGGAAAAGCTTTCTGCTAGGATGTAGACCACAAAAGACGCTAAAGACGAAGGTACGATGCTCTCCGGAGCTAAGAGCCGCTCCCGGGCTTCTTTCGGTAGAAGCGGCGCTAAGAGAGCACTGTGAGCGGTACAATCGTCTTTGCGCGAAGAAGCCGCTTCTTCGGCTCCGGGAGCCGGAGAGAGCGGCAGCATCGGAAAGGTGAAGAAGGAAGCTGTACAACACTGGGATTGTGTGCGCAGCTTGCCAACTGATAGAAAACAGTACCTTACACTTTCCTGACGTTTCCAATCACATGAATATTCGATTGGAAGCTGTTTTGGACAACTTTTCTTTCCTTCATGCCAAACACTTGGCAGACCTCCGTGCAACGTCCAGAACACGATGGGAGATGTTTTCTGTGCTCCCGCAGGTTTTCCTTGCCAGACAGAGTGGAAAAGCTTTCTGCTAGGATGTAGACCACAAATGACGCTAAAGACGAAGGTACGATGCTCTCCGGAGCTAAGAGCCGCTCCCGGGCTTCTTTCGGCAGAAGCCGCGTTAAGGAGAGCACTGTGAGCGGTACAATCGTCTTTGCGCGAAGAAGCCGCTTCTTCGGCTCCGGGAGCCAGAGAGAGCGGCAGCATCGGAAAGGTGAAGAAGGAAGCTGTACAACACTGGGATTGTGTGCGCAGCTTGCCAACTGATAGAAAACAGTACCTTACACTTTCCTGACGTTTCCAATCACATGAATATTCGATTGGAAGCTGTTTTGGACAACTTTTCTTTCGTTCTTGTCAAACACTTGGCAGACCTCCGTGCAACGTCCAGAACACGATGGGAGATGTTTTCTGTGCTCCCGCAGGTTTTCCTTGCCAGACAGAGTGGAAAAGCTTTCTGCTAGGATGTAGACCACAAAAGACGCTAAAGACGAAGGTACGATGCTCTCCGGAGCTAAGAGCCGCTCCCGGGCTTCTTTCGGCAGAAGCGGCGCTAAGAGAGCCCTGTGAGCGGTACAATCGTCTTTGCGCGAAGAAGCCGCTTCTTCGGCTCCGGGAGCCGGAGAGAGCGGCAGCATCGGAAAGGTGAAGAAGGAAGCTGTACAACACTGGGATTGTGTGCGTAGCTTGCCAACTGATAGAAAACAGTACCTTACACTTTCCTGACGTTTCCAATCACATGAATATTCGATTGGAAGCTGTTTTGGACAACTTTTCTTTCCTTCATGCCAAACACTTGGCAGACCTCCGTGCAACGTCCAGAACACGATGGGAGATGTTTTCTGTGCTCCCGCAGGTTTTCCTTGCCAGACAGAGTGGAAAAGCTTTCTGCTAGGATGTAGACCACAAAAGACGCTAAAGACGAAGGTACGATGCTCTCCGGAGCTAAGAGCCGCTCCCGGGCTTCTTTCGGCAGAAGCCGCGTTAAGGAGAGCACTGTGAGCGGTACAATCGTCTTTGAGCGAAGAAGCCGCTTCTTCGGCTCCGGGAGCCGGAGAGAGCGGCAGCATCGGAAAGGTGAAGAAGGAAGCTGTACAACACTGGGATTGTGTGCGCAGCTTGCCAACTGATAGAAAACAGTACCTTACACTTTCCTGACGTTTCCAATCACATGAATATTCGATTGGAAGCTGTTTTGGACAACTTTCCTTTCCTTCATGCCAAATACTTGGCAGACGTCCGTGCAACGTCCAGAACACGATGGGAGATGTTTCCTGTGCTCGCGCAGGTTTTCCTTGCCAGACAGAGTGGAAAAGCTTTCTGCTAGGATGTAGACCACAAAAGACGCTAAAGACGAAGGTACGATGCTCTCCGGAGCTAAGAGCCGCTCCCGGGCTTCTTTCGGCAGAAGCGGCGCTAAGAGAGCCCCGTGACCGGTACAATCGTCTTTGCGCGAAGAAGCCGCTTCTTCGGCTCCGGGAGCCGGAGAGAGCGGCAGCATCGGAAAGGTGAAGAAGGAAGCTGTACAACACTGGGATTGTGTGCGCAGCTTGCCAACTGATAGAAAACAGTACCTTACACTTTCCTGACGTTTCCAATCACATGAATATTCGATTGGAAGCTGTTTTGGACAACTTTTCTTTCCTTCATGCCAAACACTTGGCAGACCTCCGTGCAACGTCCAGAACACGATGGGAGATGTTTTCTGTGCTCCCGCAGGTTTTCCTTGCCAGACAGAGTGGAAAAGCTTTCTGCTAGGATGTAGACCACAAAAGACGCTAAAGACGAAGGTACGATGCTCTCCGGAGCTAAGAGCCGCTCCCGGGCTTCTTTCGGCAGAAGCGGCGCTAAGAGAGCACTGTGAGCGGTACAATCGTCTTTGCGCGAAGAAGCCGCTTCTTCGGCTCCGGGAGCCGGAGAGAGCGGCAGCATCGCAAAGGTGAAGAAGGAAGCTGTACACACTGGGATTGTGTGCGCAGCTTGCCAACTGATAGAAAACAGTACCTTACACTTTCCTGACCTTTCCAATCACATGAATATTCGATTGGAAGCTGTTTTGGACAACTTTTCTTTCCTTCATGCCAAACACTTGGCAGACGTCCGTGCAACGTCCAGAACACGATGGGAGATGTTTTCTGTGCTCCCGCAGGTTTTCCTTGCCAGACAGAGTGGAAAAGCTTTCTGCTAGGATGTAGACCACAAAAGACGCTAAAGACGAAGGTACGATGCTCTCCGGAGCTAAGAGCCGCTCCCGGGCTTCTTTCGGCAGAAGCCGCGTTAAGGAGAGCACTGTGAGCGGTACAATCGTCTATGCGCGAAGAAGCCGCTTCTTCGGCTCCGGGAGCCGGAGAGAGCGGCAGCATCGGAAAGGTGAAGAAGGAAGCTGTACAACACTGGGATTGTGTGCGCAGCTTGCCAACTGATAGAAAACAGTACCTTACACTTTCCTGACGTTTCCAATCACATGAATATTCGATTGGAAGCTGTTTTGGACAACTTTTCTTTCGTTCTTGTCAAACACTTGGCAGACCTCCGTGCAACGTCCAGAACACGATGGGAGATGTTTTCTGTGCTCCCGCAGGTTTTCCTTGCCAGACAGAGTTGAAAAGCTTTCTGCTAGGATGTAGACCACAAAAGACGCTAAAGACGAAGGTACGATGCTCTCCGGAGCTAAGAGCCGCTCCCGGGCTTCTTTCGGCAGAAGCGGCGCTAAGAGAGCACTGTGAGCGGTACAATCGTCTTTGCGCGAAGAAGCCGCTTCTTCGGCTCCGGGAGCCGGAGAGAGCGGCAGCATCGGAAAGGTGAAGAAGGAAGCTGTACAACACTGGGATCGTGTGCGCAGCTAGCCAACTGATAGAAAACAGTACCTTACACTTTCCTGACGTTTCCAATCCCATGAATATTCGATTGGAAGCTGTTTTGGACAACTTTTCTTTCGTTCTTGTCAAACACTTGGCAGACCTCCGTGCAACGTCCAGAACACGATGGGAGATGTTTTCTGTGCTCCCGCAGGTTTTCCTTGCCAGACAGAATGGAAAAGCTTTCTGCTAGGATGTAGACCACAAAAGACGCTAAAGACGAAGGTACGATGCTCTCCGGAGCTAAGAGCCGCTCCCGGGCTTCTTTCGGCAGAAGCGGCGCTAAGAGAGCACTGTGAGCAGTACAATCGTCTGTGCGCGAAGAAGCCGCTTCTTCGGCTCCGGGAGCCGGAGAGAGCGGCAGCATCGGAAAGGTGAAGAAGGAAGCTGTACAACACTGGGATTGTGTGCGCAGCTTGCCAACTGATAGAAAACAGTACCTTACCACTTTCCTGACGTTTCCAATCACATGAATATTCGATTGGAAGCTGTTTTGGACAACTTTTCTTTCCTTCTTGTCAAACACTTGGCAGACCTCCGTGCAACGTCCAGAACACGATGGGAGATGTTTTCTGTGCTCCCGCAGGTTTTCCTTGCCAGACAGAGTGGAAAAGCTTTCTGCTAGGATGTAGGGCACAAAAGACGCTAAAGACGAAGGTACGATGCTCTCCGGAGCTAAGAGCCGCTGCCGGGCTTCTTTCGGCAGAAGCGGCGCTAAGAGAGCACTGTGAGCGGTACAATCGTCTGTGCGCGAAGAAGCCGCTTCTTCGGCTCCGGGAGCCGGAGAGAGCGGCAGCATCGGAAAGGTGAAGAAGGAAGCTGTACAACACTGGGATTGTGTGCGCAGCTTGCCAACTGATAGAAAACAGTACCTTACACTTTCCTGACGTTTCCAATCACATGAATATTCGATTGGAAGCTGTTTTGGACAACTTTTCTTTCCTTCATGCCAAACACTTGGCAGACGTCCGTGCAACGTCCAGAACACGATGGGAGATGTTTTCTGTGCTCCCGCAGGTTTTCCTTGCTAGACAGAGTGGAAAAGCTTTCTGCTAGGATGTAGAGCACAAAAGACGCTAAAGACGAAGGTACGATGCTCTCCGGAGCTAAGAGCCGCTCCCGGGCTTCTTTCGGCAGAAGCGGCGCTAAGAGAGCACTGTGAGCGGTACAATCGTCTTTGCGCGAAGAAGCCACTTCTTCGGCTCCGGGAGCCGGAGAGAGCGGCAGCATCGGAAAGGTGAAGAAGGAAGCTGTACAACACTGGGATTGTGTGCGCAGCTTGCCAACTGATAGAAAACAGTACCTTACACTTTCCTGACGTTTCCAATCACATGAATCTTCGATTGGAAGCTGTTTTGGACAACTTTTCTTTCCTTCTTGTCAAACACTTGGCAGACCTCCGTGCAACGTCCAGAACACGATGGGAGATGTTTTCTGTGCTCCCGCAGGTTTTCCTTGCCAGACAGAGTGGAAAAGCTTTCTGCTAGGATGTAGACCACAAAAGACGCTAAAGACGAAGGTACGATGCTCTCCGGAGCTAAGAGCCGCTCCCGGGCTTCTTTCGGCAGAAGCGGCGCTAAGAGAGCACTGTGAGCGGTACAATCGTCTGTGCGCGAAGAAGCCGCTTCTTCGGCTCCAGGAGCCGGAGAGAGCGGCAGCATCGGAAAGGTGAAGAAGGAAGCTGTACAACACTGGGATTGTGTGCGCAGCTTGCCAACTGATAGAAAACAGTACCTTACACTTTCCTGACGTTTCCAATCACATGAATATTCGATTGGAAGCTGTTTTGGACAACTTTTCTTTCCTTCATGCCAAACACTTGGCAGACGTCCGTGCAACGTCCAGAACACGATGGGAGATGTTTTCTGTGCTCCCGCAGGTTTTCCTTGCCAGACAGAGTGGAAAAGCTTTCTGCTAGGATGTAGACCACAAAAGACGCTAAAGACGAAGGTACGATGCTCTCCGGAGCTAAGAGCCGCTCCCGGGCTTCTTTCGGCAGAAGCGGCGCTAAGAGAGCACTGTGAGCGGTACAATCGTCTTTGCGCGAAGAAGCCGCTTCTTCGGCTCCGGGAGCCGGAGAGAGCGGCAGCATCGGAAAGGTGAAGAAGGAAGCTGTACAACACTGGGATTGTGTGCGCAGCTTGCCAACTGATAGAAAACAGTACGTTACACTTTCCTGACGTTTCCAATCACATGAATATTCGATTGGAAGCTGTTTTGGACAACTTTTCTTTCCTTCATGCCAAACACTTGGCAGACCTCCGTGCAACGTCCAGAACACGATGGGAGATGTTTTCTGTGCTCCCGCAGGTTTTCCTTGCCAGACAGAGTGGAAAAGCTTTCTGCTAGGATGTAGACCACAAAAGACGCTAAAGACGAAGGTACGATGCTCTCCGGAGCTAAGAGCCGCTCCCGGGCTTCTTTCGGCAGAAGCGGCGCTAAGAGAGCACTGTGAGCGGTACAATCGTCTTTGCGCGAAGAAGCCGCTTCTTCGGCTCCGGGAGCCGGAGAGAGCGGCAACATCGGAAAGGTGAAGAAGGAAGCTGTACAACACTGGGATTGTGTGCGCAGCTTGCCAACTGATAGAAAACAGTACCTTACACTTTCCTGACGTTTCCAATCACATGAATCTTCGATTGGAAGCTGTTTTGGACAATTTTTCTTTCCTTCATGCCAAACACTTGGCAGACGTCCGTGCAACGTCCAGAACACGATGGGAGATGTTTTCTGTGCTCCCGCAGGATTTCCTTGCCAGACAGAGTTGAAAAGCTTTCTGCTAGGATGTAGACCACAAAAGACGCTAAAGACGAAGGTACGATGCTCTCCGGAGCTAAGAGCCGCTGCCAGGCTTCTTTCGGCAGAAGCGGCGCTAAGAGAGCACTGTGAGCGGTACAATCGTCTTTGCGCGAAGAAGCCGCTTCTTCGGCTCCGGGAGCCGGAGAGAGCGGCAGCATCGGAAAGGTGAAGAAGGAAGCTGTACAACACTGGGATTGTGTGCGCAGCTTGCCAACTGATAGAAAACAGTACCTTACACTTTCCTGATGTTTCCAATCACATGAATATTCGATTGGAAGCTGTTTTGGACAACTTTTCTTTCGTTCTTGTCAAACACTTGGCAGACCTCCGTGCAACATCCAGAACACGATGGGAGATGTTTTCTGTGCTCCCGCAGGTTTTCCTTGCCAGACAGAGTGGAAAAGCTTTCTGCTAGGATGTAGACCACAAAAGACGCTAAAGACGAAGGTACGATGCTCTCCGGAGCTAAGAGCCGCTCCCGGGCTTCTTTCGGCAGAAGCGGCGCTAAGAGAGCACTGTGAGCGGTACAATCGTCTTTGCGCGAAGAAGCCACTTCTTCGGCTCCGGGAGCCGGAGAGAGCGGCAGCATCGGAAAGGTGAAGAAGGAAGCTGTACAACACTGGGATTGTGTGCGCAGCTTGCCAACTGATAGAAAACAGTACCTTACACTTTCCTGACGTTTCCAATCACATGAATCTTCGATTGGAAGCTGTTTTGGACAACTTTTCTTTCCTTCTTGTCAAACACTTGGCAGACCTCCGTGCAACGTCCAGAACACGATGGGAGATGTTTTCTGTGCTCCCGCAGGTTTTCCTTGCCAGACAGAGTGGAAAAGCTTTCTGCTAGGATGTAGACCACAAAAGACGCTAAAGACGAAGGTACGATGCTCTCCGGAGCTAAGAGCCGCTCCCGGGCTTCTTTCGGCAGAAGCGGCGCTAAGAGAGCACTGTGAGCGGTACAATCGTCTGTGCGCGAAGAAGCCGCTTCTTCGGCTCCAGGAGCCGGAGAGAGCGGCAGCATCGGAAAGGTGAAGAAGGAAGCTGTACAACACTGGGATTGTGTGCGCAGCTTGCCAACTGATAGAAAACAGTACCTTACACTTTCCTGACGTTTCCAATCACATGAATATTCGATTGGAAGCTGTTTTGGACAACTTTTCTTTCCTTCATGCCAAACACTTGGCAGACGTCCGTGCAACGTCCAGAACACGATGGGAGATGTTTTCTGTGCTCCCGCAGGTTTTCCTTGCCAGACAGAGTGGAAAAGCTTTCTGCTAGGATGTAGACCACAAAAGACGCTAAAGACGAAGGTACGATGCTCTCCGGAGCTAAGAGCCGCTCCCGGGCTTCTTTCGGCAGAAGCGGCGCTAAGAGAGCACTGTGAGCGGTACAATCGTCTTTGCGCGAAGAAGCCGCTTCTTCGGCTCCGGGAGCCGGAGAGAGCGGCAGCATCGGAAAGGTGAAGAAGGAAGCTGTACAACACTGGGATTGTGTGCGCAGCTTGCCAACTGATAGAAAACAGTACGTTACACTTTCCTGACGTTTCCAATCACATGAATATTCGATTGGAAGCTGTTTTGGACAACTTTTCTTTCCTTCATGCCAAACACTTGGCAGACCTCCGTGCAACGTCCAGAACACGATGGGAGATGTTTTCTGTGCTCCCGCAGGTTTTCCTTGCCAGACAGAGTGGAAAAGCTTTCTGCTAGGATGTAGACCACAAAAGACGCTAAAGACGAAGGTACGATGCTCTCCGGAGCTAAGAGCCGCTCCCGGGCTTCTTTCGGCAGAAGCGGCGCTAAGAGAGCACTGTGAGCGGTACAATCGTCTTTGCGCGAAGAAGCCGCTTCTTCGGCTCCGGGAGCCGGAGAGAGCGGCAACATCGGAAAGGTGAAGAAGGAAGCTGTACAACACTGGGATTGTGTGCGCAGCTTGCCAATTGATAGAAAACAGTACCTTACACTTTCCTGACGTTTCCAATCACATGAATATTCGATTGGAAGCTGTTTTGGACAACTTTTCTTTCCTTCATGCCAAACACTTGGCAGACGTCCGTGCAACGTCCAGAACACGATGGGAGATGTTTTCTGTGCTCCCGCAGGTTTTCCTTGCCAGACAGAGTTGAAAAGCTTTCTGCTAGGATGTAGACCACAAAAGACGCTAAAGACGAAGGTACGATGCTCTCCGGAGCTAAGAGCCGCTCCCGGGCTTCTTTCGGCAGAAGCCACGTTAAGGAGAGCACTGTGAGCGGTGCAATCGTCTTTGCGCGAAGAAGCCGCTTCTTCCGCTCCGGGAGCCGGAGAGAGCGGCAGCATCGGAAAGGGGAAGAAGGAAGCTGGACAAAACTGGGATTGTGTGCGCAGCTTGCCAACTGATAGAAAACAGTACCTTACACTTTCCTGACGTTTCCAATCACATGAATATTCGATTGGAAGCTGTTTTGGACAATTTTTCTTTCCTTCATGCCAAACACTTGGCAGACGTCCGTGCAACGTCCAGAACACGATGGGAGATGTTTTCTGTGCTCCCGCAGGTTTTCCTTGCCAGACAGAGTTGAAAAGCTTTCTGCTAGGATGTAGACCACAAAAGACGCTAAAGACGAAGGTACGATGCTCTCCGGAGCTAAGAGCCGCTGCCAGGCTTCTTTCGGCAGAAGCGGCGCTAAGAGAGCACTGTGAGCGGTACAATCGTCTTTGCGCGAAGAAGCCGCTTCTTCGGCTCCGGGAGCCGGAGAGAGCGGCAGCATCGGAAAGGTGAAGAAGGAAGCTGTACAACACTGGGATTGTGTGCGCAGCTTGCCAACTGATAGAAAACAGTACCTTACACTTTCCTGACATTTCCAATCACATGAATATTCGATTGGAAGCTGTTTTGGACAACTTTCCTTTCGTTCTTGTCAAACACTTGGCAGACCTCCGTGCAACGTCCAGAACACGATGGGAGATGTTTTCTGTGCTCCCGCAGGTTTTCCTTGCCAGACAGAGTGGAAAAGCTTTCTGCTAGGATGTAGACCACAAAAGACGCTAAAGACGAAGGTACGATGCTCTCCGGAGCTAAGAGCCGCTGCCGGGCTTCTTTCGGCAGAAGCGGCGCTAAGAGAGCACTGTGAGCGGTACAATCGTCTTTGCGCGAAGAAGCCGCTTCTTCGGCTCCGGGAGCCGGAGAGAGCGGCAGCATCGGAAAGGTGAAGAAGGAAGCTGTACAACACTGGGATTGTGTGCGCAGCTTGCCAACTGATAGAAAACAGTACCTTACACTTTCCTGACGTTTCCAATCACATGAATATTCGATTGGAAGCTGTTTTGGACAACTTTTCTTTCCTTCATGCCAAACACTTGGCAGACGTCCGTGCAACGTCCAGAACACGATGGGAGATGTTTTCTGTGCTCCCGCAGGTTTTCCTTGCCAGACAGAGTGGAAAAGCTTTCTGCTAGGATGTAGACCACAAAAGACGCTAAAGACGAAGGTACGATGCTCTCCGGAGCTAAGAGCCGCTCCCGGGCTTCTTTCGGCAGAAGCCGCGCTAAGAGAGCACTGTGAGCGGTACAATCGTCTGTGCGCGAAGAAGCCGCTTCTTCGGCTCCGGGAGCCGGAGAGAGCGGCAGCATCGGAAAGGTGAAGAAGGAAGCTGTACAACACTGGGATTGTGTGCGCAGCTTGCCAACTGATAGAAAACAGTACCTTACACTTTCCTGACGTTTCCAATCACATGAATATTCGATTGGAAGCTGTTTTGGACAACTTTTCTTTCCTTCATGCCAAAAACTTGGCAGATCTCGGGTCAACGTCCAGAACACGATGGGAGATGTTTTCTGTGCTCCCGCAGGTTTTCCTTGCCAGACAGAGTGGAAAAGCTTTCTGCTAGGATGTAGACCACAAAAGACGCTAAAGACGAAGGTACGATGCTCTCCGGAGCTAAGAGCCGCTGCCGGGCTTCTTTCGGCAGAAGCGGCGCTAAGAGAGCACTGTGAGCGGTACAATCGTCTTTGCGCGAAGAAGCCGCTTCTTCGGCTCCGGGAGCCGGAGAGAGCGGCAGCATCGGAAAGGTGAAGAAGGAAGCTGTACAACACTGGGATTGTGTGCGCAGCTTGCCAACTGATAGAAAACAGTACCTTACACTTTCCTGACGTTTCCAATCACATGAATATTCGATTGGAAGCTGTTTTGGACAACTTTTCTTTCGTTCTTGTCAAACACTTGGCAGACCTCCGTGCAACGTCCAGAACACGATGGGAGATGTTTTCTGTGCTCCCGCAGGTTTTCCTTGCCAGACAGAGTGGAAAAGCTTTCTGCTAGGATGTAGACCACAAAAGACGCTAAAGACGAAAGTACGATGCTCTCCGGAGCTAAGAGCCGCTCCCGGGCTTCTTTCGGCAGAAGCCGCGTTAAGGAGAGCACTGTGAGCGGTACAATCGTCTTTGCGCGAAGAAGCCGCTTCTTCGGCTCCGGGAGCCGGAGTGAGCGGCAGCATCGGAAAGGGGAAGAAGGAAGCTGTACAACACTGGGATTGTGTGCGCAGCTTGCCAACTGATAGAAAACAGTACCTTACACTTTCCTGACGTTTCCAATCACATGAATATTCGATTGGAAGCTGTTTTGGACAACTTTTCTTTCCTTCATGCCAAACATTTGGCAGACGTCCGTGCAACGTCCAGAACACGATGGGAGATGTTTTCTGTGCTCCCGCAGGTTTTCCTTGCCAGACAGAGTGGAAAAGCTTTCTGCTAGGATGTAGAGCACAAAAGACGCTAAAGACGAAGGTACGATGCTCTCCGGAGCTAAGAGCCGCTCCCGGGCTTCTTTCGGCAGAAGCGGCGCTAAGAGAGCACTGTGAGCAGTACCATCGTCTATGCGCGAAGAAGCCGCTTCTTCGGCTCCGGGAGCCGGAGAGAGCGGCAGCATCGGAAAGGTGAAGGAGGAAGCTGTACAACACTGGGATTGTGTGCGCAGCTTGCCAACTGATAGAAAACAGTACCTTACACTTTCCTGACGTTTCCAATCACATGAATATTCGATAAGAAGCTGTTTTGGACAACTTTTCTTTCCTTCTTGTCAAACACTTGGCAGACCGCCGTGCAACGTCCAGAACACGATGGGAGATGTTTTCTGTGCTCCCGCAGGTTTTCCTTGCCAGACAGAGTGGAAAAGCTTTCTGCTAGGATGTAGACCACAAAAGACGCTAAAGACGAAGGTACGATGCTCTCCGGAGCTAAGAGCCGCTGCCGGGCTTCTTTCGGCAGAAGCGGCGCCAAGAGAGCACTGTGAGCGGTACAATCGTCTTTGCGCGAAGAAGCCGCTTCTTCGGCTCCGGGAGCCGGAGAGAGCGGCAGCATCGGAAAGGTGAAGAAGGAAGCTGTACAACACTGGGATTGTGTGCGCAGCTTGCCAACTGATAGAAAACAGTACCTTACACTTTCCTGACGTTTCCAATCACATGAATCTTCGATTGGAAGCTGTTTTGGACAACTTTTCTTTCCTTCTTGTCAAACACTTGGCAGACCTCCGTGCAACGTCCAGAACACGATGGGAGATGTTTTCTGTGCTCCCGCAGGTTTTCCTTGCCAGACAGAGTTGAAAAGCTTTCTGCTAGGATGTAGACCACAAAAGACGCTAAAGACGAAGGTACGATGCTCTCCGGAGCTAAGAGCCGCTCCCGGGCTTCTTTTGGCAGAAGCGGCGCTAAGAGAGCACTGTGAGCGGTACAATCGTCTGTGCGCGAAGAAGCCGCTTCTTCGGCTCCGGGAGCCGGAGTGAGCGGCAGCATCGGAAAGGTGAAGGAGGAAGCTGTACAACACTGGGATTGTGTGCGCAGCTTGCCAACTGATAGAAAACAGTACCTTACACTTTCCTGACGTTTCCAATCACATGAATATTCGATTGGAAGCTGTTTTGGACAACTTTTCTTTCCTTCATGCCAAACACTTGGCAGACGTCCGTGCAACGTCCAGAACACGATGGGAGATGTTTTCTGTGCTCCCGCAGGTTTTCCTTGCCAGACAGAGTGGAAAAGCTTTCTGCTAGGATGTAGACCACAAAAGACGCTAAAGACGAAGGTACGATGCTCTCCGGAGCTAAGAGCCGCTGCCGGGCTTCTTTCGGCAGAAGCGGCGCTAAGAGAGCACTGTGAGCGGTACAATTGTCTTTGCGCGAAGAAGCCGCTTCTTCGGCTCCGGGAGCCGGAGAGAGCGGCAGCATCGGAAAGGTGAAGAAGGAAGCTGTACAACACTGGGATTGTGTGCGCAGCTTGCCAACTGATAGAAAACAGTACCTTACACTTTCCTGACGTTTCCAATCACATGAATATTCGATTGGAAGCTGTTTTGGACAACTTTTCTTTCCTTCATGCCAAACACTTGGCAGACCTCCGTGCAACGTCCAGAACACGATGGGAGATGTTTTCTGTGCTCCCGCAGGTTTTCCTTGCCAGACAGAGTGGAAAAGCTTTCTGCTAGGATGTAGACCACAAAAGACGCTAAAGACGAAGGTACGATGCTCTCCGGAGCTAAGAGCCGCTCCCGGGCTTCTTTCGGCAGAAGCGGCGCTAAGAGAGCACTGTGAGCGGTACAATCGTCTGTGGGCGAAGAAGCCGCTTCTTCGGCTCCGGGAGCCGGAGAGAGCGGCAGCATCGGAAAGGTGAAGAAGGAAGCTGTACAACACTGGGATTGTGTGCGCAGCTTGCCAACTGATAGAAAACAGTACCTTACACTTTCCTGACGTTTCCAATCACATGAATATTCGATTGGAAGCTGTTTTGGACAACTTTTCTTTCGTTCTTGTCAAACACTTGTCAGACCTCCGTGCAACGTCCAGAACACGATGGGAGATGTTTTCTGTGCTCCCGCAGGTTTTCCTTGCCAGACAGAGTGGAAAAGCTTTCTGCTAGGATGTAGACCACAAAAGACGCTAAAGACGAAAGTACGATGCTCTCCGGAGCTAAGAGCCGCTCCCGGGCTTCTTTCGGCAGAAGCCGCGTTAAGGAGAGCACTGTGAGCGGTACAATCGTCTTTGCGCGAAGAAGCCGCTTCTTCGGCTCCGGGAGCCGGAGTGAGCGGCAGCATCGGAAAGGGGAAGAAGGAAGCTGTACAACACTGGGATTGTGTGCGCAGCTTGCCAACTGATAGAAAACAGTACCTTACACTTTCCTGACGTTTCCAATCACATGAATATTCGATTGGAAGCTGTTTTGGACAACTTTTCTTTCCTTCATGCCAAACATTTGGCAGACGTCCGTGCAACGTCCAGAACACGATGGGAGATGTTTTCTGTGCTCCCGCAGGTTTTCCTTGCCAGACAGAGTGGAAAAGCTTTCTGCTAGGATGTAGAGCACAAAAGACGCTAAAGACGAAGGTACGATGCTCTCCGGAGCTAAGAGCCGCTCCCGGGCTTCTTTCGGCAGAAGCGGCGCTAAGAGAGCACTGTGAGCAGTACCATCGTCTATGCGCGAAGAAGCCGCTTCTTCGGCTCCGGGAGCCGGAGAGAGCGGCAGCATCGGAAAGGTGAAGGAGGAAGCTGTACAACACTGGGATTGTGTGCGCAGCTTGCCAACTGATAGAAAACAGTACCTTACACTTTCCTGACGTTTCCAATCACATGAATATTCGATAAGAAGCTGTTTTGGACAACTTTTCTTTCCTTCTTGTCAAACACTTGGCAGACCTCCGTGCAACGTCCAGAACACGATGGGAGATGTTTTCTGTGCTCCCGCAGGTTTTCCTTGCCAGACAGAGTGGAAAAGCTTTCTGCTAGGATGTAGACCACAAAAGACGCTAAAGACGAAGGTACGATGCTCTCCGGAGCTAAGAGCCGCTGCCGGGCTTCTTTCGGCAGAAGCGGCGCCAAGAGAGCACTGTGAGCGGTACAATCGTCTTTGCGCGAAGAAGCCGCTTCTTCGGCTCCGGGAGCCGGAGAGAGCGGCAGCATCGGAAAGGTGAAGAAGGAAGCTGTACAACACTGGGATTGTGTGCGCAGCTTGCCAACTGATAGAAAACAGTACCTTACACTTTCCTGACGTTTCCAATCACATGAATCTTCGATTGGAAGCTGTTTTGGACAACTTTTCTTTCCTTCTTGTCAAACACTTGGCAGACCTCCGTGCAACGTCCAGAACACGATGGGAGATGTTTTCTGTGCTCCCGCAGGTTTTCCTTGCCAGACAGAGTTGAAAAGCTTTCTGCTAGGATGTAGACCACAAAAGACGCTAAAGACGAAGGTACGATGCTCTCCGGAGCTAAGAGCCGCTCCCGGGCTTCTTTCGGCAGAAGCGGCGCTAAGAGAGCACTGTGAGCGGTACAATCGTCTGTGCGCGAAGAAGCCGCTTCTTCGGCTCCGGGAGCCGGAGTGAGCGGCAGCATCGGAAAGGTGAAGGAGGAAGCTGTACAACACTGGGATTGTGTGCGCAGCTTGCCAACTGATAGAAAACAGTACCTTACACTTTCCTGACGTTTCCAATCACATGAATATTCGATTGGAAGCTGTTTTGGACAACTTTTCTTTCCTTCATGCCAAACACTTGGCAGACGTCCGTGCAACGTCCAGAACACGATGGGAGATGTTTTCTGTGCTCCCGCAGGTTTTCCTTGCCAGACAGAGTGGAAAAGCTTTCTGCTAGGATGTAGACCACAAAAGACGCTAAAGACGAAGGTACGATGCTCTCCGGAGCTAAGAGCCGCTGCCGGGCTTCTTTCGGCAGAAGCGGCGCTAAGAGAGCACTGTGAGCGGTACAATTGTCTGTGCGCGAAGAAGCCGCTTCTTCGGCTCCGGGAGCCGGAGAGAGCGGCAGCATCGCAAAGGTGAAGAAGGAAGCTGTACAACACTGGGATTGTGTGCGCAGCTTGCCAACTGATAGAAAACAGTACCTTACACTTTCCTGACGTTTCCAATCACATGAATATTCGATTGGAAGCTGTTTTGGACAACTTTTCTTTCCTTCATGCCAAACACTTGGCAGACCTCCGTGCAACGTCCAGAACACGATGGGAGATGTTTTCTGTGCTCCCGCAGGTTTTCCTTGCCAGACAGAGTGGAAAAGCTTTCTGCTAGGATGTAGACCACAAAAGACGCTAAAGACGAAGGTACGATGCTCTCCGGAGCTAAGAGCCGCTCCCGGGCTTCTTTCGGCAGAAGCGGCGCTAAGAGAGCACTGTGAGCGGTACAATCGTCTGTGCGCGAAGAAGCCGCTTCTTCGGCTCCGGGAGCCGGAGTGAGCGGCAGCATCGGAAAGGTGAAGAAGGAAGCTGTACAACACTGGGATTGTGTGCGCAGCTTGCCAACTGATAGAAAACAGTACCTTACACTTTCCTGACGTTTCCAATCACATAATTATTCGATTGGAAGCTGTTTTGGACAACTTTTCTTTCCTTCTTGTCAAACACTTGGCAGACCTCCGTGCAACGTCCAGAAAACGATGGGAGATGTTTTCTGTGCTCCCGCAGGTTTTCCTTGCCAGACAGAGTGGAAAAGCTTTCTGCTAGGATGTAGAGCACAAAAGACGCTAAAGACGAAGGTACGATGCTCTCCGGAGCTAAGAGCCGCTCCCGGGCTTCTTTCGGCAGAAGCGGCGCTAAGAGAGCACTGTGAGCGGTACAATCGTCTTTGCGCGAAGAAGCCGCTTCTTCGGCTCCGGGAGCCGGAGAGAGCGGCAGCATCGGAAAGGTGAAGAAGGAAGCTGTACAACACTGGGATTGTGTGCGCAGCTTGCCAACTGATAGAAAACAGTACCTTACACTTTCCTGACGTTTCCAATCACATGAATATTCGATTGGAAGCTGTTTTGGACAACTTTTCTTTCCTTCATGCCAAACACTTTGCAGACGTCCGTGCAACGTCCAGAACACGATGGGAGATGTTTTCTGTGCTCCCGCAGGTTTTCCTTGCCAGACAGAGTGGAAAAGCTTTCTGCTAGGATGTAGAGCACAAAAGACGCTAAAGACGAAGGTACGATGCTCTCCGGAGCTAAGAGCCGCTCCCGGGCTTCTTTCGGCAGAAGCGGCGCTAAGAGAGCACTGTGAGCGATAGAATCGTCTTTGCGAGAAGAAGCCGCTTCTTCGGCTCCGGGAGCCGGAGAGAGCGGCAGCATCGGAAAGGTGAAGAAGGAAGCTGGACAACACTGGGATTGTGTGCGCAGCTTGCCAACTGATAGAAAACAGTACCTTACACTTTCCTGATGTTTCCAATCACATGAATATTCGATTGGAAGCTGTTTTGGACAACTTTTCTTTCGTTCTTGTCAAACACTTGGCAGACCTCCGTGCAACATCCAGAACACGATGGGAGATGTTTTCTGTGCTCCCGCAGGTTTTCCTTGCCAGACAGAGTGGAAAAGCTTTCTGCTAGGATGTAGACCACAAAAGACGCTAAAGACGAAGGTACGATGCTCTCCGGAGCTAAGAGCCGCTCCCGGGCTTCTTTCGGCAGAAGCCGCGCTAAGAGAGCACTGTGAGCGGTACAATCGTCTTTGCGCGAAGAAGCCACTTCTTCGGCTCCGGGAGCCGGAGAGAGCGGCAGCATCGGAAAGGTGAAGAAGGAAGCTGTACAACACTGGGATTGTGTGCGCAGCTTGCCAACTGATAGAAAACAGTACCTTACACTTTCCTGACGTTTTCAATCACATGAATATTCGATTGGAAGCTGTTTTGGACAACTTTTCTTTCCTTCATGCCAAACACTTGGCAGACCTCCGTGCAACGTCCAGAACACGATGGGAGATGTTTTCTGTGCTCCCGCAGGTTTTCCTTGCCAGACAGAGTGGAAAAGCTTTCTGCTAGGATGTAGACCACAAAAGACGCTAAAGACGAAGGTACGATGCTCTCCGGAGCTAAGAGCCGCTCCCGGGCTTCTTTCGGCAGAAGCCGCGTTAAGGAGAGCACTGTGAGCGGTACAATCGTCTTTGCGCGAAGAAGCCGCTTCTTCGGCTCCGGGAGCCGGAGTGAGCGGCAGCATCGGAAAGGGGAAGAAGGAAGCTGTACAACACTGGGATTGTGTGCGCAGCTTGCCAACTGATAGAAAACAGTACCTTACACTTTCCTGACGTTTCCAATCACATGAATCTTCGATTGGAAGCTGTTTTGGACAACTTTTCTTTCCTTCTTGTCAAACACTTGGCAGACCTCCGTGCAACGTCCAGAACACGCTGGGAGATGTTTTCTGTGCTCCCGCAGGTTTTCCTTGCCAGACAGAGTGGAAAAGCTTTCTGCTAGGATGTAGACCACAAAAGACGCTAAAGACGAAGGTACGATGCTCTCCGGAGCTAAGAGCCGCTCCCGGGCTTCTTTCGGCAGAAGCGGCGCTAAGAGAGCACTGTGAGCGGTACAATCGTCTGTGCGCGAAGAAGCCGCTTCTTCGGCTCCAGGAGCCGGAGAGAGCGGCAGCATCGGAAAGGTGAAGAAGGAAGCTGTACAACACTGGGATTGTGTGCGCAGCTTGCCAACTGATAGAAAACAGTACCTTACACTTTCCTGACGTTTCCAATCACATGAATATTCGATTGGAAGCTGTTTTGGACAACTTTTCTTTCCTTCATGCCAAACACTTGGCAGACGTCCGTGCAACGTCCAGAACACGATGGGAGATGTTTTCTGTGCTCCCGCAGGTTTTCCTTGCCAGACAGAGTGGAAAAGCTTTCTGCTAGGATGTAGACCACAAAAGACGCTAAAGACGAAGGTACGATGCTCTCCGGAGCTAAGAGCCGCTCCCGGGCTTCTTTCGGCAGAAGCGGCGCTAAGAGAGCACTGTGAGCGGTACAATCGTCTTTGCGCGAAGAAGCCGCTTCTTCGGCTCCGGGAGCCGGAGAGAGCGGCAGCATCGGAAAGGTGAAGAAGGAAGCTGTACAACACTGGGATTGTGTGCGCAGCTTGCCAACTGATAGAAAACAGTACGTTACACTTTCCTGACGTTTCCAATCACATGAATATTCGATTGGAAGCTGTTTTGGACAACTTTTCTTTCCTTCATGCCAAACACTTGGCAGACCTCCGTGCAACGTCCAGAACACGATGGGAGATGTTTTCTGTGCTCCCGCAGGTTTTCCTTGCCAGACAGAGTGGAAAAGCTTTCTGCTAGGATGTAGACCACAAAAGACGCTAAAGACGAAGGTACGATGCTCTCCGGAGCTAAGAGCCGCTGCCGGGCTTCTTTCGGCAGAGGCGGCGCTAAGAGAGCACTGTGAGCGGTACAATCGTCTTTGCGCGAAGAAGCCGCTTCTTCGGCTCCGGGAGCCGGAGAGAGCGGCAACATCGGAAAGGTGAAGAAGGAAGCTGTACAACACTGGGATTGTGTGCGCAGCTTGCCAACTGATAGAAAACAGTACCTTACACTTTCCTGACGTTTCCAATCACATGAATATTCGATTGGAAGCTGTTTTGGACAACTTTTCTTTCCTTCATGCCAAACACTTGGCAGACGTCCGTGCAACGTCCAGAACACGATGGGAGATGTTTTCTGTGCTCCCGCAGGTTTTCCTTGCCAGACAGAGTGGAAAAGCTTTCTGCTAGGATGTAGACCACAAAAGACGCTAAAGACGAAGGTACGATGCTCTCCGGAGCTAAGAGCCGCTCCCGGGCTTCTTTCGGCAGAAGCCGCGTTAAGGAGAGGACTGTGAGCGGTGCAATCGTCTTTGCGCGAAGAAGCCGCTTCTTCCGCTCCGGGAGCCGGAGAGAGCGGCAGCATCGGAAAGGGGAAGAAGGAAGCTGGACAACACTGGGATTGTGTGCGCAGCTTGCCAACTGATAGAAAACAGTACCTTACACTTTCCTGACGTTTCCAATCACATGAATATTCGATTGGAAGCTGTTTTGGACAATTTTTCTTTCCTTCATGCCAAACACTTGGCAGACGTCCGTGCAACGTCCAGAACACGATGGGAGATGTTTTCTGTGCTCCCGCAGGTTTTCCTTGCCAGACAGAGTTGAAAAGCTTTCTGCTAGGATGTAGACCACAAAAGACGCTAAAGACGAAGGTACGATGCTCTCCGGAGCTAAGAGCCGCTCCCGGGCTTCTTTCGGCAGAAGCGGCGCTAAGAGAGCACTGTGAGCGGTACAATCGTCTTTGCGCGAAGAAGCCGCTTCTTCGGCTCCGGGAGCCGGAGAGAGCGGCAGCATCGGAAAGGTGAAGAAGGAAGCTGTACAACACTGGGATTGTGTGCGCAGCTTGCCAACTGATAGAAAACAGTACCTTACACTTTCCTGACATTTCCAATAACATGAATATTCGATTGGAAGCTGTTTTGGACAACTTTTCTTTCGTTCTTGTCAAACACTTGGCAGACGTCCGTGCAACGTCCAGAACACGATGGGAGATGTTTTCTGTGCTCCCGCAGGTTTTCCTTGCCAGACAGAGTGGAAAAGCTTTCTGCTAGGATGTAGACCACAAAAGACGCTAAAGACGAAGGTACGATGCTCTCCGGAGCTAAGAGCCGCTCCCGGGCTTCTTTCGGCAGAAGCCGCGCTAAGAGAGCACTGTGAGCGGTACAATCGTCTGTGCGCGAAGAAGCCGCTTCTTCGGCTCCGGGAGCCGGAGAGAGCGGCAGCATCGGAAAGGTGAAGAAGGAAGCTGTACAACACTGGGATTGTGTGCGCAGCTTGCCAACTGATAGAAAACAGTACCTTACACTTTCCTGACGTTTCCAATCACATGAATATTCGATTGGAAGCTGTTTTGGACAACTTTTCTTTCCTTCATGCCAAACACTTGGCAGATCTCGGGTCAACGTCCAGAACACGATGGGAGATGTTTTCTGTGCTCCCGCAGGTTTTCCTTGCCAGACAGAGTGGAAAAGCTTTCTGCTAGGATGTAGAGCACAAAAGACGCTAAAGACGAAGGTACGATGCTCTCCGGAGCTAAGAGCCGCTCCCGGGCTTCTTTCGGCAGAAGCCGCGTTAAGGAGAGCACTGTGAGCGGTACAATCGTCTATGCGCGAAGAAGCCGCTTCTTCGGCTCCGGGAGCCGGAGAGAGCGGCAGCATCGGAAAGGTGAAGAAGGAAGCTGTACAACACTGGGATTGTGTGCGCAGCTTGCCAACTGATAGAAAACAGTACCTTACACTTTCCTGACGTTTCCAATCACATGAATATTCGATTGGAAGCTGTTTTGGACAACTTTTCTTTCCTTCTTGTCAAACACTTGGCAGACCTCCGTGCAACGTCCAGAACACGATGGGAGATGTTTTCTGTGCTCCCGCAGGTTTTCCTTGCCAGACAGAGTTGAAAAGCTTTCTGCTAGGATGTAGACCACAAAAGACGCTAAAGACGAAGGTACGATGCTCTCCGGAGCTAAGAGCCGCTCCCGGGCTTCTTTCGGCAGAAGCGGCGCTAAGAGAGCACTGTGAGCGGTACAATCGTCTGTGCGCGAAGAAGCCACTTCTTCGGCTCCGGGAGCCGGAGTGAGCGGCAGCATCGGAAAGGTGAAGGAGGAAGCTGTACAACACTGGGATTGTGTGCGCAGCTTGCCAACTGATAGAAAACAGTACCTTACACTTTCCTGACGTTTCCAATCACATGAATATTCGATTGGAAGCTGTTTTGGACAACTTTTCTTTCCTTCATGCCAAACACTTGGCAGACGTCCGTGCAACGTCCAGAACACGATGGGAGATGTTTTCTGTGCTCCCGCAGGTTTTCCTTGCCAGACAGAGTGGAAAAGCTTTCTGCTAGGATGTAGAGCACAAAAGACGCTAAAGACGAAGGTACGATGCTCTCCGGAGCTAAGAGCCGCTCCCGGGCTTCTTTCGGCAGAAGCGGCGCTAAGAGAGCACTGTGAGCGATAGAATCGTCTTTGCGAGAAGAAGCCGCTTCTTCGGCTCCGGGAGCCGGAGAGAGCGGCAGCATCGGAAAGGTGAAGAAGGAAGCTGTACAACACTGGGATTGTGTGCGCAGCTTGCCAACTGATAGAAAACAGTACCTTACACTTTCCTGATGTTTCCAATCACATGAATATTCGATTGGAAGCTGTTTTGGACAACTTTTCTTTCGTTCTTGTCAAACACTTGGCAGACCTCCGTGCAACATCCAGAACACGATGGGAGATGTTTTCTGTGCTCCCGCAGGTTTTCCTTGCCAGACAGAGTGGAAAAGCTTTCTGCTAGGATGTAGACCACAAAAGACGCTAAAGACGAAGGTACGATGCTCTCCGGAGCTAAGAGCCGCTCCCGGGCTTCTTTCGGCAGAAGCCGCGCTAAGAGAGCACTGTGAGCGGTACAATCGTCTTTGCGCGAAGAAGCCACTTCTTCGGCTCCGGGAGCCGGAGAGAGCGGCAGCATCGGAAAGGTGAAGAAGGAAGCTGTACAACACTGGGATTGTGTGCGCAGCTTGCCAACTGATAGAAAACAGTACCTTACACTTTCCTGACGTTTTCAATCACATGAATATTCGATTGGAAGCTGTTTTGGACAACTTTTCTTTCCTTCATGCCAAACACTTGGCAGACCTCCGTGCAACGTCCAGAACACGATGGGAGATGTTTTCTGTGCTCCCGCAGGTTTTCCTTGCCAGACAGAGTGGAAAAGCTTTCTGCTAGGATGTAGACCACAAAAGACGCTAAAGACGAAGGTACGATGCTCTCCGGAGCTAAGAGCCGCTCCCGGGCTTCTTTCGGCAGAAGCCGCGTTAAGGAGAGCACTGTGAGCGGTACAATCGTCTTTGCGCGAAGAAGCCGCTTCTTCGGCTCCGGGAGCCGGAGTGAGCGGCAGCATCGGAAAGGGGAAGAAGGAAGCTGTACAACACTGGGATTGTGTGCGCAGCTTGCCAACTGATAGAAAACAGTACCTTACACTTTCCTGACGTTTCCAATCACATGAATCTTCGATTGGAAGCTGTTTTGGACAACTTTTCTTTCCTTCTTGTCAAACACTTGGCAGACCTCCGTGCAACGTCCAGAACACGCTGGGAGATGTTTTCTGTGCTCCCGCAGGTTTTCCTTGCCAGACAGAGTGGAAAAGCTTTCTGCTAGGATGTAGACCACAAAAGACGCTAAAGACGAAGGTACGATGCTCTCCGGAGCTAAGAGCCGCTCCCGGGCTTCTTTCGGCAGAAGCGGCGCTAAGAGAGCACTGTGAGCGGTACAATCGTCTGTGCGCGAAGAAGCCGCTTCTTCGGCTCCGGGAGCCGGAGAGAGCGGCAGCATCGGAAAGGTGAAGAAGGAAGCTGTACAACACTGGGATTGTGTGCGCAGCTTGCCAACTGATAGAAAACAGTACCTTACACTTTCCTGACGTTTCCAATCACATGAATATTCGATTGGAAGCTGTTTTGGACAACTTTTCTTTCCTTCATGCCAAACACTTGGCAGACGTCCGTGCAACGTCCAGAACACGATGGGAGATGTTTTCTGTGCTCCCGCAGGTTTTCCTTGCCAGACAGAGTGGAAAAGCTTTCTGCTAGGATGTAGACCACAAAAGACGCTAAAGACGAAGGTACGATGCTCTCCGGAGCTAAGAGCCGCTCCCGGGCTTCTTTCGGCAGAAGCGGCGCTAAGAGAGCACTGTGAGCGGTACAATCGTCTTTGCGCGAAGAAGCCGCTTCTTCGGCTCCGGGAGCCGGAGAGAGCGGCAGCATCGGAAAGGTGAAGAAGGAAGCTGTACAACACTGGGATTGTGTGCGCAGCTTGCCAACTGATAGAAAACAGTACGTTACACTTTCCTGACGTTTCCAATCACATGAATATTCGATTGGAAGCTGTTTTGGACAACTTTTCTTTCCTTCATGCCAAACACTTGGCAGACCTCCGTGCAACGTCCAGAACACGATGGGAGATGTTTTCTGTGCTCCCGCAGGTTTTCCTTGCCAGACAGAGTGGAAAAGCTTTCTGCTAGGATGTAGACCACAAAAGACGCTAAAGACGAAGGTACGATGCTCTCCGGAGCTAAGAGCCGCTGCCGGGCTTCTTTCGGCAGAAGCGGCGCTAAGAGAGCACTGTGAGCGGTACAATCGTCTTTGCGCGAAGAAGCCGCTTCTTCGGCTCCGGGAGCCGGAGAGAGCGGCAACATCGGAAAGGTGAAGAAGGAAGCTGTACAACACTGGGATTGTGTGCGCAGCTTGCCAACTGATAGAAAACAGTACCTTACACTTTCCTGACGTTTCCAATCACATGAATATTCGATTGGAAGCTGTTTTGGACAACTTTTCTTTCCTTCATGCCAAACACTTGGCAGACGTCCGTGCAACGTCCAGAACACGATGGGAGATGTTTTCTGTGCTCCCGCAGGTTTTCCTTGCCAGACAGAGTGGAAAAGCTTTCTGCTAGGATGTAGACCACAAAAGACGCTAAAGACGAAGGTACGATGCTCTCCGGAGCTAAGAGCCGCTCCCGGGCTTCTTTCGGCAGAAGCCGCGTTAAGGAGAGGACTGTGAGCGGTGCAATCGTCTTTGCGCGAAGAAGCCGCTTCTTCCGCTTCGGGAGCCGGAGAGAGCGGCAGCATCGGAAAGGGGAAGAAGGAAGCTGTACAACACTGGGATTGTGTGCGCAGCTTGCCAACTGATAGAAAACAGTACCTTACACTTTCCTGACGTTTCCAATCACATGAATATTCGATTGGAAGCTGTTTTGGACAATTTTTCTTTCCTTCATGCCAAACACTTGGCAGACGTCCGTGCAACGTCCAGAACACGATGGGAGATGTTTTCTGTGCTCCCGCAGGTTTTCCTTGCCAGACAGAGTTGAAAAGCTTTCTGCTAGGATGTAGACCACAAAAGACGCTAAAGACGAAGGTACGATGCTCTCCGGAGCTAAGAGCCGCTGCCGGGCTTCTTTCGGCAGAAGCGGCGCTAAGAGAGCACTGTGAGCGGTACAATCGTCTTTGCGCGAAGAAGCCGCTTCTTCGGCTCCGGGAGCCGGAGAGAGCGGCAGCATCGGAAAGGTGAAGAAGGAAGCTGTACAACACTGGGATTGTGTGCGCAGCTTGCCAACTGATAGAAAACAGTACCTTACACTTTCCTGACGTTTCCAATAACATGAATATTCGATTGGAAGCTGTTTTGGACAACTTTTCTTTCGTTCTTGTCAAACACTTGGCAGACCTCCGTGCAACGTCCAGAACACGATGGGAGATGTTTTCTGTGCTCCCGCAGGTTTTCCTTGCCAGACAGAGTGGAAAAGCTTTCTGCTAGGATGTAGACCACAAAAGACGCTAAAGACGAAGGTACGATGCTCTCCGGAGCTAAGAGCCGCTGCCGGGCTTCTTTCGGCAGAAGCGGCGCTAAGAGAGCACTGTGAGCGGTACAATCGTCTTTGCGCGAAGAAGCCGCTTCTTCGGCTCCGGGAGCCGGAGAGAGCGGCAGCATCGGAAAGGTGAAGAAGGAAGCTGTACAACACTGGGATTGTGTGCGCAGCTTGCCAACTGATAGAAAACAGTACCTTACACTTTCCTGACGTTTCCAATCACATGAATATTCGATTGGAAGCTGTTTTGGACAACTTTTCTTTCCTTCATGCCAAACACTTGGCAGACGTCCGTGCAACGTCCAGAACACGATGGGAGATGTTTTCTGTGCTCCCGCAGGTTTTCCTTGCCAGACAGAGTGGAAAAGCTTTCTGCTAGGATGTAGACCACAAAAGACGCTAAAGACGAAGGTACGATGCTCTCCGGAGCTAAGAGCCGCTCCCGGGCTTCTTTCGGCAGAAGCCGCGCTAAGAGAGCACTGTGAGCGGTACAATCGTCTGTGCGCGAAGAAGCCGCTTCTTCGGCTCCGGGAGCCGGAGAGAGCGGCAGCATCGGAAAGGTGAAGAAGGAAGCTGTACAACACTGGGATTGTGTGCGCAGCTTGCCAACTGATAGAAAACAGTACCTTACACTTTCCTGATGTTTCCAATCACATGAATATTCGATTGGAAGCTGTTTTGGACAACTTTTCTTTCCTTCATGCCAAACACTTGGCAGATCTCGGGTCAACGTCCAGAACACGATGGGAGATGTTTTCTGTGCTCCCGCAGGTTTTCCTTGCCAGACAGAGTTGAAAAGCTTTCTGCTAGGATGTAGACCACAAAAGACGCTAAAGACGAAGGTACGATGCTCTCCGGAGCTAAGAGCCGCTCCCGGGCTTCTTTCGGCAGAAGCCGCGTTAAGGAGAGCACTGTGAGCGGTACAATCGTCTATGCGCGAAGAAGCCGCTTCTTCGGCTCCGGGAGCCGGAGAGAGCGGCAGCATCGGAAAGGTGAAGAAGGAAGCTGTACAACACTGGGATTGTGTGCGCAGCTTGCCAACTGATAGAAAACAGTACCTTACACTTTCCTGACGTTTCCAATCACATGAATATTCGATTGGAAGCTGTTTTGGACAACTTTTCTTTCCTTCTTGTCAAACACTTGGCAGACCTCCGTGCAACGTCCAGAAAACGATGGGAGATGTTTTCTGTGCTCCCGCAGGTTTTCCTTGCCAGACAGAGTGGAAAAGCTTTCTGCTAGGATGTAGACCACAAAAGACGCTAAAGACGAAGGTACGATGCTCTCCGGAGCTAAGAGCCGCTGCCGGGCTTCTTTCGGCAGAAGCGGCGCTAAGAGAGCACTGTGAGCGGTACAATCGTCTTTGCGCGAAGAAGCCGCTTCTTCGGCTCCGGGAGCCGGAGAGAGCGGCAGCATCGGAAAGGTGAAGAAGGAAGCTGTACAACACTGGGATTGTGTGCGCAGCTTGCCAACTGATAGAAAACAGTACCTTACACTTTCCTGATGTTTCCAATCACATGAATATTCGATTGGAAGCTGTTTTGGACAACTTTTCTTTCGTTCTTGTCAAACACTTGGCAGACCTCCGTGCAACGTCCAGAACACGATGGGAGATGTTTTCTGTGCTCCCGCAGGTTTTCCTTGCCAGACAGAGTGGAAAAGCTTTCTGCTAGGATGTAGACCACAAAAGACGCTAAAGACGAAGGTACGATGCTCTCCGGAGCTAAGAGCCGCTCCCGGGCTTCTTTCGGCAGAAGCCGCGTTAAGGAGAGCACTGTGAGCGGTACAATCGTCTTTGCGCGAAGAAGCCGCTTCTTCGGCTCCGGGAGCCGGAGTGAGCGGCAGCATCGGAAAGGGGAAGAAGGAAGCTGTACAACACTGGGATTGTGTGCGCAGCTTGCCAACTGATAGAAAACAGTACCTTACACTTTCCTGACGTTTCCAATCACATGAATATTCGATTGGAAGCTGTTTTGGACAACTTTTCTTTCCTTCATGCCAAACATTTGGCAGACGTCCGTGCAACGTCCAGAACACGATGGGAGATGTTTTCTGTGCTCCCGCAGGTTTTCCTTGCCAGACAGAGTGGAAAAGCTTTCTGCTAGGATGTAGAGCACAAAAGACGCTAAAGACGAAGGTACGATGCTCTCCGGAGCTAAGAGCCGCTCCCGGGCTTCTTTCGGCAGAAGCGGCGCTAAGAGAGCACTGTGAGCAGTACCATCGTCTATGCGCGAAGAAGCCGCTTCTTCGGCTCCGGGAGCCGGAGAGAGCGGCAGCATCGGAAAGGTGAAGGAGGAAGCTGTACAACACTGGGATTGTGTGCGCAGCTTGCCAACTGATAGAAAACAGTACCTTACACTTTCCTGACGTTTCCAATCACATGAATATTCGATAAGAAGCTGTTTTGGACAACTTTTCTTTCCTTCTTGTCAAACACTTGGCAGACCTCCGTGCAACGTCCAGAACACGATGGGAGATGTTTTCTGTGCTCCCGCAGGTTTTCCTTGCCAGACAGAGTGGAAAAGCTTTCTGCTAGGATGTAGACCACAAAAGACGCTAAAGACGAAGGTACGATGCTCTCCGGAGCTAAGAGCCGCTCCCGGGCTTCTTTCGGCAGAAGCGGCGCCAAGAGAGCACTGTGAGCGGTACAATCGTCTTTGCGCGAAGAAGCCGCTTCTTCGGCTCCGGGAGCCGGAGAGAGCGGCAGCATCGGAAAGGTGAAGAAGGAAGCTGTACAACACTGGGATTGTGTGCGCAGCTTGCCAACTGATAGAAAACAGTACCTTACACTTTCCTGACGTTTCCAATCACATGAATCTTCGATTGGAAGCTGTTTTGGACAACTTTTCTTTCCTTCTTGTCAAACACTTGGCAGACCTCCGTGCAACGTCCAGAACACGATGGGAGATGTTTTCTGTGCTCCCGCAGGTTTTCCTTGCCAGACAGAGTTGAAAAGCTTTCTGCTAGGATGTAGACCACAAAAGACGCTAAAGACGAAGGTACGATGCTCTCCGGAGCTAAGAGCCGCTCCCGGGCTTCTTTCGGCAGAAGCGGCGCTAAGAGAGCACTGTGAGCGGTACAATCGTCTGTGCGCGAAGAAGCCGCTTCTTCGGCTCCGGGAGCCGGAGAGAGCGGCAGCATCGGAAAGGTGAAGAAGGAAGCTGTACAACACTGGGATTGTGTGCGCAGCTTGCCAACTGATAGAAAACAGTACCTTACACTTTCCTGACGTTTCCAATCACATGAATATTCGATTGGAAGCTGTTTTGGACAACTTTTCTTTCCTTCATGCCAAACACTTGGCAGACGTCCGTGCAACGTCCAGAACACGATGGGAGATGTTTTCTGTGCTCCCGCAGGTTTTCCTTGCCAGACAGAGTGGAAAAGCTTTCTGCTAGGATGTAGACCACAAAAGACGCTAAAGACGAAGGTACGATGCTCTCCGGAGCTAAGAGCCGCTCCCGGGCTTCTTTCGGCAGAAGCCGCGCTGAGAGAGCACTGTGAGCGGTACAATTGTCTGTGCGCGAAGAAGCCGCTTCTTCGGCTCCGGGAGCCGGAGAGAGCGGCAGCATCGGAAAGGTGAAGAAGGAAGCTGTACAACACTGGGATTGTGTGCGCAGCTTGCCAACTGATAGAAAACAGTACCTTACACTTTCCTGACGTTTCCAATCACATGAATATTCGATTGGAAGCTGTTTTGGACAACTTTTCTTTCCTTCATGCCAAACACTTGGCAGACCTCCGTGCAACGTCCAGAACACGATGGGAGATGTTTTCTGTGCTCCCGCAGGTTTTCCTTGCCAGACAGAGTGGAAAAGCTTTCTGCTAGGATGTAGACCACAAAAGACGCTAAAGACGAAGGTACGATGCTCTCCGGAGCTAAGAGCCGCTCCCGGGCTTCTTTCGGCAGAAGCGGCGCTAAGAGAGCACTGTGAGCGGTACAATCGTCTTTGCGCGAAGAAGCCACTTCTTCGGCTCCAGGAGCCGGAGAGAGCGGCAGCATCGGAAAGGTGAAGAAGGAAGCTGTACAACACTGGGATTGTGTGCGCAGCTTGCCAACTGATAGAAAACAGTACCTTACACTTTCCTGATGTTTTCAATCACATGAATATTCGATTGGAAGCTGTTTTGGACAACTTTTCTTTCCTTCATGCCAAACACTTGGCAGACCTCCGTGCAACGTCCAGAACACGATGGGAGATGTTTTCTGTGCTCCCGCAGGTTTTCCTTGCCAGACAGAGTGGAAAAGCTTTCTGCTAGGATGTAGACCACAAAAGACGCTAAAGACGAAGGTACGATGCTCTCCGGAGCTAAGAGCCGCTCCCGGGCTTCTTTCGGCAGAAGCCGCGTTAAGGAGAGCACTGTGAGCGGTACAATCGTCTTTGCGCGAAGAAGCCGCTTCTTCGGCTCCGGGAGCCGGAGTGAGCGGCAGCATCGGAAAGGGGAAGAAGGAAGCTGTACAACACTGGGATTGTGTGCGCAGCTTGCCAACTGATAGAAAACAGTACCTTACACTTTCCTGACGTTTCCAATCACATGAATCTTCGATTGGAAGCTGTTTTGGACAACTTTTCTTTCCTTCTTGTCAAACACTTGGCAGACCTCCGTGCAACGTCCAGAACACGCTGGGAGATGTTTTCTGTGCTCCCGCAGGTTTTCCTTGCCAGACAGAGTGGAAAAGCTTTCTGCTAGGATGTAGACCACAAAAGACGCTAAAGACGAAGGTACGATGCTCTCCGGAGCTAAGAGCCGCTCCCGGGCTTCTTTCGGCAGAAGCGGCGCTAAGAGAGCACTGTGAGCGGTACAATCGTCTGTGCGCAAAGAAGCCGCTTCTTCGGCTCCAGGAGCCGGAGAGAGCGGCAGCATCGGAAAGGTGAAGAAGGAAGCTGTACAACACTGGGATTGTGTGCGCAGCTTGCCAACTGATAGAAAACAGTACCTTACACTTTCCTGACGTTTCCAATCACATGAATATTCGATTGGAAGCTGTTTTGGACAACTTTTCTTTCCTTCATGCCAAACACTTGGCAGACCTCCGTGCAACGTCCAGAACACGATGGGAGATGTTTTCTGTGCTCCCGCAGGTTTTCCTTGCCAGACAGAGTGGAAAAGCTTTCTGCTAGGATGTAGACCACAAAAGACGCTAAAGACGAAGGTACGATGCTCTCCGGAGCTAAGAGCCGCTCCCGGGCTTCTTTCGGCAGAAGCGGCGCTAAGAGAGCACTGTGAGCGGTACAATCGTCTTTGCGCGAAGAAGCCGCTTCTTCGGCTCCGGGAGCCGGAGAGAGCGGCAGCATCGGAAAGGTGAAGAAGGAAGCTGTACAACACTGGGATTGTGTGCGCAGCTTGCCAACTGATAGAAAACAGTACGTTACACTTTCCTGACGTTTCCAATCACATGAATATTCGATTGGAAGCTGTTTTGGACAACTTTTCTTTCCTTCATGCCAAACACTTGGCAGACCTCCGTGCAACGTCCAGAACACGATGGGAGATGTTTTCTGTGCTCCCGCAGGTTTTCCTTGCCAGACAGAGTGGAAAAGCTTTCTGCTAGGATGTAGACCACAAAAGACTTTAAAGACGAAGGTACGATGCTCTCCGGAGCTAAGAGCCGCTGCCGGGCTTCTTTCGGCAGAAGCGGCGCTAAGAGAGCACTGTGAGCGGTACAATCGTCTTTGCGCGAAGAAGCCGCTTCTTCGGCTCCGGGAGCCGGAGAGAGCGGCAACATCGGAAAGGTGAAGAAGGAAGCTGTACAACACTGGGATTGTGTGCGCAGCTTGCCAACTGATAGAAAACAGTACCTTACACTTTCCTGACGTTTCCAATCACATGAATATTCGATTGGAAGCTGTTTTGGACAACTTTTCTTTCCTTCATGCCAAACACTTGGCAGACGTCCGTGCAACGTCCAGAACACGATGGGAGATGTTTTCTGTGCTCCCGCAGGTTTTCCTTGCCAGACAGAGTGGAAAAGCTTTCTGCTAGGATGTAGACCACAAAAGACGCTAAAGACGAAGGTACGATGCTCTCCGGAGCTAAGAGCCGCTCCCGGGCTTCTTTCGGCAGAAGCCGCGTTAAGGAGAGGACTGTGAGCGGTGCAATCGTCTTTGCGCGAAGAAGCCGCTTCTTCCGCTTCGGGAGCCGGAGAGAGCGGCAGCATCGGAAAGGGGAAGAAGGAAGCTGGACAACACTGGGATTGTGTGCGCAGCTTGCCAACTGATAGAAAACAGTACCTTACACTTTCCTGACGTTTCCAATCACATGAATATTCGATTGGAAGCTGTTTTGGACAATTTTTCTTTCCTTCATGCCAAACACTTGGCAGACGTCCGTGCAACGTCCAGAACACGATGGGAGATGTTTTCTGTGCTCCCGCAGGTTTTCCTTGCCAGACAGAGTTGAAAAGCTTTCTGCTAGGATGTAGACCACAAAAGACGCTAAAGACGAAGGTACGATGCTCTCCGGAGCTAAGAGCCGCTGCCGGGCTTCTTTCGGCAGAAGCGGCGCTAAGAGAGCACTGTGAGCGGTACAATCGTCTTTGCGCGAAGAAGCCGCTTCTTCGGCTCCGGGAGCCGGAGAGAGCGGCAGCATCGGAAAGGTGAAGAAGGAAGCTGTACAACACTGGGATTGTGTGCGCAGCTTGCCAACTGATAGAAAACAGTACCTTACACTTTCCTGACGTTTCCAATAACATGAATATTCGATTGGAAGCTGTTTTGGACAACTTTTCTTTCGTTCTTGTCAAACACTTGGCAGACCTCCGTGCAACGTCCAGAACACGATGGGAGATGTTTTCTGTGCTCCCGCAGGTTTTCCTTGCCAGACAGAGTGGAAAAGCTTTCTGCTAGGATGTAGACCACAAAAGACGCTAAAGACGAAGGTACGATGCTCTCCGGAGCTAAGAGCCGCTGCCGGGCTTCTTTCGGCAGAAGCGGCGCTAAGAGAGCACTGTGAGCGGTACAATCGTCTTTGCGCGAAGAAGCCGCTTCTTCGGCTCCGGGAGCCGGAGAGAGCGGCAGCATCGGAAAGGTGAAGAAGGAAGCTGTACAACACTGGGATTGTGTGCGCAGCTTGCCAACTGATAGAAAACAGTACCTTACACTTTCCTGACGTTTCCAATCACATGAATATTCGATTGGAAGCTGTTTTGGACAACTTTTCTTTCCTTCATGCCAAACACTTGGCAGACGTCCGTGCAACGTCCAGAACACGATGGGAGATGTTTTCTGTGCTCCCGCAGGTTTTCCTTGCCAGACAGAGTGGAAAAGCTTTCTGCTAGGATGTAGACCACAAAAGACGCTAAAGACGAAGGTACGATGCTCTCCGGAGCTAAGAGCCGCTCCCGGGCTTCTTTCGGCAGAAGCCGCGCTAAGAGAGCACTGTGAGCGGTACAATCGTCTGTGCGCGAAGAAGCCGCTTCTTCGGCTCCGGGAGCCGGAGAGAGCGGCAGCATCGGAAAGGTGAAGAAGGAAGCTGTACAACACTGGGATTGTGTGCGCAGCTTGCCAACTGATAGAAAACAGTACCTTACACTTTCCTGATGTTTCCAATCACATGAATATTCGATTGGAAGCTGTTTTGGACAACTTTTCTTTCCTTCATGCCAAACACTTGGCAGATCTCGGGTCAACGTCTAGAACACGATGGGAGATGTTTTCTGTGCTCCCGCAGGTTTTCCTTGCCAGACAGAGTGGAAAAGCTTTCTGCTAGGATGTAGACCACAAAAGACGCTAAAGACGAAGGTACGATGCTCTCCGGAGCTAAGAGCCGCTCCCGGGCTTCTTTCGGCAGAAGCCGCGTTAAGGAGAGCACTGTGAGCGGTACAATCGTCTATGCGCGAAGAAGCCGCTTCTTCGGCTCCGGGAGCCGGAGAGAGCGGCAGCATCGGAAAGGTGAAGAAGGAAGCTGTACAACACTGGGATTGTGTGCGCAGCTTGCCAACTGATAGAAAACAGTACCTTACACTTTCCTGACGTTTCCAATCACATGAATATTCGATTGGAAGCTGTTTTGGACAACTTTTCTTTCCTTCTTGTCAAACACTTGGCAGACCTCCGTGCAACGTCCAGAAAACGATGGGAGATGTTTTCTGTGCTCCCGCAGGTTTTCCTTGCCAGACAGAGTGGAAAAGCTTTCTGCTAGGATGTAGACCACAAAAGACGCTAAAGACGAAGGTACGATGCTCTCCGGAGCTAAGAGCCGCTGCCGGGCTTCTTTCGGCAGAAGCGGCGCTAAGAGAGCACTGTGAGCGGTACAATCGTCTTTGCGCGAAGAAGCCGCTTCTTCGGCTCCGGGAGCCGGAGAGAGCGGCAGCATCGGAAAGGTGAAGAAGGAAGCTGTACAACACTGGGATTGTGTGCGCAGCTTGCCAACTGATAGAAAACAGTACCTTACACTTTCCTGACGTTTCCAATCACATGAATATTCGATTGGAAGCTGTTTTGGACAACTTTTCTTTCGTTCTTGTCAAACACTTGGCAGACCTCCGTGCAACGTCCAGAACACGATGGGAGATGTTTTCTGTGCTCCCGCAGGTTTTCCTTGCCAGACAGAGTGGAAAAGCTTTCTGCTAGGATGTAGACCACAAAAGACGCTAAAGACGAAAGTACGATGCTCTCCGGAGCTAAGAGCCGCTCCCGGGCTTCTTTCGGCAGAAGCCGCGTTAAGGAGAGCACTGTGAGCGGTACAATCGTCTTTGCGCGAAGAAGCCGCTTCTTCGGCTCCGGGAGCCGGAGTGAGCGGCAGCATCGGAAAGGGGAAGAAGGAAGCTGTACAACACTGGGATTGTGTGCGCAGCTTGCCAACTGATAGAAAACAGTACCTTACACTTTCCTGACGTTTCCAATCACATGAATATTCGATTGGAAGCTGTTTTGGACAACTTTTCTTTCCTTCATGCCAAACATTTGGCAGACGTCCGTGCAACGTCCAGAACACGATGGGAGATGTTTTCTGTGCTCCCGCAGGTTTTCCTTGCCAGACAGAGTGGAAAAGCTTTCTGCTAGGATGTAGAGCACAAAAGACGCTAAAGACGAAGGTACGATGCTCTCCGGAGCTAAGAGCCGCTCCCGGGCTTCTTTCGGCAGAAGCGGCGCTAAGAGAGCACTGTGAGCAGTACCATTGTCTATGCGCGAAGAAGCCGCTTCTTCGGCTCCGGGAGCCGGAGAGAGCGGCAACATCGGAAAGGTGAAGGAGGAAGCTGTACAACACTGGGATTGTGTGCGCAGCTTGCCAACTGATAGAAAACAGTACCTTACACTTTCCTGACGTTTCCAATCACATGAATATTCGATAAGAAGCTGTTTTGGACAACTTTTCTTTCCTTCTTGTCAAACACTTGGCAGACCTCCGTGCAACGTCCAGAACACGATGGGAGATGTTTTCTGTGCTCCCGCAGGTTTTCCTTGCCAGACAGAGTGGAAAAGCTTTCTGCTAGGATGTAGACCACAAAAGACGCTAAAGACGAAGGTACGATGCTCTCCGGAGCTAAGAGCCGCTCCCGGGCTTCTTTCGGCAGAAGCGGCGCCAAGAGAGCACTGTGAGCGGTACAATCGTCTTTGCGCGAAGAAGCCGCTTCTTCGGCTCCGGGAGCCGGAGAGAGCGGCAGCATCGGAAAGGTGAAGAAGGAAGCTGTACAACACTGGGATTGTGTGCGCAGCTTGCCAACTGATAGAAAACAGTACCTTACACTTTCCTGACGTTTCCAATCACATGAATCTTCGATTGGAAGCTGTTTTGGACAACTTTTCTTTCCTTCTTGTCAAACACTTGGCAGACCTCCGTGCAACGTCCAGAACACGATGGGAGATGTTTTCTGTGCTCCCGCAGGTTTTCCTTGCCAGACAGAGTTGAAAAGCTTTCTGCTAGGATGTAGACCACAAAAGACGCTAAAGACGAAGGTACGATGCTCTCCGGAGCTAAGAGCCGCTCCCGGGCTTCTTTCGGCAGAAGCGGCGCTAAGAGAGCACTGTGAGCGGTACAATCGTCTGTGCGCGAAGAAGCCGCTTCTTCGGCTCCGGGAGCCGGAGAGAGCGGCAGCATCGGAAAGGTGAAGAAGGAAGCTGTACAACACTGGGATTGTGTGCGCAGCTTGCCAACTGATAGAAAACAGTACCTTACACTTTCCTGACGTTTCCAATCACATGAATATTCGATTGGAAGCTGTTTTGGACAACTTTTCTTTCCTTCATGCCAAACACTTGGCAGACGTCCGTGCAACGTCCAGAACACGATGGGAGATGTTTTCTGTGCTCCCGCAGGTTTTCCTTGCCAGACAGAGTGGAAAAGCTTTCTGCTAGGATGTAGACCACAAAAGACGCTAAAGACGAAGGTACGATGCTCTCCGGAGCTAAGAGCCGCTCCCGGGCTTCTTTCGGCAGAAGCCGCGCTGAGAGAGCACTGTGAGCGGTACAATTGTCTGTGCGCGAAGAAGCCGCTTCTTCGGCTCCGGGAGCCGGAGAGAGCGGCAGCATCGGAAAGGTGAAGAAGGAAGCTGTACAACACTGGGATTGTGTGCGCAGCTTGCCAACTGATAGAAAACAGTACCTTACACTTTCCTGACGTTTCCAATCACATGAATATTCGATTGGAAGCTGTTTTGGACAACTTTTCTTTCCTTCATGCCAAACACTTGGCAGACCTCCGTGCAACGTCCAGAACACGATGGGAGATGTTTTCTGTGCTCCCGCAGGTTTTCCTTGCCAGACAGAGTGGAAAAGCTTTCTGCTAGGATGTAGACCACAAAAGACGCTAAAGACGAAGGTACGATGCTCTCCGGAGCTAAGAGCCGCTGCCGGGCTTCTTTCGGCAGAAGCGGCGCTAAGAGAGCACTGTGAGCGGTACAATCGTCTGTGCGCGAAGAAGCCGCTTCTTCGGCTCCGGGAGCCGGAGTGAGCGGCAGCATCGGAAAGGTGAAGAAGGAAGCTGTACAACACTGGGATTGTGTGCGCAGCTTGCCAACTGATAGAAAACAGTACCTTACACTTTCCTGACGTTTCCAATCACATGAATATTCGATTGGAAGCTGTTTTGGACAACTTTTCTTTCCTTCTTGTCAAACACTTGGCAGACGTCCGTGCAACGTCCAGAAAACGATGGGAGATGTTTTCTGTGCTCCCGCAGGTTTTCCTTGCCAGACAGAGTGGAAAAGCTTTCTGCTAGGATGTAGAGCACAAAAGACGCTAAAGACGAAGGTACGATGCTCTCCGGAGCTAAGAGCCGCTGCCGGGCTTTTTTCGGCAGAAGCGGCGCTAAGAGAGCACTGTGAGCGGTACAATCGTCTTTGCGCGAAGAAGCCGCTTCTTCGGCTCCGGGAGCCGGAGAGAGCGGCAGCATTGGAAAGGTGAAGAAGGAAGCTGTACAACACTGGGATTGTGTGCGCAGCTTGCCAACTGATAGAAAACAGTACCTTACACTTTCCTGACGTTTCCAATCACATGAATATTCGATTGGAAGCTGTTTTGGACAACTTTTCTTTCCTTCATGCCAAACACTTGGCAGATCTCGGGTCAACGTCCAGAACACGATGGGAGATGTTTTCTGTGCTCCCGCAGGTTTTCCTTGCCAGACAGAGTGGAAAAGCTTTCTGCTAGGATGTAGAGCACAAAAGACGCTAAAGACGAAGGTACGATGCTCTCCGGAGCTAAGAGCCGCTCCCGGGCTTCTTTCGGCAGAAGCGGCGCTAAGAGAGCACTGTGAGCGGTACAATCGTCTTTGCGCGAAGAAGCCGCTTCTTCGGCTCCGGGAGCCGGAGAGAGCGGCAGCATCGGAAAGGTGAAGAAGGAAGCTGTACAACACTGGGATTGTGTGCGCAGCTTGCCAACTGATAGAAAACAGTACCTTACACTTTCCTGACGTTTCCAATCACATGAATATTCGATTGGAAGCTGTTTTGGACAACTTTTCTTTCCTTCATGCCAAACACTTGGCAGACGTCCGTGCAACGTCCAGAAAACGATGGGAGATGTTTTCTGTGCTCCCGCAGGTTTTCCTTGCCAGACAGAGTGGAAAAGCTTTCTGCTAGGATGTAGACCACAAAAGACGCTAAAGACGAAGGTACGATGCTCTCCGGAGCTAAGAGCCGCTCCCGGGCTTCTTTCGGCAGAAGCGGCGCTAAGAGAGCACTGTGAGCGGTACAATCGTCTGTGCGCGAAGAAGCCGCTTCTTCGGCTCCGGGAGCCGGAGAGAGCGGCAGCATCGGAAAGGTGAAGAAGGAAGCTGTACAACACTGGGATTGTGTGCGCAGCTTGCCAACTGATAGAAAACAGTACCTTACACTTTCCTGACGTTTCCAATCACATGAATATTCGATTGGAAGCTGTTTTGGACAACTTTTCTTTCCTTCATGCCAAACACTTGGCAGATCTCTGGTCAACGTCCAGAACACGATGGGAGATGTTTTCTGTGCTCCCGCAGGTTTTCCTTGCCAGACAGAGTGGAAAAGCTTTCTGCTAGGATGTAGAGCACAAAAGACGCTAAAGACGAAGGTACGATGCTCTCCGGAGCTAAGAGCCGCTCCCGGGCTTCTTTCGTCAGAAGCGGCGCTAAGAGAGCACTGTGAGCGGTACAATCGTCTGTGCGCGAAGAAGCCGCTTCTTCGGCTCCGGGAGCCGGAGAGAGCGGCAGCATCGGAAAGGTGAAGAAGGAAGCTGTACAACACTGGGATTGTGTGCGCAGCTTGCCAACTGATAGAAAACAGTACCTTACACTTTCCTGACGTTTCCAATCACATGAATATTCGATTGGAAGCTGTTTTGGACAACTTTTCTTTCCTTCATGCCAAACACTTGGCAGATCTCGGGTCAACGTCCAGAACACAATGGGAGATGTTTTCTGTGCTCCCGCAGGTTTTCCTTGCCAGACAGAGTGGAAAAGCTTTCTGCTAGGATGTAGACCACAAAAGACGCTAAAGACGAAGGTACGATGCTCTCCGGAGCTAAGAGCCGCTCCCGGGCTTCTTTCGGCAGAAGCGGCGCTAAGAGAGCACTGTGAGCGGTACAATCGTCTTTGCGCGAAGAAGCCGCTTCTTCGGCTCCAGGAGCCGGAGAGAGCGGCAGCATCGGAAAGGTGAAGAAGGAAGCTGTACAACACTGGGATTGTGTGCGCAGCTTGCCAACTGATAGAAAACAGAACCTTACACTTTCCTGACGTTTCCAATCACATGAATATTCGATAAGAAGCTGTTTTGGAAAACTTTTCTTTCCTTCTTGTCAAACACTTGGCAGACCTCCGTGCAACGTCCAGAACACGATGGGAGATGTTTTCTGTGCTCCCGCAGGTTTTCCTTGCCAGACAGAGTGGAAAAGCTTTCTGCTAGGATGTAGACCACAAAAGACGCTAAAGACGAAGGTACGATGCTCTCCGGAGCTAAGAGCCGCTCCCGGGCTTCTTTCGGCAGAAGCCGCGCTAAGAGAGCACTGTGAGCGGTACAATCGTCTTTGCGTGAAGAAGCCGCTTCTTCGGCTCCGGGAGCCGGAGAGAGCGGCAGCATCGGAAAGGTGAAGAAGGAAGCTGTACAACACTGGGATTGTGTGCGCAGCTTGCCAACTGATAGAAAACAGTACCTTACACTTTCCTGACGTTTCCAATCACATGAATCTTCGACTGGAAGCTGTTTTGGACAACTTTTCTTTCCTTCTTGTCAAACACTTGGCAGACCTCCGTGCAACGTCCAGAACACGATGGGAGATGTTTTCTGTGCTCCCGCAGGTTTTCCTTGCCAGACAGAGTTGAAAAGCTTTCTGCTAGGATGTAGACCACAAAAGACGCTAAAGACGAAGGTACGATGCTCTCCGGAGCTAAGAGCCGCTCCCGGGCTTCTTTCGGCAGAAGCGGCGCTAAGAGAGCACTGTGAGCGGTACAATCGTCTGTGCGCGAAGAAGCCGCTTCTTCGGCTCCGGGAGCCGGAGAGAGCGGCAACATCGGAAAGGTGAAGAAGGAAGCTGTACAACACTGGGATTGTGTGCGCAGCTTGCCAACTGATAGAAAACAGTACCTTACACTTTCCTGACGTTTCCAATCACATGAATATTCGATTGGAAGCTGTTTTGGACAACTTTTCTTTCCTTCATGCCAAACACTTGGCAGACGTCCGTGCCACGTCCAGAACACGATGGGAGATGTTTTCTGTGCTCGCGCAGGTTTTCCTTGCCAGACAGAGTGGAAAAGCTTTCTGCTAGGATGTAGACCACAAAAGACGCTAAAGACGAAGGTACGATGCTCTCCGGAGCTAAGAGCCGCTCCCGGGCTTCTTTCGGCATAAGCGGCGCTAAGAGAGCACTGTGAGCGGTACAATCGTCTGTGCGCGAAGAAGCCGCTTCTTCGGCTCCGGGAGCCGGAGAGAGCGGCAGCATCGGAAAGGTGAAGAAGGAAGCTGTACAACACTGGGATTGTGTGCGCAGCTTGCCAACTGATAGAAAACAGTACCTTACACTTTCCTGACGTTTCCAATCACATGAATATTCGATTGGAATCCGTTTTGGACAACTTTTCTTTCCTTCATGCCAAACATTTGGCAGACGTCCGTGCAACGTCCAGAACACGATGGGATATGTTTTCTGTGCTCCCGCAGGTTTTCCTTGCCAGACAGAGTGGAAAAGCTTTCTGCTAGGATGTAGACCACAAAAGACGCTAAAGACGAAGGTACGATGCTCTCCGGAGCTAAGAGCCGCTCCCGGGCTTCTTTCGGCAGAAGCGGCGCTAAGAGAGCACTGTGAGCGGTACAATCGTCTTTGCGCGAAGAAGCCGCTTCTTCGGCTCCGGGAGCCGGAGAGAGCGGCAGCATCGGAAAGGTGAAGAAGGAAGCTGTACAACACTGGGATTGTGTGCGCAGCTTGCCAACTGATAGAAAACAGTACCTTACACTTTCCTGACGTTTCCAATCACATGAATCTTCGATTGGAAGCTGTTTTGGACAACTTTTCTTTCCTTCATGCCAAACACTTGGCAGATGTCCGTGCAAGGTCCAGAACACGATGGGAGATGTTTTCTGTGCTCCCGCAGGTTTTCCTTGCCAGACAGAGTGGAAAAGCTTTCTGCTAGGATGTAGACCACAAAAGACGCTAAAGACGAAGGTACGATGCTCTCCGGAGCTAAGAGCCTCTCCCGGGCTTCTTTCGGCAGAAGCGGCGCTAAGAGAGCACTGTGAGCAGTACAATCGTCTATGCGCGAAGAAGCCGCTTCTTCGGCTCCGGGAGCCGGAGAGAGCGGCAGCATCGGAAAGGTGAAGAAGGAAGCTGTACAACACTGGGATTGTGTGCGCAGCTTGCCAACTGATAGAAAACAGTACCTTACACTTTCCTGACGTTTCCAATCACATGAATATTCGATAAGAAGCTGTTTTGGACAACTTTTCTTTCCTTCTTGTCAAACACTTGGCAGACCTCCGTGCAACGTCCAGAACACGATGGGAGATGTTTTCTGTGCTCCCGCAGGTTTTCCTTGGCAGACAGAGTGGAAAAGCTTTCTGCTAGGATGTAGAGCACAAAAGACGCTAAAGACGAAGGTACGATGCTCTCCGGAGCTAAGAGCCGCTCCCGGGCTTCTTTCGGTAGAAGCCGCGCTAAGAGAGCCCCGTGACCGGTACAATCGTCTGTGCGCGAAGAAGCCACATCTTCGGCTCCGGGAGCCGGAGAGAGTGGCATCATCGGAAAGGTGAAGAAGGAAGCTGTACAACACTGGGATTGTGTGCGCAGCTTGCCAACTGATAGAAAACAGTACCTTACCACTTTCCTGACGTTTCCAATCACATGAATATTCGATTGGAAGCTGTTTTGGACAACTTTTCTTTCCTTCATGCCAAACATTTTGCAGAACTCCGTGCAACATCCAGAACACGATGGGAGATGTTTTCTGTGCTCCGTCAGGTTTTCCTTGCCAGACAGAGTGGAAAAGCTTTCTGCTAGGATGTAGACCACAAAAGACGCTAAAGACGAAGGTACGATGCTCTCCGGAGCTAAGAGCCGCTCCCGGGCTTCTTTCGGCAGAAGCCGCGTTAAGGAGAGCACTGTGAGCGGTACAATCGTCTTTGAGCGAAGAAGCCGCTTCTTCGGCTCCGGGAGCCGGAGAGAGCGGCAGCATCGGAAAGGTGAAGAAGGAAGCTGTACAACACTGGGATTGTGTGCGCAGCTTGCCAACTGATAGAAAACAGTACCTTACACTTTCCTGACGTTTCCAATCACATGAATATTCGATTGGAAGCTGTTTTGGACAACTTTTCTTTCCTTCTTGTCAAACACTTGGCAGACCTCCGTGCAACGTCCAGAACACGATGGGAGATGTTTTCTGTGCTCCCGCAGGTTTTCCTTGCTAGACAGAGTGGAAAAGCTTTCTGCTAGGATGTAGACCACAAAAGACGCTAAAGACGAAGGTACGATGCTCTCCGGAGCTAAGAGCCGCTCCCGGGCTTCTTTCGGCAGAAGCCGCGCTAAGAGAGCCCTGTGAGCGGTACAATCGTTTTTGCGCAAAGAAGCCGCTTCTTCGGCTCCAGGAGCCAGAGAGAGCGGCAGCATCGGAAAGGTGAAGAAGGAAGCTGTACAACACTGGGATTGTGTGCGCAGCTTGCCAACTGATAGAAAACAGTACCTTACCACTTTCCTGACGTTTCCAATCACATGAATATTCGATAAGAAGCTGTTTTGGACAACTTTTCTTTCCTTCTTGTCAAACACTTGGCAGACCTCCGTGCAACGTCCAGAACATGATGGGAGATGTTTTCTGTGCTCCCGCAGGTTTTACTTGCCAGACAGAGTGGAAAAGCTTTCTGCTAGGATGTAGAGCACAAAAGACGCTAAAGACGAAGGTACGATGCTCTCCGGAGCTAAGAGCCGCTCCCGGGCTTCTTTCGGCAGAAGCCGCGTTAAGGAGAGCACTGTGAGCGGTACAATCGCCTTTGAGCGAAGAAGCCGCTTCTTCGGCTCCGGGAGCCGGAGAGAGCGGCAGCATCGGAAAGGTGAAGAAGGAAGCTGTACAACACTGGGATTGTGTGCGCAGCTTGCCAACTGATAGAAAACAGTACCTTACACTTTCCTGACGTTTCCAATCACATGAATATTCGATTGGAAGCTGTTTTGGACAACTTTTCTTTCCTTCATGCCAAACACTTGGCAGACCTCCGTGCAACGTCCAGAACACGATGGGAGATGTTTTCTGTGCTCCCGCAGGTTTTCCTTGCTAGACAGAGTGGAAAAGCTTTCTGCTAGGATGTAGAGCACAAAAGACGCTAAAGACGAAGGTACGATGCTCTCCGGAGCTAAGAGCCGCTCCCGGGCTTCTTTCGGCAGAAGCGGCGTTAAGAGAGCACTGTGAGCGATAGAATCGTCTTTGCGCGAAGAAGCCGCTTCTTCGGCTCCGGGAGCCGGAGAGAGCGGCAGCATCGGAAAGGTGAAGAAGGAAGCTGTACAACACTGGGATTGTGTGCGCAGCTTGCCAACTGATAGAAAACAGTACCTTACACTTTCCTGACGTTTCCAATCACATGAATATTCGATTGGAAGCTGTTTTGGACAACTTTTCTTTCCTTCTTGTCAAACACTTGGCAGACGTCCGTGCAACGTCCAGAACACGATGGGAGATGTTTTCTGTGCTCCCGCAGGTTTTCCTTGCCAGACAGAGTGGAAAAGCTTTCTGCTAGGATGTAGACCACAAAAGACGCTAAAGACGAAGGTACGATGCTCTCCGGAGGTAAGAGCCGCTCCCGGGCTTCTTTCGGCAGAAGCCGCGTTAAGGAGAGCACTGTGAGCGGTACAATCGTCTTTGCGCGAAGAAGCCGCTTCTTCGGCTCCGGGAGCCGGAGTGAGCGGCAGCATCGGAAAGGGGAAGAAGGAAGCTGTACAACACTGGGATTGTGTGCGCAGCTTGCCAACTGATAGAAAACAGTACCTTACACTTTCCTGACGTTTCCAATCACATGAATATTCGATTGGAAGCTGTTTTGGACAACTTTTCTTTCCTTCATGCCAAACACTTGGCAGACGTCCGTGCAACGTCCAGAACACGATGGGAGATGTTTTCTGTGCTCCCGCAGGTTTTCCTTGCCAGACAGAGTGGAAAAGCTTTCTGCTAGGATGTAGACCACAAAAGACGCTAAAGACGAAGGTACGATGCTCTCCGGAGCTAAGAGCCGCTCCCGGGCTTCTTTCGGCAGAAGCGGCGCTAAGAGAGCACTGTGAGCGGTACAATCGTCTGTGCGCGAAGAAGCCGCTTCTTCGGCTCCGGGAGCCGGAGAGAGCGGCAGCATCGGAAAGGTGAAGAAGGAAGCTGTACAACACTGGGATTGTGTGCGCAGCTTGCCAACTGATAGAAAACAGTACCTTACACTTTCCTGACGTTTCCAATCACATGAATCTTCGATTGGAAGCTGTTTTGGACAACTTTACTTTCCTTCTTGTCAAACACTTGGCAGACCTCCGTGCAACGTCCAGAACACGATGGGAGATGTTTTCTGTGCTCCCGCAGGTTTTCCTTGCCAGACAGAGTTGAAAAGCTTTCTGCTAGGATGTAGACCACAAAAGACGCTAAAGACGAAGGTACGATGCTCTCCGGAGGTAAGAGCCGCTCCCGGGCTTCTTTCGGCAGAAGCCGCGTTAAGGAGAGCACTGTGAGCGGTACAATCGTCTTTGCGCGAAGAAGCCGCTTCTTCGGCTCCGGGAGCCGGAGTGAGCGGCAGCATCGGAAAGGGGAAGAAGGAAGCTGTACAACACTGGGATTGTGTGCGCAGCTTGCCAACTGATAGAAAACAGTACCTTACACTTTCCTGACGTTTCCAATCACATGAATATTCGATTGGAAGCTGTTTTGGACAACTTTTCTTTCCTTCATGCCAAACACTTGGCAGACGTCCGTGCAACGTCCAGAACACGATGGGAGATGTTTTCTGTGCTCCCGCAGGTTTTCCTTGCCAGACAGAGTGGAAAAGCTTTCTGCTAGGATGTAGACCACAAAAGACGCTAAAGACGAAGGTACGATGCTCTCCGGAGCTAAGAGCCGCTCCCGGGCTTCTTTTGGCAGAAGCGGCGCTAAGAGAGCACTGTGAGCAGTACAATCGTCTATGCGCGAAGAAGCCGCTTCTTCGGCTCCGGGACCCGGAGAGAGCGGCAGCATCGGAAAGGTGAAGAAGGAAGCTGTACAACACTGGGATTGTGTGCGCAGCTTGCCAACTGATAGAAAACAGTACCTTACACTTTCCTGACGTTTCCAAACACATGAATTTTCGATAAGAAGCTGTTTTGGACTACTTTTCTTTCCTTCTTGTCAAACACTTGGCAGACCTCCGTGCAACGTCCAGAACACGATGGGAGATGTTTTCTGTGCTCCCGCAGGTTTTCCTTGCCAGACAGAGTGGAAAAGCTTTCTGCTAGGATGTAGACCACAAAAGACGCTAAAGACGAAGGTACGATGCTCTCCGGAGCTAAGAGCCGCTCCCGGGCTTCTTTCGGCACCAGCGGCGCTAAGAGAGCACTGTGAGCGGTACAATCGTCTTTGCGCGAAGAAGCCGCTTCTTCGGCTCCGGGAGCCGGAGAGAGCGGCAGCATCGGAAAGGTGAAGAAGGAAGCTGTACAACACTGGGATTGTGTGCGCAGCTTGCCAACTGATAGAAAACAGTACCTTACACTTTCCTGATGTTTCCAATCACATGAATATTCGATTGGAAGCTGTTTTGGACAACTTTTCTTTCCTTCTTGTCAAACACTTGGCAGACCTCCGTGCAACGTCCAGAACACGATGGGAGATGTTTTCTGTGCTCCCGCAGGTTTTCCTTGCCAGACAGAGTGGAAAAGCTTTCTGCTAGGATGTAGACCACAAAAGACGCTAAAGACGAAGGTACGATGCTCTCCGGAGCTAAGAGCCGCTCCCGGGCTTCTTTCGGCAGAAGCGGCGCTAAGAGAGCACTGTGAGCGGTACAATCGTCTGTGCGCGAAGAAGCCGCTTCTTCGGCTCCGGGAGCCGGAGAGATCGGCAGCATCGGAAAGGTGAAGAAGGAAGCTGTACAACACTGGGATTGTGTGCGCAGCTTGCCAACTGATAGAAAACAGTACCTGACACTTTCCTGACGTTTCCAATCACATGAATCTTCGATTGGAAGCTGTTTTGGACAACTTTACTTTCCTTCTTGTCAAACACTTGGCAGACCTCCGTGCAACGTCCAGAACACGATGGGAGATGTTTTCTGTGCTCCCGCAGGTTTTCCTTGCCAGACAGAGTGGAAAAGCTTTCTGCTAGGATGTAGACCACAAAAGACGCTAAAGACGAAGGTACGATGCTCTCCGGAGCTAAGAGCCGCTCCCGGGCTTCTTTCGGCATAAGCGGCGCTAAGAGAGCACTGTGAGCGGTACAATCGTCTGTGCGCGAAGAAGCCGCTTCTTCGGCTCCGGGAGCCGGAGAGAGCGGCAGCATCGGAAAGGTGAAGAAGGAAGCTGTACAACACTGGGATTGTGTGCGCAGCTTGCCAACTGATAGAAAACAGTACCTTACACTTTCCTGACGTTTCCAATCACATGAATATTCGATTGGAAGCTGTTTTGGACAACTTTTCTTTCCTTCTTGTCAAACACTTGGCAGACCTCCGTGCAACGTCCAGAACACGATGGGAGATGTTTTCTGTGCTCCCGCAGGTTTTCCTTGCCAGACAGAGTTGAAAAGCTTTCTGCTAGGATGTAGAGCACAAAAGACGCTAAAGACGAAGGTACGATGCTCTCCGGAGCTAAGAGCCGCTCCCGGGCTTCTTTCGGCAGAAGCGGCGCTAAGAGAGCACTGTGAGCGGTACAATCGTCTTTGCGCGAAGAAGCCGCTTCTTCGGCTCCGGGAGCCGGAGAGAGCGGCAGCATCGGAAAGGTGAAGAAGGAAGCTGTACAACACTGGGATTGTGTGCGCAGCTTGCCAACTGATAGAAAACAGTACCTTACACTTTCCTGACGTTTCCAATCACATGAATATTCGATTGGAAGCTGTTTTGGACAACTTTTCTTTCGTTCTTGTCAAACACTTGGCAGACGTCCGTGCAACGTCCAGAACACGATGGGAGATGTTTTCTGTGCTCCCGCAGGTTTTCCTTGCCAGACAGAGTGGAAAAGCTTTCTGCTAGGATGTAGACCACAAAAGACGCTAAAGACGAAGGTACGATGCTCTCCGGAGCTAAGAGCCGCTCCCGGGCTTCTTTCGGCAGAAGCGGCGCTAAGAGAGCACTGTGAGCGGTACAATCGTCTTTGCGCGAAGAAGCCACTTCTTCGGCTCCGGGAGCCGGAGAGAGCGGCAGCATCGGAAAGGTGAAGAAGGAAGCTGTACAACACTGGGATTGTGTGCGCAGCTTGCCAACTGATAGAAAACAGTACCTTACACTTTCCTGACGTTTCCAATCACATGAATATTCGATTGGAAGCTGTTTTGGACAACTTTTCTTTCCTTCATGCCAAACATTTGGCAGAACTCCGTGCAACATCCAGAACACGATGGGAGATGTTTTCTGTGCTCCGTCAGGTTTTCCTTGCCAGACAGAGTGGAAAAGCTTTCTGCTAGGATGTAGACCACAAAAGACGCTAAAGACGAAGGTACGATGCTCTCCGGAGCTAAGAGCCGCTCCCGGGCTTCTTTCGGCAGAAGCCGCGTTAAGGAGAGCACTGTGAGCGGTACAATCGTCTTTGAGCGAAGAAGCCGCCTCTTCGGCTCCGGGAGCCGGAGAGAGCGGCAGCATCGGAAAGGTGAAGAAGGAAGCTGTACAACACTGGGATTGTGTGCGCAGCTTGCCAACTGATAGAAAACAGTACCTTACACTTTCCTGACGTTTCCAATCACATGAATATTCGATTGGAAGCTGTTTTGGACAACTTTTCTTTCCTTCTTGTCAAACACTTGGCAGACCTCCGTGCAACGTCCAGAACACGATGGGAGATGTTTTCTGTGCTCCCGCAGGTTTTCCTTGCTAGACAGAGTGGAAAAGCTTTCTGCTAGGATGTAGACCACAAAAGACGCTAAAGACGAAGGTACGATGCTCTCCGGAGCTAAGAGCCGCTCCCGGGCTTCTTTCGGCAGAAGCCGCGCTAAGAGAGCCCTGTGAGCGGTACAATCGTTTTAGCGCAAAGAAGCCGCTTCTTCGGCTCCAGGAGCCAGAGAGAGCGGCAGCATCGGAAAGGTGAAGAAGGAAGCTGTACAACACTGGGATTGTGTGCGCAGCTTGCCAACTGATAGAAAACAGTACCTTACCACTTTCCTGACGTTTCCAATCACATGAATATTCGATAAGAAGCTGTTTTGGACAACTTTTCTTTCCTTCTTGTCAAACACTTGGCAGACCTCCGTGCAACGTCCAGAACATGATGGGAGATGTTTTCTGTGCTCCCGCAGGTTTTACTTGCCAGACAGAGTGGAAAAGCTTTCTGCTAGGATGTAGAGCACAAAAGACGCTAAAGACGAAGGTACGATGCTCTCCGGAGCTAAGAGCCGCTCCCGGGCTTCTTTCGGCAGAAGCCACGTTAAGGAGAGCACTGTGAGCGGTACAATCGCCTTTGAGCGAAGAAGCCGCTTCTTCGGCTCCGGGAGCCGGAGAGAGCGGCAGCATCGGAAAGGTGAAGAAGGAAGCTGTACAACACTGGGATTGTGTGCGCAGCTTGCCAACTGATAGAAAACAGTACCTTACACTTTCCTGACGTTTCCAATCACATGAATATTCGATTGGAAGCTGTTTTGGACAACTTTTCTTTCCTTCATGCCAAACACTTGGCAGACCTCCGTGCAACGTCCAGAACATGATGGGAGATGTTTTCTGTGCTCCCGCAGGTTTTCCTTGCTAGACAGAGTGGAAAAGCTTTCTGCTAGGATGTAGAGCACAAAAGACGCTAAAGACGAAGGTACGATGCTCTCCGGAGCTAAGAGCCGCTCCCAGGCTTCTTTCGGCAGAAGCGGCGTTAAGAGAGCACTGTGAGCGATAGAATCGTCTTTGCGCGAAGAAGCCGCTTCTTCGGCTCCGGGAGCCGGAGAGAGCGGCAGCATCGGAAAGGTGAAGAAGGAAGCTGTACAACACTGGGATTGTGTGCGCAGCTTGCCAACTGATAGAAAACAGTACCTTACACTTTCCTGACGTTTCCAATCACATGAATATTCGATAAGAAGCTGTTTTGGACAACTTTTCTTTCCTTCTTGTCAAACACTTGGCAGACCTCCGTGCAACGTCCAGAACACGATGGGAGATGTTTTCTGTGCTCCCGCAGGTTTTCCTTGCCAGACAGAGTGGAAAAGCTTTCTGCTAGGATGTAGACCACAAAAGACGCTAAAGACGAAGGTACGATGCTCTCCGGAGCTAAGAGCCGCTCCCGGGCTTCTTTCGGCAGAAGCCGCGTTAAGGAGAGCACTGTGAGCGGTACAATCGTCTTTGCGCGAAGAAGCCGCTTCTTCGGCTCCGGGAGCCGGAGTGAGCGGCAGCATCGGAAAGGGGAAGAAGGAAGCTGTACAACACTGGGATTGTGTGCGCAGCTTGCCAACTGATAGAAAACAGTACCTTACACTTTCCTGACGTTTCCAATCACATGAATATTCGATTGGAAGCTGTTTTGGACAACTTTTCTTTCCTTCATGCCAAACACTTGGCAGACGTCCGTGCAACGTCCAGAACACGATGGGAGATGTTTTCTGTGCTCCCGCAGGTTTTCCTTGCCAGACAGAGTGGAAAAGCTTTCTGCTAGGATGTAGACCACAAAAGACGCTAAAGACGAAGGTACGATGCTCTCCGGAGCTAAGAGCCGCTCCCGGGCTTCTTTCGGCAGAAGCCGCGCTAAGAGAGCACTGTGAGCGGTACAATCGTCTTTGCGCGAAGAAGCCACTTCTTCGGCTCCGGGAGCCGGAGAGAGCGGCAGCATCGGAAAGGTGAAGAAGGAAGCTGTACAACACTGGGATTGTGTGCGCAGCTTGCCAACTGATAGAAAACAGTACCTTACACTTTCCTGACGTTTCCAATCACATGAATATTCGATTGGAAGCTGTTTTGGACAACTTTTCTTTCCTTCATGCCAAACATTTGGCAGAACTCCGTGCAACATCCAGAACACGATGGGAGATGTTTTCTGTGCTCCGTCAGGTTTTCCTTGCCAGACAGAGTGGAAAAGCTTTCTGCTAGGATGTAGACCACAAAAGACGCTAAAGACGAAGGTACGATGCTCTCCGGAGCTAAGAGCCGCTCCCGGGCTTCTTTCGGCAGAAGCCGCGTTAAGGAGAGCACTGTGAGCGGTACAATCGTCTTTGAGCGAAGAAGCCGCTTCTTCGGCTCCGGGAGCCGGAGAGAGCGGCAGCATCGGAAAGGTGAAGAAGGAAGCTGTACAACACTGGGATTGTGTGCGCAGCTTGCCAACTGATAGAAAACAGTACCTTACACTTTCCTGACGTTTCCAATCACATGAATATTCGATTGGAAGCTGTTTTGGACAACTTTTCTTTCCTTCTTGTCAAACACTTGGCAGACCTCCGTGCAACGTCCAGAACACGATGGGAGATGTTTTCTGTGCTCCCGCAGGTTTTCCTTGCTAGACAGAGTGGAAAAGCTTTCTGCTAGGATGTAGACCACAAAAGACGCTAAAGACGAAGGTACGATGCTCTCCGGAGCTAAGAGCCGCTCCCGGGCTTCTTTCGGCAGAAGCCGCGCTAAGAGAGCACTGTGAGCAGTACAATCGTCTATGCGCGAAGAAGCCGCTTCTTCGGCTCCGGGAGCCGGAGAGAGCGGCAGCATCGGAAAGGTGAAGAAGGAAGCTGTACAACACTGGGATTGTGTGCGCAGCTTGCCAACTGATAGAAAACAGTACCTTACACTTTCCTGACGTTTCCAAACACATGAATTTTCGATAAGAAGCTGTTTTGGACTACTTTTCTTTCCTTCTTGTCAAACACTTGGCAGACCTCCGTGCAACGTCCAGAACACGATGGGAGATGTTTTCTGTGCTCCCGCAGGTTTTCCTTGCCAGACAGAGTGGAAAAGCTTTCTGCTAGGATGTAGACCACAAAAGACGCTAAAGACGAAGGTACGATGCTCTCCGGAGCTAAGAGCCGCTCCCGGGCTTCTTTCGGCAGAAGCGGCGCTAAGAGAGCACTGTGAGCGGTACAATCGTCTTTGCGCGAAGAAGCCGCTTCTTCGGCTCCGGGAGCCGGAGAGAGCGGCAGCATCGGAAAGGTGAAGAAGGAAGCTGTACAACACTGGGATTGTGTGCGCAGCTTGCCAACTGATAGAAAACAGTACCTTACACTTTCCTGACGTTTCCAATCACATGAATATTCGATTGGAAGCTGTTTTGGACAACTTTACTTTCCTTCTTGTCAAACACTTGGCAGACCTCCGTGCAACGTCCAGAACACGATGGGAGATGTTTTCTGTGCTCCCGCAGGTTTTCCTTGCCAGACAGAGTGGAAAAGCTTTCTGCTAGGATGTAGACCACAAAAGACGCTAAAGACGAAGGTACGATGCTCTCCGGAGCTAAGAGCCGCTCCCGGGCTTCTTTCGGCAGAAGCGGCGCTAAGAGAGCACTGTGAGCGGTACAATCGTCTGTGCGCGAAGAAGCCGCTTCTTCGGCTCCGGGAGCCGGAGAGATCGGCAGCATCGGAAAGGTGAAGAAGGAAGCTGTACAACACTGGGATTGTGTGCGCAGCTTGCCAACTGATAGAAAACAGTACCTTACACTTTCCTGACGTTTCCAATCACATGAATCTTCGATTGGAAGCTGTTTTGGACAACTTTACTTTCCTTCTTGTCAAACACTTGGCAGACCTCCGTGCAACGTCCAGAACACGATGGGAGATGTTTTCTGTGCTCCCGCAGGTTTTCCTTGCCAGACAGAGTGGAAAAGCTTTCTGCTAGGATGTAGACCACAAAAGACGCTAAAGACGAAGGTACGATGCTCTCCGGAGCTAAGAGCCGCTCCCGGGCTTCTTTCGGCATAAGCGGCGCTAAGAGAGCACTGTGAGCGGTACAATCGTCTGTGCGCGAAGAAGCCGCTTCTTCGGCTCCGGGAGCCGGAGAGAGCGGCAGCATCGGAAAGGTGAAGAAGGAAGCTGTACAACACTGGGATTGTGTGCGCAGCTTGCCAACTGATAGAAAACAGTACGTTACACTTTCCTGACGTTTCCAATCACATGAATATTCGATTGGAAGCTGTTTTGGACAACTTTTCTTTCCTTCTTGTCAAACACTTGGCAGACCTCCGTGCAACGTCCAGAACACGATGGGAGATGTTTTCTGTGCTCCCGCAGGTTTTCCTTGCCAGACAGAGTTGAAAAGCTTTCTGCTAGGATGTAGAGCACAAAAGACGCTAAAGACGAAGGTACGATGCTCTCCGGAGCTAAGAGCCGCTCCCGGGCTTCTTTCGGCAGAAGCGGCGCTAAGAGAGCACTGTGAGCGGTACAATCGTCTTTGCGCGAAGAAGCCGCTTCTTCGGCTCCGGGAGCCGGAGAGAGCGGCAGCATCGGAAAGGTGAAGAAGGAAGCTGTACAACACTGGGATTGTGTGCGCAGCTTGCCAACTGATAGAAAACAGTACCTTACACTTTCCTGATGTTTCCAATCACATGAATATTCGATTGGAAGCTGTTTTGGACAACTTTTCTTTCGTTCTTGTCAAACACTTGGCAGACCTCCGTGCAACATCCAGAACACGATGGGAGATGTTTTCTGTGCTCCCGCAGGTTTTCCTTGCCAGACAGAGTGGAAAAGCTTTCTGCTAGGATGTAGACCACAAAAGACGCTAAAGACGAAGGTACGATGCTCTCCGGAGCTAAGAGCCGCTCCCGGGCTTCTTTCGGCAGAAGCGGCGCTAAGAGAGCACTGTGAGCGGTACAATCGTCTTTGCGCGAAGAAGCCACTTCTTCGGCTCCGGGAGCCGGAGAGAGCGGCAGCATCGGAAAGGTGAAGAAGGAAGATGTACAACACTGGGATTGTGTGCGCAGCTTGCCAACTGATAGAAAACAGTACCTTACACTTTCCTGACGTTTTCAATCACATGAATATTCGATTGGAAGCTGTTTTGGACAACTTTTCTTTCCTTCATGCCAAACACTTGGCAGACCTCCGTGCAACGTCCAGAACACGATGGGAGATGTTTTCTGTGCTCCCGCAGGTTTTCCTTGCCAGACAGAGTGGAAAAGCTTTCTGCTAGGATGTAGACCACAAAAGACGCTAAAGACGAAGGTACGATGCTCTCCGGAGCTAAGAGCCGCTCCCGGGCTTCTTTCGGCAGAAGCCGCGTTAAGGAGAGCACTGTGAGCGGTACAATCGTCTTTGCGCGAAGAAGCCGCTTCTTCGGCTCCAGGAGCCGGAGTGAGCGGCAGCATCGGAAAGGGGAAGAAGGAAGCTGTACAACACTGGGATTGTGTGCGCAGCTTGCCAACTGATAGAAAACAGTACCTTACACTTTCCTGACGTTTCCAATCACATGAATCTTCGATTGGAAGCTGTTTTGGACAACTTTTCTTTCCTTCTTGTCAAACACTTGGCAGACGTCCGTGCAACGTCCAGAACACGATGGGAGATGTTTTCTGTGCTCCCGCAGGTTTTCCTTGCCAGACAGAGTGGAAAAGCTTTCTGCTAGGATGTAGACCACAAAAGACGCTAAAGACGAAGGTACGATGCTCTCCGGAGCTAAGAGCCGCTCCCGGGCTTCTTTCGGCAGAAGCGGCGCTAAGAGAGCACTGTGAGCGGTACAATCGTCTGTGCGCGAAGAAGCCGCTTCTTCGGCTCCGGGAGCCGGAGAGAGCGGCAGCATCGGAAAGGTGAAGAAGGAAGCTGTACAACACTGGGATTGTGTGCGCAGCTTGCCAACTGATAGAAAACAGTACCTTACACTTTCCTGACGTTTCCAATCACATGAATATTCGATTGGAAGCTGTTTTGGACAACTTTTCTTTCCTTCATGCCAAACACTTGGCAGACGTCCGTGCAACGTCCAGAAGACGATGGGAGATGTTTTCTGTGCTCCCGCAGGTTTTCCTTGCCAGACAGAGTGGAAAAGCTTTCTGCTAGGATGTAGACCACAAAAGACGCTAAAGACGAAGGTACGATGCTCTCCGGAGCTAAGAGCCGCTCCCGGGCTTCTTTCGGCAGAAGCGGCGCTAAGAGAGCACTGTGAGCGGTACAATCGTCTTTGCGCGAAGAAGCCGCTTCTTCGGCTCCGGGAGCCGGAGAGAGCGGCAGCATCGGAAAGGTGAAGAAGGAAGCTGTACAACACTGGGATTGTGTGCGCAGCTTGCCAACTGATAGAAAACAGTACGTTACACTTTCCTGACGTTTCCAATCACATGAATATTCGATTGGAAGCTGTTTTGGACAACTTTTCTTTCCTTCATGCCAAACACTTGGCAGACCTCCGTGCAACGTCCAGAACACGATGGGAGATGTTTTCTGTGCTCCCGCAGGTTTTCCTTGCCAGACAGAGTGGAAAAGCTTTCTGCTAGGATGTAGACCACAAAAGACGCTAAAGACGAAGGTACGATGCTCTCCGGAGCTAAGAGCCGCTGCCGGGCTTCTTTCGGCAGAAGCGGCGCTAAGAGAGCACTGTGAGCGGTACAATCGTCTTTGCGCGAAGAAGCCGCTTCTTCGGCTCCGGGAGCCGGAGAGAGCGGCAGCATCGGAAAGGTGAAGAAGGAAGCTGTACAACACTGGGATTGTGTGCGCAGCTTGCCAACTGATAGAAAACAGTACCTTACACTTTCCTGACGTTTCCAATCACATGAATATTCGATTGGAAGCTGTTTTGGACAACTTTTCTTTCCTTCATGCCAAACACTTGGCAGACGTCCGTGCAACGTCCAGAAGACGATGGGAGATGTTTTCTGTGCTCCCGCAGGTTTTCCTTGCCAGACAGAGTGGAAAAGCTTTCTGCTAGGATGTAGACCACAAAAGACGCTAAAGACGAAGGTACGATGCTCTCCGGAGCTAAGAGCCGCTCCCGGGCTTCTTTCGGCAGAAGCGGCGCTAAGAGAGCACTGTGAGCGGTACAATCGTCTTTGCGCGAAGAAGCCGCTTCTTCCGCTCCGGGAGCCGGAGAGAGCGGCAGCATCGGAAAGGTGAAGAAGGAAGCTGTACAACACTGGGATTGTGTGCGCAGCTTGCCAACTGATAGAAAACAGTACCTTACACTTTCCTGACGTTTCCAATCACATGAATATTCGATTGGAAGCTGTTTTGGACAACTTTTCTTTCCTTCATGCCAAACACTTGGCAGACCTCCGTGCAACGTCCAGAACACGATGGGAGATGTTTTCTGTGCTCCCGCAGGTTTTCCTTGCCAGACAGAGTGGAAAAGCTTTCTGCTAGGATGTAGACCACAAAAGACGCTAAAGACGAAGGTACGATGCTCTCCGGAGCTAAGAGCCGCTGCCGGGCTTCTTTCGGCAGAAGCGGCGCTAAGAGAGCACTGTGAGCGGTACAATCGTCTTTGCGCGAAGAAGCCGCTTCTTCGGCTCCGGGAGCCGGAGAGAGCGGCAACATCGGAAAGGTGAAGAAGGAAGCTGTACAACACTGGGATTGTGTGCGCAGCTTGCCAACTGATAGAAAACAGTACCTTACACTTTCCTGACGTTTCCAATCACATGAATATTCGATTGGAAGCTGTTTTGGACAACTTTTCTTTCCTTCATGCCAAACACTTGGCAGACGTCCGTGCAACGTCCAGAACACGATGGGAGATGTTTTCTGTGCTCCCGCAGGTTTTCCTTGCCAGACAGAGTGGAAAAGCTTTCTGCTAGGATGTAGACCACAAAAGACGCTAAAGACGAAGGTACGATGCTCTCCGGAGCTAAGAGCCGCTCCCGGGCTTCTTTCGGCAGAAGCCGCGTTAAGGAGAGCACTGTGAGCGGTGCAATCGTCTTTGCGCGAAGAAGCCGCTTCTTCCGCTCCGGGAGCCGGAGAGAGCGGCAGCATCGGAAAGGGGAAGAAGGAAGCTGGACAACACTGGGATTGTGTGCGCAGCTTGCCAACTGATAGAAAACAGTACCTTACACTTTCCTGACGTTTCCAATCACATGAATATTCGATTGGAAGCTGTTTTGGACAATTTTTCTTTCCTTCATGCCAAACACTTGGCAGACGTCCGTGCAACGTCCAGAACACGATGGGAGATGTTTTCTGTGCTCCCGCAGGTTTTCCTTGCCAGACAGAGTTGAAAAGCTTTCTGCTAGGATGTAGACCACAAAAGACGCTAAAGACGAAGGTACGATGCTCTCCGGAGCTAAGAGCCGCTCCCGGGCTTCTTTCGGCAGAAGCGGCGCTAAGAGAGCACTGTGAGCGGTACAATCGTCTTTGCGCGAAGAAGCCGCTTCTTCGGCTCCGGGAGCCGGAGAGAGCGGCAGCATCGGAAAGGTGAAGAAGGAAGCTGTACAACACTGGGATTGTGTGCGCAGCTTGCCAACTGATAGAAAACAGTACCTTACACTTTCCTGACGTTTCCAATCACATGAATATTCGATTGGAAGCTGTTTTGGACAACTTTTCTTTCCTTCATGCCAAACACTTGGCAGACGTCCGTGCAACGTCCAGAACACGATGGGAGATGTTTTCTGTGCTCCCGCAGGTTTTCCTTGCCAGACAGAGTGGAAAAGCTTTCTGCTAGGATGTAGACCACAAAAGACGCTAAAGACGAAGGTACGATGCTCTCCGGAGCTAAGAGCCGCTCCCGGGCTTCTTTCGGCAGAAGCCGCGCTAAGAGAGCACTGTGAGCGGTACAATCGTCTGTGCGCGAAGAAGCCGCTTCTTCGGCTCCGGGAGCCGGAGAGAGCGGCAGCATCGGAAAGGTGAAGAAGGAAGCTGTACAACACTGGGATTGTGTGCGCAGCTTGCCAACTGATAGAAAACAGTACCTTACACTTTCCTGACGTTTCCAATCACATGAATATTCGATTGGAAGCTGTTTTGGACAACTTTTCTTTCCTTCATGCCAAACACTTGGCAGATCTCGGGTCAACGTCCAGAACACGATGGGAGATGTTTTCTGTGCTCCCGCAGGTTTTCCTTGCCAGACAGAGTGGAAAAGCTTTCTGCTAGGATGTAGACCACAAAAGACGCTAAAGACGAAGGTACGATGCTCTCCGGAGCTAAGAGCCGCTCCCGGGCTTCTTTCGGCAGAAGCGGCGCTAAGAGAGCACTGTGAGCGGTACAATCGTCTGTGCGCGAAGAAGCCGCTTCTTCGGCTCCGGGAGCCGGAGAGAGCGGCAGCATCGGAAAGGTGAAGAAGGAAGCTGTACAACACTGGGATTGTGTGCGCAGCTTGCCAACTGATAGAAAACAGTACCTTACACTTTCCTGACGTTTCCAATCACATGAATCTTCGATTGGAAGCTGTTTTGGACAACTTTTCTTTCCTTCTTGTCAAACACTTGGCAGACCTCCGTGCAACGTCCAGAAAACGATGGGAGATGTTTTCTGTGCTCCCGCAGGTTTTCCTTGCCAGACAGAGTGGAAAAGCTTTCTGCTAGGATGTAGACCACAAAAGACGCTAAAGACGAAGGTACGATGCTCTCCGGAGCTAAGAGCCGCTCCCGGGCTTCTTTCGGCAGAAGCGGCGCTAAGAGAGCACTGTGAGCGATAGAATCGTCTTTGCGCGAAGAAGCCGCTTCTTCGGCTCCGGGAGCCGGAGAGAGCGGCAGCATCGGAAAGGTGAAGAAGGAAGCTGTACAACACTGGGATTGTGTGCGCAGCTTGCCAACTGATAGAAAACAGTACCTTACACTTTCCTGACGTTTCCAATCACATGAATATTCGATTGGAAGCTGTTTTGGACAACTTTTCTTTCGTTCTTGTCAAACACTTGGCAGACCTCCGTGCAACGTCCAGAACACGATGGGAGATGTTTTCTGTGCTCCCGCAGGTTTTCCTTGCCAGACAGAGTGGAAAAGCTTTCTGCTAGGATGTAGACCACAAAAGACGCTAAAGACGAAGGTACGATGCTCTCCGGAGCTAAGAGCCGCTCCCGGGCTTCTTTCGGCAGAAGCGGCGCCAAGAGAGCACTGTGAGCGGTACAATCGTCTTTGCGCGAAGAAGCCGCTTCTTCGGCTCCGGGAGCCGGAGAGAGCGGCAGCATCGGAAAGGTGAAGAAGGAAGCTGTACAACACTGGGATTGTGTGCGCAGCTTGCCAACTGATAGAAAACAGTACCTTACACTTTCCTGACGTTTCCAATCACATGAATATTCGATTGGAAGCTGTTTTGGACAACTTTTCTTTCCTTCATGCCAAACACTTGGCAGATCTCGGGTCAACGTCCAGAACACGATGGGAGATGTTTTCTGTGCTCCCGCAGGTTTTCCTTGCCAGACAGAGTGGAAAAGCTTTCTGCTAGGATGTAGAGCACAAAAGACGCTAAAGACGAAGGTACGATGCTCTCCGGAGCTAAGAGCCGCTCCCGGGCTTCTTTCGTCAGAAGCGGCGCTAAGAGAGCACTGTGAGCGGTACAATCGTCTGTGCGCGAAGAAGCCGCTTCTTCGGCTCCGGGAGCCGGAGAGAGCGGCAGCATCGGAAAGGTGAAGAAGGAAGCTGTACAACACTGGGATTGTGTGCGCAGCTTGCCAACTGATAGAAAACAGTACCTTACACTTTCCTGACGTTTCCAATCACATGAATATTCGATTGGAAGCTGTTTTGGACAACTTTTCTTTCCTTCATGCCAAACACTTGGCAGATCTCGGGTCAACGTCCAGAACACAATGGGAGATGTTTTCTGTGCTCCCGCAGGTTTTCCTTGCCAGACAGAGTGGAAAAGCTTTCTGCTAGGATGTAGACCACAAAAGACGCTAAAGACGAAGGTACGATGCTCTCCGGAGCTAAGAGCCGCTCCCGGGCTTCTTTCGGCAGAAGCGGCGCTAAGAGAGCACTGTGAGCGGTACAATCGTCTTTGCGCGAAGAAGCCGCTTCTTCGGCTCCAGGAGCCGGAGAGAGCGGCAGCATCGGAAAGGTGAAGAAGGAAGCTGTACAACACTGGGATTGTGTGCGCAGCTTGCCAACTGATAGAAAACAGAACCTTACACTTTCCTGACGTTTCCAATCACATGAATATTCGATTGGAAGCTGTTTTGGACAACTTTTCTTTCCTTCTTGTCAAACACTTGGCAGACCTCCGTGCAACGTCCAGAACACGATGGGAGATGTTTTCTGTGCTCCCGCAGGTTTTCCTTGCCAGACAGAGTGGAAAAGCTTTCTGCTAGGATGTAGACCACAAAAGACGCTAAAGACGAAGGTACGATGCTCTCCGGAGCTAAGAGCCGCTCCCGGGCTTCTTTCCGCAGAAGCCGCGCTAAGAGAGCACTGTGAGCGGTACAATCGTCTTTGCGTGAAGAAGCCGCTTCTTCGGCTCCGGGAGCCGGAGAGAGCGGCAGCATCGGAAAGGTGAAGAAGGAAGCTGTACAACACTGGGATTGTGTGCGCAGCTTGCCAACTGATAGAAAACAGTACCTTACACTTTCCTGACGTTTCCAATCACATGAATCTTCGATTGGAAGCTGTTTTGGACAACTTTTCTTTCCTTCTTGTCAAACACTTGGCAGACCTCCGTGCAACGTCCAGAACACGATGGGAGATGTTTTCTGTGGTCCCGCAGGTTTTCCTTGCCAGACAGAGTTGAAAAGCTTTCTGCTAGGATGTAGACCACAAAAGACGCTAAAGACGAAGGTACGATGCTCTCCGGAGCTAAGAGCCGCTCCCGGGCTTCTTTCGGCAGAAGCGGCGCTAAGAGAGCACTGTGAGCGGTACAATCGTCTGTGCGCGAAGAAGCCGCTTCTTCGGCTCCGGGAGCCGGAGAGAGCGGCAGCATCGGAAAGGTGAAGAAGGAAGCTGTACAACACTGGGATTGTGTGCGCAGCTTGCCAACTGATAGAAAACAGTACCTTACACTTTCCTGACGTTTCCAATCACATGAATATTCGATTGGAAGCTGTTTTGGACAACTTTTCTTTCCTTCATGCCAAACACTTGGCAGACGTCCGTGCAACGTCCAGAACACGATGGGAGATGTTTTCTGTGCTCCCGCAGGTTTTCCTTGCCAGACAGAGTGGAAAAGCTTTCTGCTAGGATGTAGACCACAAAAGACGCTAAAGACGAAGGTACGATGCTCTCCGGAGCTAAGAGCCGCTCCCGGGCTTCTTTCGGCAGAAGCGGCGCTAAGAGAGCACTGTGAGCGGTACAATCGTCTGTGCGCGAAGAAGCCGCTTCTTCGGCTCCGGGAGCCGGAGAGAGCGGCAGCATCGGAAAGGTGAAGAAGGAAGCTGTACAACACTGGGATTGTGTGCGCAGCTTGCCAACTGATAGAAAACAGTACCTTACACTTTCCTGACGTTTCCAATCACATGAATATTCGATTGGAATCCGTTTTGGACAACTTTTCTTTCCTTCATGCCAAACATTTGGCAGACGTCCGTGCAACGTCCAGAACACGATGGGATATGTTTTCTGTGCTCCCGCAGGTTTTCCTTGCCAGACAGAGTGGAAAAGCTTTCTGCTAGGATGTAGACCACAAAAGACGCTAAAGACGAAGGTACGATGCTCTCCGGAGCTAAGAGCCGCTGCCGGGCTTCTTTCGGCAGAAGCGGCGCTAAGAGAGCACTGTGAGCGGTACAATCGTCTTTGCGCGAAGAAGCCGCTTCTTCGGCTCCGGGAGCCGGAGAGAGCGGCAGCATCGGAAAGGTGAAGAAGGAAGCTGTACAACACTGGGATTGTGTGCGCAGCTTGCCAACTGATAGAAAACAGTACCTTACACTTTCCTGACGTTTCCAATCACATGAATATTCGATTGGAAGCTGTTTTGGACAACTTTTCTTTCCTTCATGCCAAACACTTGGCAGACGTCCGTGCAACGTCCAGAACACGATGGGAGATGTTTTCTGTGCTCCCGCAGGTTTTCCTTGCCAGACAGAGTGGAAAAGCTTTCTGCTAGGATGTAGAGCACAAAAGACGCTAAAGACGAAGGTACGATGCTCTCCGGAGCTAAGAGCCGCTCCCGGGCTTCTTTCGGCAGAAGCGGCGCTAAGAGAGCACTGTGAGCGGTACAATCGTCTTTGCGTGAAGAAGCCGCTTCTTCGGCTCCAGGAGCCGGAGAGAGCGGCAGCATCGGAAAGGTGAAGAAGGAAGCTGTACAACACTGGGATTGTGTGCGCAGCTTGCCAACTGATAGAAAACAGAACCTTACACTTTCCTGACGTTTCCAATCACATGAATATTCGATAAGAAGCTGTTTTGGACAACTTTCCTTTCCTTCTTGTCAAACACTTGGCAGACCTCCGTGCAACGTCCAGAACACGATGGGAGATGTTTTCTGTGCTCCCGCAGGTTTTCCTTGCCAGACAGAGTGGAAAAGCTTTCTGCTAGGATGTAGACCACAAAAGACGCTAAAGACGAAGGTACGATGCTCTCCGGAGCTAAGAGCCGCTCCCGGGCTTCTTTCGGCAGAAGCCGCGCTAAGAGAGCACTGTGAGCGGTACAATCGTCTTTGCGTGAAGAAGCCGCTTCTTCGGCTCCGGGAGCCGGAGAGAGCGGCAGCATCGGAAAGGTGAAGAAGGAAGCTGTACAACACTGGGATTGTGTGCGCAGCTTGCCAACTGATAGAAAACAGTACCTTACACTTTCCTGACGTTTCCAATCACATGAATCTTCGATTGGAAGCTGTTTTGGACAACTTTTCTTTCCTTCTTGTCAAACACTTGGCAGACCTCCGTGCAACGTCCAGAACACGATGGGAGATGTTTTCTGTGCTCCCGCAGGTTTTCCTTGCCAGACAGAGTTGAAAAGCTTTCTGCTAGGATGTAGACCACAAAAGACGCTAAAGACGAAGGTACGATGCTCTCCGGAGCTAAGAGCCGCTCCCGGGCTTCTTTCGTCAGAAGCGGCGCTAAGAGAGCACTGTGAGCGGTACAATCGTCTGTGCGCGAAGAAGCCGCTTCTTCGGCTCCGGGAGCCGGAGAGAGCGGCAGCATCGGAAAGGTGAAGAAGGAAGCTGTACAACACTGGGATTGTGTGCGCAGCTTGCCAACTGATAGAAAACAGTACCTTACACTTTCCTGACGTTTCCAATCACATGAATATTCGATTGGAAGCTGTTTTGGACAACTTTTCTTTCCTTCATGCCAAACACTTGGCAGACGTCCGTGCAACGTCCAGAACACGATGGGAGATGTTTTCTGTGCTCCCGCAGGTTTTCCTTGCCAGACAGAGTGGAAAAGCTTTCTGCTAGGATGTAGACCACAAAAGACGCTAAAGACGAAGGTACGATGCTCTCCGGAGCTAAGAGCCGCTCCCGGGCTTCTTTCGGCAGAAGCGGCGCTAAGAGAGCACTGTGAGCGGTACAATCGTCTGTGCGCGAAGAAGCCGCTTCTTCGGCTCCGGGAGCCGGAGAGAGCGGCAGCATCGGAAAGGTGAAGAAGGAAGCTGTACAACACTGGGATTGTGTGCGCAGCTTGCCAACTGATAGAAAACAGTACCTTAGACTTTCCTGACGTTTCCAATCACATGAATATTCGATTGGAATCCGTTTTGGACAACTTTTCTTTCCTTCATGCCAAACATTTGGCAGACGTCCGTGCAACGTCCAGAACACGATGGGATATGTTTTCTGTGCTCCCGCAGGTTTTCCTTGCCAGACAGAGTGGAAAAGCTTTCTGCTAGGATGTAGACCACAAAAGACGCTAAAGACGAAGGTACGATGCTCTCCGGAGCTAAGAGCCGCTCCCGGGCTTCTTTCGGCAGAAGCGGCGCTAAGAGAGCACTGTGAGCAGTACAATCGTCTATGCGCGAAGAAGCCGCTTCTTCGGCTCCGGGAGCCGGAGAGAGCGGCAGCATCGGAAAGGTGAAGAAGGAAGCTGTACAACACTGGGATTGTGTGCGCAGCTTGCCAACTGATAGAAAACAGTACCTTACACTTTCCTGACGTTTCCAATCACATGAATATTCGATAAGAAGCTGTTTTGGACAACTTTTCTTTCCTTCTTGTCAAACACATGGCAGACGTCCGTGCAACGTCCAGAACACGATGGGAGATGTTTTCTGTGCTCCCGAAAGTTTTCCTTGCCAGACAGAGTGGAAAAGCTTTCTGCTAGGATGTAGAGCACAAAAGACGCTAAAGACGAAGGTACGATGCTCTCCGGAGCTAAGAGCCGCTCCCGGGCTTCTTTCGGCAGAAGCCGCGTTAAGGAGAGCACTGTGAGCGGTACAATCGCCTTTGAGCGAAGAAGCCGCTTCTTCGGCTCCGGGAGCCGGAGAGAGCGGCAGCATCGGAAAGGTGAAGAAGGAAGCTGTACAACACTGGGATTGTGTGCGCAGCTTGCCAACTGATAGAAAACAGTACCTTACACTTTCCTGACGTTTCCAATCACATGAATATTCGATTGGAAGCTGTTTTGGACAACTTTTCTTTCCTTCATGCCAAACACTTGGCAGACCTCCGTGCAACGTCCAGAACACGATGGGAGATGTTTTCTGTGCTCCCGCAGGTTTTCCTTGCTAGACAGAGTGGAAAAGCTTTCTGCTAGGATGTAGAGCACAAAAGACGCTAAAGACGAAGGTACGATGCTCTCCGGAGCTAAGAGCCGCTCCCGGGCTTCTTTCGGCAGAAGCGGCGTTAAGAGAGCACTGTGAGCGATAGAATCGTCTGTGCGCGAAGAAGCCGCTTCTTCGGCTCCGGGAGCCGGAGAGAGCGGCAGCATCGGAAAGGTGAAGAAGGAAGCTGTACAACACTGGGATTGTGTGCGCAGCTTGCCAACTGATAGAAAACAGTACCTTACACTTTCCTGACGTTTCCAATCACATGAATATTCGATTGGAAGCTGTTTTGGACAACTTTTCTTTCCTTCTTGTCAAACACTTGGCAGACGTCCGTGCAACGTCCAGAACACGATGGGAGATGTTTTCTGTGCTCCCGCAGGTTTTCCTTGCCAGACAGAGTGGAAAAGCTTTCTGCTAGGATGTAGACCACAAAAGACGCTAAAGACGAAGGTACGATGCTCTCCGGAGGTAAGAGCCGCTCCCGGGCTTCTTTCGGCAGAAGCCGCGTTAAGGAGAGCACTGTGAGCGGTACAATCGTCTTTGCGCGAAGAAGCCGCTTCTTCGGCTCCGGGAGCCGGAGTGAGCGGCAGCATCGGAAAGGGGAAGAAGGAAGCTGTACAACACTGGGATTGTGTGCGCAGCTTGCCAACTGATAGAAAACAGTACCTTACACTTTCCTGACGTTTCCAATCACATGAATATTCGATTGGAAGCTGTTTTGGACAACTTTTCTTTCCTTCATGCCAAACACTTGGCAGACGTCCGTGCAACGTCCAGAACACGATGGGAGATGTTTTCTGTGCTCCCGCAGGTTTTCCTTGCCAGACAGAGTGGAAAAGCTTTCTGCTAGGATGTAGAGCACAAAAGACGCTAAAGACGAAGGTACGATGCTCTCCGGAGCTAAGAGCCGCTCCCGGGCTTCTTTCGGCAGAAGCGGCGCTAAGAGAGCACTGTGAGCGGTACAATCGTCTGTGCGCGAAGAAGCCGCTTCTTCGGCTCCGGGAGCCGGAGAGAGCGGCAGCGTCGGAAAGGTGAAGAAGGAAGCTGTACAACACTGGGATTGTGTGCGCAGCTTGCCAACTGATAGAAAACAGTACCTTACACTTTCCTGACGTTTCCAATCACATGAATATTCGATTGGAAGCTGTTTTGGACAACTTTTCTTTCCTTCTTGTCAAACACTTGGCAGACGTCCGTGCAACGTCCAGAACACGATGGGAGATGTTTTCTGTGCTCCCGCAGGTTTTCCTTGCCAGACAGAGTTGAAAAGCTTTCTGCTAGGATGTAGACCACAAAAGACGCTAAAGACGAAGGTACGATGCTCTCCGGAGCTAAGAGCCGCTCCCGGGCTTCTTTCGGCAGAAGCCGCGTTAAGGAGAGCACTGTGAGCGGTACAATCGTCTTTGCGCGAAGAAGCCGCTTCTTCGGCTCCGGGAGCCGGAGTGAGCGGCAGCATCGGAAAGGGGAAGAAGGAAGCTGTACAACACTGGGATTGTGTGCGCAGCTTGCCAACTGATAGAAAACAGTACCTTACACTTTCCTGACGTTTCCAATCACATGAATATTCGATTGGAAGCTGTTTTGGACAACTTTTCTTTCCTTCATGCCAAACACTTGGCAGACGTCCGTGCAACGTCCAGAACACGATGGGAGATGTTTTCTGTGCTCCCGCAGGTTTTCCTTGCCAGACAGAGTGGAAAAGCTTTCTGCTAGGATGTAGAGCACAAAAGACGCTAAAGACGAAGGTACGATGCTCTCCGGAGCTAAGAGCCGCTCCCGGGCTTCTTTCGGCAGAAGCGGCGCTAAGAGAGCACTGTGAGCAGTACAATCGTCTATGCGCGAAGAAGCCGCTTCTTCGGCTCCGGGAGCCGGAGAGAGCGGCAGCATCGGAAAGGTGAAGAAGGAAGCTGTACAACACTGGGATTGTGTGCGCAGCTTGCCAACTGATAGAAAACAGTACCTTACACTTTCCTGACGTTTCCAAACACATGAATTTTCGATAAGAAGCTGTTTTGGACTACTTTTCTTTCGTTCTTGTCAAACACTTGGCAGACCTCCGTGCAACGTCCAGAACACGATGGGAGATGTTTTCTGTGCTCCCGCAGGTTTTCCTTGCCAGACAGAGTGGAAAAGCTTTCTGCTAGGATGTAGACCACAAAAGACGCTAAAGACGAAGGTACGATGCTCTCCGGAGCTAAGAGCCGCTCCCGGGCTTCTTTCGGCAGAAGCGGCGCTAAGAGAGCACTGTGAGCGGTACAATCGTCTTTGCGCGAAGAAGCCGCTTCTTCGGCTCCGGGAGCCGGAGAGAGCGGCAGCATCGGAAAGGTGAAGAAGGAAGCTGTACAACACTGGGATTGTGTGCGCAGCTTGCCAACTGATAGAAAACAGTACCTTACACTTTCCTGACGTTTCCAATCACATGAATATTCGATTGGAAGCTGTTTTGGACAACTTTACTTTCCTTCTTGTCAAACACTTGGCAGACCTCCGTGCAACGTCCAGAACACGATGGGAGATGTTTTCTGTGCTCCCGCAGGTTTTCCTTGCCAGACAGAGTGGAAAAGCTTTCTGCTAGGATGTAGACCACAAAAGACGCTAAAGACGAAGGTACGATGCTCTCCGGAGCTAAGAGCCGCTCCCGGGCTTCTTTCGGCAGAAGCGGCGCTAAGAGAGCACTGTGAGCGGTACAATCGTCTGTGCGCGAAGAAGCCGCTTCTTCGGCTCCGGGAGCCGGAGAGAGCGGCAGCATCGGAAAGGTGAAGAAGGAAGCTGTACAACACTGGGATTGTGTGCGCAGCTTGCCAACTGATAGAAAACAGTACCTTACACTTTCCTGACGTTTCCAATCACATGAATCTTCGATTGGAAGCTGTTTTGGACAACTTTACTTTCCTTCTTTTCAAACACTTGGCAGACCTCCGTGCAACGTCCAGAACACGATGGGAGATGTTTTCTGTGCTCCCGCAGGTTTTCCTTGCCAGACAGAGTGGAAAAGCTTTCTGTTAGGATGTAGACCACAAAAGACGCTAAAGACGAAGGTACGATGCTCTCCGGAGCTAAGAGCCGCTCCCGGGCTTCTTTCGGCAGAAGCGGCGCTAAGAGAGCACTGTGAGCGGTACAATCGTCTGTGCGCGAAGAAGCCGCTTCTTCGGCTCCGGGAGCCGGAGAGAGCGGCAGCATCGGAAAGGTGAAGAAGGAAGCTGTACAACACTGGGATTGTGTGCGCAGCTTGCCAACTGATAGAAAACAGTACCTTACACTTTCCTGACGTTTCCAATCACATGAATATTCGATTGGAAGCTGTTTTGGACAACTTTTCTTTCCTTCTTGTCAAACACTTGGCAGACCTCCGTGCAACGTCCAGAACACGATGGGAGATGTTTTCTGTGCTCCCGCAGGTTTTCCTTGCCAGACAGAGTTGAAAAGCTTTCTGCTAGGATGTAGACCACAAAAGACGCTAAAGACGAAGGTACGATGCTCTCCGGAGCTAAGAGCCGCTCCCGGGCTTCTTTCGGCAGAAGCGGCGCTAAGAGAGCACTGTGAGCGGTACAATCGTCTGTGCGCGAAGAAGCCGCTTCTTCGGCTCCGAAAGCCGGAGAGAGCGGCAGCATCGGAAAGGTGAAGAAGGAAGCTGTACAACACTGGGATTGTGTGCGCAGCTTGCCAACTGATAGAAAACAGTACCTTACACTTTCCTGACGTTTCCAATCACATGAATATTCGATTGGAAGCTGTTTTGGACAACTTTTCTTTCCTTCTTGTCAAACACTTGGCAGACCTCCGTGCAACGTCCAGAACACGATGGGAGATGTTTTCTGTGCTCCCGCAGGTTTTCCTTGCCAGACAGAGTGGAAAAGCTTTCTGCTAGGATGTAGACCACAAAAGACGCTAAAGACGAAGGTACGATGCTCTCCGGAGCTAAGAGCCGCTCCCGGGCTTCTTTCGTCAGAAGCGGCGCTAAGAGAGCACTGTGAGCGGTACAATCGTCTGTGCGCGAAGAAGCCGCTTCTTCGGCTCCGGGAGCCGGAGAGAGCGGCAGCATCGGAAAGGTGAAGAAGGAAGCTGTACAACACTGGGATTGTGTGCGCAGCTTGCCAACTGATAGAAAACAGTACCTTACACTTTCCTGACGTTTCCAATCACATGAATATTCGATTGGAAGCTGTTTTGGACAACTTTTCTTTCCTTCTTGTCAAACACTTGGCAGACCTCCGTGCAACGTCCAGAACACGATGGGAGATGTTTTCTGTGCTCCCGCAGGTTTTCCTTGCCAGACAGAGTTGAAAAGCTTTCTGCTAGGATGTAGAGCACAAAAGACGCTAAAGACGAAGGTACGATGCTCTCCGGAGCTAAGAGCCGCTCCCGGGCTTCTTTCGGCAGAAGCGGCGCTAAGAGAGCACTGTGAGCGGTACAATCGTCTGTGCGCGAAGAAGCCGCTTCTTCGGCTCCGGGAGCCGGAGAGAGCGGCAGCATCGGAAAGGTGAAGAAGGAAGCTGTACAACACTGGGATTGTGTGCGCAGCTTGCCAACCGATAGAAAACAGTACCTTACACTTTCCTGACGTTTCCAATCACATGAATATTCGATTGGAAGCTGTTTTGGACAACTTTTCTTTCCTTCATGCCAAACACTTGGCAGACGTCCGTGCAACGTCCAGAACACGATGGGAGATGTTTTCTGTGCTCCCGCAGGTTTTCCTTGCCAGACAGAGTGGAAAAGCTTTCTGCTAGGATGTAGACCACAAAAGACGCTAAAGACGAAGGTACGATGCTCTCCGGAGCTAAGAGCCGCTCCCGGGCTTCTTTCGGCAGAAGCCGCGTTAAGGAGAGCACTGTGAGCGGTACAATCGTCTGTGCGCGAAGAAGCCGCTTCTTCGGCTCCGGGAGCCGGAGTGAGCGGCAGCATCGGAAAGGGGAAGAAGGAAGCTGGACAACACTGGGATTGTGTGCGCAGCTTGCCAACTGATAGAAAACAGTACCTTACACTTTCCTGACGTTTCCAATCACATGAATATTCGATTGGAAGCTGTTTTGGACAACTTTTCTTTCCTTCATGCCAAACACTTGGCAGACGTCCGTGCAACGTCCAGAACACGATGGGAGATGTTTTCTGTGCTCCCGCAGGTTTTCCTTGCCAGACAGAGTGGAAAAGCTTTCTGCTAGGATGTAGACCACAAAAGACGCTAAAGACGAAGGTACGATGCTCTCCGGAGCTAAGAGCCGCTCCCGGGCTTCTTTCGGCAGAAGCGGCGCTAAGAGAGCACTGTGAGCGGTACAATCGTCTTTGCGCGAAGAAGCCGCTTCTTCGGCTCCGGGAGCCGGAGAGAGCGGCAGCATCGGAAAGGTGAAGAAGGAAGCTGTACAACACTGGGATTGTGTGCGCAGCTTGCCAACTGATAGAAAACAGTACCTTACACTTTCCTGACGTTTCCAATCACATGAATCTTCGATTGGAAGCTGTTTTGGACAACTTTTCTTTCCTTCTTGTCAAACACTTGGCAGATGTCCATGCAACGTCCAGAACACGATGGGAGATGTTTTCTGTGCTCCCGCAGGTTTTCCTTGCCAGACAGAGTGGAAAAGCTTTCTGCTAGGATGTAGACCACAAAAGACGCTAAAGACGAAGGTACGATGCTCTCCGGAGCTAAGAGCCGCTCCCGGGCTTCTTTCGGCAGAAGCGGCGCTAAGAGAGCACTGTGAGCGGTACAATCGTCTTTGCGCGAAGAAGCCGCTTCTTCGGCTCCGGGAGCCAGAGAGAGCGGCAGCATCGGAAAGGTGAAGAAGGAAGCTGTACAACACTGGGATTGTGTGCGCAGCTTGCCAACTGATAGAAAACAGTACCTTACACTTTCCTGACGTTTCCAATCACATGAATTTTCGATTGGAAGCTGTTTTGGACAACTTTACTTTCCTTCATGCCAAACATTTGGCAGAACTCCGTGCAACGTCCAGAACATGATGGGAGATGTTTTCTGTGCTCCCGCAGGTTTTCCTTGCCAGACAGAGTGGAAAAGCTTTCTGCTAGGATGTAGAGCACAAAAGACGCTAAAGACGAAGGTACGATGCTCTCCGGAGGTTAGAGCCGCTCCCGGGCTTCTTTCGGCAGAAGCGGCGCTAAGAGAGCACTGTGAGCGGTACAATCGTCTTTGCGCGAAGAAGCCGCTTCTTCGGCTCCGGGAGCCGGAGAGAGCGGCAGCATCGGAAAGGTGAAGAAGGAAGCTGTACAACACTGGGATTGTGTGCGCAGCTTGCCAACTGATAGAAAACAGTACCTTACACTTTCCTGACGTTTCCAATCACATGAATATTCGATTGGAAGCTGTTTTGGACAACTTTTCTTTCCTTCATGCCAAACACTTGGCAGACCTCCGTGCAACGTCCAGAACACGATTGGAGATGTTTTCTGTGCTCCCGCAGGTTTTCCTTGCCAGACAGAGTGGAAAAGCTTTCTGCTAGGATGTAGACCACAAAAGACGCTAAAGACGAAGGTACGATGCTCTCCGGAGCTAAGAGCCGCTCCCGGCCTTCTTTCGGCAGAAGCGGCGCTAAGAAAGCACTGTGAGCGGTACAATCGTCTTTGCGCGAAGAAGCCGCTTCTTCGGCTCCGGGAGCCGGAGAGAGCGGCAGCATCGGAAAGGTGAAGAAGGAAGCTGTACAACACTGGGATTGTGTGCGCAGCTTGCCAACTGATAGAAAACAGTACCTTACACTTTCCTGACGTTTCCAATCACATGAATCTTCGATTGGAAGCTGTTTTGGACAACTTTTCTTTCCTTCTTGTCAAACACTTGGCAGACCTCCATGCAACGTCCAGAACACGATGGGAGATGTTTTCTGTGCTCCCGCAGGTTTTCCTTGCCAGACAGAGTGGAAAAGCTTTCTGCTAGGATGTAGACCACAAAAGACGCTAAAGACGAAGGTACGATGCTCTCCGGAGCTAAGAGCCGCTCCCGGGCTTCTTTCGGCAGAAGCGGCGCTAAGAGAGCACTGTGAGCAGTACAATCGTCTATGCGCGAAGAAGCCGCTTCTTCGGCTCCGGGAGCCGGAGAGAGCGGCAGCATCGGAAAGGTGAAGAAGGAAGCTGTACAACACTGGGATTGTGTGCGCAGCTTGCCAACTGATAGAAAACAGTACCTTACACTTTCCTGACGTTTCCAATCACATGAATATTCGATAAGAAGCTGTTTTGGACAACTTTTCTTTCCTTCTTGTCAAACACTTGGCAGACGTCCGTGCAACGTCCAGAACACGATGGGAGATGTTTTCTGTGCTCCCGCAGGTTTTCCTTGCCAGACAGAGTGGAAAAGCTTTCTGCTAGGATGTAGAGCACAAAAGACGCTAAAGACGAAGGTACGATGCTCTCCGGAGCTAAGAGCCGCTCCCGGGCTTCTTTCGGCAGAAGCCGCGCTAAGAGAGCACTGTGAGCGGTACAATCGTCTGTGCGCGAAGAAGCCACTTCTTCGGCTCCGGGAGCCGGAGAGAGCGGCAGCATCGGAAAGGTGAAGAAGGAAGCTGTACAACACTGGGATTGTGTGCGCAGCTTGCCAACTGATAGAAAACAGTACCTTACACTTTCCTGACGTTTCCAATCACATGAATATTCGATTGGAAGCTGTTTTGGACAACTTTTCTTTCCTTCATGCCAAACACTTGGCAGACGTCCGTGCAACGTCCAGAACACGATGGGAGATGTTTTCTGTGCTCCCGCAGGTTTTCCTTGCCAGACAGAGTGGAAAAGCTTTCTGCTAGGATGTAGACCACAAAAGACGCTAAAGACGAAGGTACGATGCTCTCCGGAGCTAAGAGCCGCTCCCGGGCTTCTTTCGGCAGAAGCGGCGCTAAGAGAGCACTGTGAGCGGTACAATCGTCTTTGCGCGAAGAAGCCGCTTCTTCGGCTCCGGGAGCCGGAGAGAGCGGCAGCATCGGAAAGGTGAAGAAGGAATCTGTACAACACTGGGATTGTGTGCGCAGCTTGCCAACTGATAGAAAACAGTACCTTACACTCTCCTGACATTTCCAATCACATGAATATTCGATTGGAAGCTGTTTTGGACAACTTTTCTTTCCTTCATGCCAAACACTTGGCAGATCTCGGGGCAACGTCCAGAACACGATGGGAGATGTTTTCTGTGCTCCCGCAGGTTTTCCTTGCCAGACAGAGTGGAAAAGCTTTCTGCTAGGATGTAGAGCACAAAAGACGCTAAAGACGAAGGTACGATGCTCTCCGGAGCTAAGAGCCGCTCCCGGGCTTCTTTCGTCAGAAGCGGCGCTAAGAGAGCACTGTGAGCGGTACAATCGTCTGTGCGCGAAGAAGCCGCTTCTTCGGCTCCGGGAGCCGGAGAGAGCGGCAGCATCGGAAAGGTGAAGAAGGAAGCTGTACAACACTGGGATTGTGTGCGCAGCTTGCCAACTGATAGAAAACAGGACCTTACACTTTCCTGACGTTTCCAATCACATGAATATTCGATTGGAAGCTGTTTAGGACAACTTTTCTTTCCTTCTTGTCAAACACTTGGCAGACCTCCGTGCAACGTCCAGAACACGATGGGAGATGTTTTCTGTGCTCCCGCAGGTTTTCCTTGCCAGACAGAGTTGAAAAGCTTTCTGCTAGGATGTAGAGCACAAAAGACGCTAAAGACGAAGGTACGATGCTCTCCGGAGCTAAGAGCCGTTCCCGGGCTTCTTTCGGCAGAAGCGGCGCTAAGAGAGCACTGTGAGCGGTACAATCGTCTGTGCGCGAAGAAGCCGCTTCTTCGGCTCCGGGAGCCGGAGAGAGCGGCAGCATCGGAAAGGTGAAGAAGGAAGCTGTACAACACTGGGATTGTGTGCGCAGCTTGCCAACCGATAGAAAACAGTACCTTACACTTTCCTGACGTTTCCAATCACATGAATATTCGATTGGAAGCTGTTTTGGACAACTTTTCTTTCCTTCATGCCAAACACTTGGCAGACGTCCGTGCAACGTCCAGAACACGATGGGAGATGTTTTCTGTGCTCCCGCAGGTTTTCCTTGCCAGACAGAGTGGAAAAGCTTTCTGCTAGGATGTAGAGCACAAAAGACGCTAAAGACGAAGGTACGATGCTCTCCGGAGCTAAGAGCCGCTCCCGGGCTTCTTTCGGCAGAAGCCGCGTTAAGGAGAGCACTGTGAGCGGTACAATCGTCTGTGCGCGAAGAAGCCGCTTCTTCGGCTCCGGGAGCCGGAGTGAGCGGCAGCATCGGAAAGGGGAAGAAGGAAGCTGGACAACACTGGGATTGTGTGCGCAGCTTGCCGACTGATAGAAAACAGTACCTTACACTTTCCTGACGTTTCCAATCACATGAATATTCGATTGGAAGCTGTTTTGGACAACTTTTCTTTCCTTCATGCCAAACACTTGGCAGACGTCCGTGCAACGTCCAGAACACGATGGGAGATGTTTTCTGTGCTCCCGCAGGTTTTCCTTGCCAGACAGAGTGGAAAAGCTTTCTGCTAGGATGTAGAGCACAAAAGACGCTAAAGACGAAGGTACGATGCTCTCCGGAGCTAAGAGCCGCTCCCGGGCTTCTTTCGGCAGAAGCCGCGCTAAGAGAGCACTGTGAGCGGTACAATCGTCTTTGCGCGAAGAAGCCGCTTCTTCGGCTCCGGGAGCCGGAGAGAGCGGCAGCATCGGAAAGGTGAAGAAGGAAGCTGTACAACACTGGGATTGTGTGCGCAGCTTGCCAACTGATAGAAAACAGTACCTTACACTTTCCTGACGTTTCCAATCACATGAATCTTCGATTGGAAGCTGTTTTGGACAACTTTTCTTTCCTTCATGCCAAACACTTGGCAGATGTCCGTGCAAGGTCCAGAACACGATGGGAGATGTTTTCTGTGCTCCCGCAGGTTTTCCTTGCCAGACAGAGTGGAAAAGCTTTCTGCTAGGATGTAGACCACAAAAGACGCTAAAGACGAAGGTACGATGCTCTCCGGAGCTAAGAGCCGCTCCCGGGCTTCTTTCGGCAGAAGCGGCGCTAAGAGAGCACTGTGAGCGGCACAATCGTCTTTGCGCGAAGAAGCCGCTTCTTCGGCTCCGGGAGCCGGAGAGAGCGGCAGCATCGGAAAGGTGAAGAAGGAAGCTGTACAACACTGGGATTGTGTGCGCAGCTTGCCAACTGATAGAAAACAGTACCTTACACTTTCCTGACGTTTCCAATCACATGAATATTCGATTGGAAGCTGTTTTGGACAACTTTTCTTTCCTTCTTGTCAAACACTTGGCAGACGTCCGTGCAACGTCCAGAACACGATGGGAGATGTTTTCTGTGCTCCCGCAGGTTTTCCTTGCCAGACAGAGTGCAAAAGCTTTCTGCTAGGATGTAGACCACAAAAGACGCTAAAGACGAAGGTACGATGCTCTCCGGAGCTAAGAGCCGCTCCTGGGCTTCTTTCGTCAGAAGCGGCACTAAGAGAGCACTGTGAGCGGTACAATCGTCTTTGCGCGAAGAAGCCGCTTCTTCGGCTCCGGGAGCCGGAGAGAGCGGCAGCATCGGAAAGGTGAAGAAGGAAGCTGTACAACACTGGGATTGTGTGCGCAGCTTGCCAACTGATAGAAAACAGTACCTTACACTTTCCTGACGTTTCCAATCACATGAATCTTCGATTGGAAGCTGTTTTGGACAACTTTTCTTTCCTTCTTGTCAAACACTTGGCAGACCTCCGTGCAACGTCCAGAAGACGATGGGAGATGTTTTCTGTGCTCCCGCAGGTTTTCCTTGCCAGACAGAGTTGAAAAGCTTTCTGCTAGGATGTAGACCACAAAAGACGCTAAAGACGAAGGTACGATGCTCTCCGGAGCTAAGAGCCGCTCCCGGGCTTCTTTCGGCAGAAGCGGCGCTAAGAGAGCCCCGTGACCGGTACAATCGTCTTTGCGCGAAGAAGCCGCTTCTTCGGCTCCGGGAGCCGGAGAGAGCGGCAGCATCGGAAAGGTGAAGAAGGAAGCTGTACAACACTGGGATTGTGTGCGCAGCTTGCCAACTGATAGAAAACAGTACCTTACACTTTCCTGACGTTTCCAATCACATGAATATTCGATTGGAAGCTGTTTTGGACAACTTTTCTTTCCTTCATGCCAAACACTTGGCAGACGTCCGTGCAACGTCCAGAACACGATGGGATGTGTTTTCTGTGCTCCCGCAGGTTTTCCTTGCCAGACAGAGTGGAAAAGCTTTCTGCTAGGATGTAGACCACAAAAGACGCTAAAGACGAAGGTACGATGCTCTCCGGAGCTAAGAGCCGCTCCCGGGCTTCTTTCGGCAGAAGCGGCGCTGAGAGAGCACTGTGAGCGGTACAATCGTCTGTGCGCGAAGAAGCCGCTTCTTCGGCTCCGGGAGCCGGAGAGAGCGGCAGCATTGCAAAGGTGAAGAAGGAAGCTGTACAACACTGGGATTGTGTGCGCAGCTTGCCAACTGATAGAAAACAGTACCTTACACTTTCCTGACGTTTCCAATCACATGAATATTCGATTGGAAGCTGTTTTGGACAACTTTTCTTTCCTTCATGCCAAACACTTGGCAGACCTCCGTGCAACGTCCAGAACACGATGGGAGATGTTTTCTGTGCTCCCGCAGGTTTTCCTTGCCAGACAGAGTGGAAAAGCTTTCTGCTAGGATGTAGAGCACAAAAGACGCTAAAGACGAAGGTACGATGCTCTCCGGAGCTAAGAGCCGCTCCCGGGCTTCTTTCGGCAGAAGCGGCGCTAAGAGAGCACTGTGAGCGGTACAATCGTCTTTGCGCGAAGAAGCCGCTTCTTCGGCTCCGGGAGCCGGAGAGAGCGGCAGCATCGCAAAGGTGAAGAAGGAAGCTGTACAACACTGGGATTGTGTGCGCAGCTTGCCAACTGATAGAAAACAGTACCTTACACTTTCCTGACCTTTCCAATCACATGAATATTCGATTGGAAGCTGTTTTGGACAACTTTTCTTTCCTTCATGCCAAACACTTGGCAGACGTCCGTGCAACGTCCAGAAGACGATGGGAGATGTTTTCTGTGCTCCCGCAGGTTTTCCTTGCCAGACAGAGTGGAAAAGCTTTCTGCTAGGATGTAGACCACAAAAGACGCTAAAGACGAAGGTACGATGCTCTCCGGAGCTAAGAGCCGCTCCCGGGCTTCTTTCGGCAGAAGCGGCGCTAAGAGAGCACTGTGAGCAGTACAATCGTCTATGCGCGAAGAAGCCGCTTCTTCGGCTCCGGGAGCCGGAGAGAGCGGCAGCATCGGAAAGGTGAAGAAGGAAGCTGTACAACACTGGGATTGTGTGCGCAGCTTGCCAACTGATAGAAAACAGTACCTTACACTTTCCTGACGTTTCCAATCACATGAATATTCGATAAGAAGCTGTTTTGGACAACTTTTCTTTCCTTCTTGTCAAACACTTGGCAGACGTCCGTGCAACGTCCAGAACACGATGGGAGATGTTTTCTGTGCTCCCGCAGGTTTTCCTTGCCAGACAGAGTGGAAAAGCTTTCTGCTAGGATGTAGAGCACAAAAGACGCTAAAGACGAAGGTACGATGCTCTCCGGAGCTAAGAGCCGCTCCCGGGCTTCTTTCGGCAGAAGCCGCGCTAAGAGAGCACTGTGAGCGGTACAATCGTCTGTGCGCGAAGAAGCCACTTCTTCGGCTCCGGGAGCCGGAGAGAGCGGCAGCATCGGAAAGGTGAAGAAGGAAGCTGTACAACACTGGGATTGTGTGCGCAGCTTGCCAACTGATAGAAAACAGTACCTTACACTTTCCTGACGTTTCCAATCACATGAATATTCGATTGGAAGCTGTTTTGGACAACTTTTCTTTCCTTCATGCCAAACACTTGGCAGACGTCCGTGCAACGTCCAGAACACGATGGGAGATGTTTTCTGTGCTCCCGCAGGTTTTCCTTGCCAGACAGAGTGGAAAAGCTTTCTGCTAGGATGTAGACCACAAAAGACGCTAAAGACGAAGGTACGATGCTCTCCGGAGCTAAGAGCCGCTCCCGGGCTTCTTTCGGCAGAAGCGGCGCTAAGAGAGCACTGTGAGCGGTACAATCGTCTTTGCGCGAAGAAGCCGCTTCTTCGGCTCCGGGAGCCGGAGAGAGCGGCAGCATCGGAAAGGTGAAGAAGGAAGCTGTACAACACTGGGATTGTGTGCGCAGCTTGCCAACTGATAGAAAACAGTACCTTACACTCTCCTGACATTTCCAATCACATGAATATTCGATTGGAAGCTGTTTTGGACAACTTTTCTTTCCTTCATGCCAAACACTTGGCAGATCTCGGGGCAACGTCCAGAACACGATGGGAGATGTTTTCTGTGCTCCCGCAGGTTTTCCTTGCCAGACAGAGTGGAAAAGCTTTCTGCTAGGATGTAGAGCACAAAAGACGCTAAAGACGAAGGTACGATGCTCTCCGGAGCTAAGAGCCGCTCCCGGGCTTCTTTCGTCAGAAGCGGCGCTAAGAGAGCACTGTGAGCGGTACAATCGTCTGTGCGCGAAGAAGCCGCTTCTTCGGCTCCGGGAGCCGGAGAGAGCGGCAGCATCGGAAAGGTGAAGAAGGAAGCTGTACAACACTGGGATTGTGTGCGCAGCTTGCCAACTGATAGAAAACAGGACCTTACACTTTCCTGACGTTTCCAATCACATGAATATTCGATTGGAAGCTGTTTAGGACAACTTTTCTTTCCTTCTTGTCAAACACTTGGCAGACCTCCGTGCAACGTCCAGAACACGATGGGAGATGTTTTCTGTGCTCCCGCAGGTTTTCCTTGCCAGACAGAGTTGAAAAGCTTTCTGCTAGGATGTAGAGCACAAAAGACGCTAAAGACGAAGGTACGATGCTCTCCGGAGCTAAGAGCCGTTCCCGGGCTTCTTTCGGCAGAAGCGGCGCTAAGAGAGCACTGTGAGCGGTACAATCGTCTGTGCGCGAAGAAGCCGCTTCTTCGGCTCCGGGAGCCGGAGAGAGCGGCAGCATCGGAAAGGTGAAGAAGGAAGCTGTACAACACTGGGATTGTGTGCGCAGCTTGCCAACCGATAGAAAACAGTACCTTACACTTTCCTGACGTTTCCAATCACATGAATATTCGATTGGAAGCTGTTTTGGACAACTTTTCTTTCCTTCATGCCAAACACTTGGCAGACGTCCGTGCAACGTCCAGAACACGATGGGAGATGTTTTCTGTGCTCCCGCAGGTTTTCCTTGCCAGACAGAGTGGAAAAGCTTTCTGCTAGGATGTAGAGCACAAAAGACGCTAAAGACGAAGGTACGATGCTCTCCGGAGCTAAGAGCCGCTCCCGGGCTTCTTTCGGCAGAAGCCGCGTTAAGGAGAGCACTGTGAGCGGTACAATCGTCTGTGCGCGAAGAAGCCGCTTCTTCGGCTCCGGGAGCCGGAGTGAGCGGCAGCATCGGAAAGGGGAAGAAGGAAGCTGGACAACACTGGGATTGTGTGCGCAGCTTGCCGACTGATAGAAAACAGTACCTTACACTTTCCTGACGTTTCCAATCACATGAATATTCGATTGGAAGCTGTTTTGGACAACTTTTCTTTCCTTCATGCCAAACACTTGGCAGACGTCCGTGCAACGTCCAGAACACGATGGGAGATGTTTTCTGTGCTCCCGCAGGTTTTCCTTGCCAGACAGAGTGGAAAAGCTTTCTGCTAGGATGTAGAGCACAAAAGACGCTAAAGACGAAGGTACGATGCTCTCCGGAGCTAAGAGCCGCTCCCGGGCTTCTTTCGGCAGAAGCCGCGCTAAGAGAGCACTGTGAGCGGTACAATCGTCTTTGCGCGAAGAAGCCGCTTCTTCGGCTCCGGGAGCCGGAGAGAGCGGCAGCATCGGAAAGGTGAAGAAGGAAGCTGTACAACACTGGGATTGTGTGCGCAGCTTGCCAACTGATAGAAAACAGTACCTTACACTTTCCTGACGTTTCCAATCACATGAATCTTCGATTGGAAGCTGTTTTGGACAACTTTTCTTTCCTTCATGCCAAACACTTGGCAGATGTCCGTGCAAGGTCCAGAACACGATGGGAGATGTTTTCTGTGCTCCCGCAGGTTTTCCTTGCCAGACAGAGTGGAAAAGCTTTCTGCTAGGATGTAGACCACAAAAGACGCTAAAGACGAAGGTACGATGCTCTCCGGAGCTAAGAGCCGCTCCCGGGCTTCTTTCGGCAGAAGCGGCGCTAAGAGAGCACTGTGAGCGGCACAATCGTCTTTGCGCGAAGAAGCCGCTTCTTCGGCTCCGGGAGCCGGAGAGAGCGGCAGCATCGGAAAGGTGAAGAAGGAAGCTGTACAACACTG